>NC_084464.1:22839518-23142548 GCF_027409185.1 Cynocephalus volans
CAAGCTCAGATGGCAGGTTGTGGCAGGGCCGGCCTAGAACCTGGCATTCTGGAAACAGAAATGGTCGCATGCCTTTTGGTGACATGGGGGCTGGAGTGGAGGAGACCAGGTGCTTTTCAGTGGGAGTCTTGGGCCATGACTACCTTCTTGTGCTGGGCTGTGCCTGGGCAGGGGCAGATGGAGGCTGCTTGGTGGCCTTTTGTGGATTGCAGGCAGGAGAGAAGGTCAGTGTCCACTCTGGTTGGCCTGCAGGCCTCTGGGGTGGGCCTTCCTGCTTGAATGGAGCCAGGTGAGGGCCAGGGACATTCTTGCTGGAGGCTCCAGTGGTCTCCTTTTTGGGGTCAGGAAGGAGAGAAAAAACATGCAAACAAGAAGCCTTGCGTGTGGCTCTGGGTGGTGAACAACACCTTCCCCTGATGCTGTAGCACTTTGACCTTGTCATGGCACTCACTCCCACGTGTTGGGGGCACGTGTGCTGTCATGGGCTTGGGTCTCTGTGTCCGGTGCATCCGTCCTCTCCGCGTCCGTCCCTGGTTGCCTAGCACTCTGTCCTAATACACAGCCACAGAGGATTCTGGAATGGTGGGCAGAAGGTGGACTTGGAGGCTGGCGAGGCCTAGTTTGGAATCCTGGCCTTGCCCTACCAGCTGCAGGACCTCAGGTCACCTGACCTCCCAAACCTCATCTTTCTCGTCTGGGAAATGGAGTGGTTGGCTGCCTTGCAAGGACCAGTGATGATTCGCGGCCAGCTCCTCACAGGGTGCCGGCACACAGGAGCTCCCCAGATGGAAGCAATTGGTGTCACTGTCTGCGGACTGGCGTGAGCCAATAGCCTAGAGGGAGGCCTTAGACCTGCACAGGAAAAGGTGACTAGGAATCCAGGCACTTGTGAGGTGCCACATACATGCTACCTCTCAGGAGCAGCTGAAGGGGTGGGTCCTGGCGGGGGTGGGAGCGCAGGAGGCAGCATGGAGGTGGCCGGGCTGGGGCTGGACCTCGGAGCGGCACTGTTTAGTTCAGTAAACACTGAGTCTCAATGCGTTCCAGACAGGTGTGAGCCACTACAGTAAATGAACCCATGTCCTTGCTGCCTGGTGGGGAGGGCAGATCCACTTAGACACCCAGTAGGTGGTTTATTATCAGTGGCCCTGTAGACCAAGTGCTGTGCCAAGAGTGCAGGAGAGGCAGCACTGGGCAGTGCCTGGGGAAATCAGGGAAGTCGTGCAAGAGGAGAAAGTGGGATCTGGGAACAAGCCCCTTCCTGGCAACATCATGGCTGGGAGGCCTGGCCGAGCTCAGGGTGGTGAAGCCTTCTGATCCTAGTGGGCTCGGGACAGTGAACAGTGGCAGACAGGAGAATGGCCTCTCTGGGATCTCCTCCCTTGGGGCTCAGGATTACTCCATGACAGAGCTCGGGATGACTGCTCAGTTAGCGGGGTTGAGTCCCTAGGGAGGGGCTGGCCTGCCCTTGGGTGGGGTGAAGAGACTTATTTCTGGGCTCCAGAGTCAGTCCCCCGTGAAGTTTCCATCAGTGGCCCTGGTGGGGCTGTGGGAGGCTTGGGCCGGGTTTAGCTCTGCTGGATGCTGGGGAGAGCCCCTTGCCTTCCCTGGGCCTGGCCCCACTGAGGCAGGCCCCGCACCTTGGACTGCTGAGCAGAAGGATGGAGAGTGAGGCTTTAATGCTTCAGGAGGTTGGGCTGGTGCCTGTCAGAGACCCCGTGCTGAGGCAGCCCCCACCAGGAGGAGGTGGGGGTGTCGGGGGTGGCAGGCTGGGGAAGAATGGAGGAGCGGGTGGCTTCCCTCCCTGCCCCCTTCATGGTGGCTCGGGAAATAAACTGCTTATCCTCAGGTTGTCTCCCTGAACCAAATGCAGAAGCATGTAATTTAAATTTCAAAATCGCATTCTTCTTCTAACAGCTGTCAGAGACTGAGTGTCAATGAAAATTGGGCTTTGCTGTAGCCCTGTCACCTCTGAAACCTCCCCTTTCAGGGAGAATTTGTCTGATGGCCAGTGAAGGGTGTAGGGTGGGGAGAGTGTGGGGACAGGAAAAGGTGGGCTGTCTCGGGGGACGGGGTCACGTGACTGAGTGGCTCTGGCCATGCAGGTGGGCACCGGGGACGGAGCAGGAGGAAGCCAGCTTCCCCAGCTGGGGTGCCGCAGCTGGAGAAATGCACATTTCCCCTCTCCTGTTTCCTTTTTCTGTCTCCCCACCAACGATTTGCTCGCGCTAAGGGGTGAGCAGGGTGTTGGTGACTTAGTCTCTGGTTCCCTTTGGGTCCAAGGAAGAGACTGCTATGAAAAAAGGACCAGGAGAGAATAACATGGAACCCCAAAGAAGGTCTTTTAGTGTGGAATTTCAGGCGCTGTGGGTGGGGTGAGGTTTTTCTGGGAGAGGGTGCTTTCTGGTCCCCTTCGAATCACGTCTTCTAGGGACCGACTGCTATGAGACAGGCCCTGCCAGCAGCCGGGATGGGGGGCGGCTCATGATGGGCTCCTCCTGCTCCTGACCAGCTCCCAGATAGTGCATGCAGGTTCTGTCCTTTGCTCATGCCTGGCATGGTCACGTGTCAGACTCACTCTAGTTTATCCTGATATAGGACAGGATTGGTACCTGCGCTGGAACCTCTCCCAACCACATCTGTCTGCGTGCTCCTGGAGCCCCATGATGTGCAGAGAAAGGAGTGCAGCGAGGAGGGGGCTGGTGTGCGAGGAGAGAGAGAGAGAGAGAGAGAGAGTGTGTGTGTGTGTGTGTGTGTGTGTGTGTGTGTGTGTGTGTGTGTGTGTGTGTGTGTGTGTGTGTGTGATGTGGGGAGTGTGGTCCGGTGTGTGTGCATGCACATGTGTGGTGTGTGTGGTTTGTGTGTAGGGGTTGGTGTGTGTGGGGGGGTGGTATATGCATGTGTGTTAGTGTGCGTATGGGGTGGTGTGTGTGTTAAGAGTCTGTATGTGATAGTGTGTGTTAGTGTGTGTATGGGATGGTGTATATGTTAGATTGTGTGTGTGACAGTGTGTGTAGGGGAGTGGCTTGGGTTTTGGCAGCAGCTCTGTGGCTCTGTCTGTGGACAGGGAAGTGGAGGGGAAGGCAGGCAGGAGGGACAGGGAGGGGGAGTCTGGGTAGGAGCGTGGAGCTGGGAGACTGGCCCTCCCCAGCTCAGAACAGTCTTAGCTGTCACTACTCAGGGAACAGCCGCTGCTGCCTTCAGGCCTTTCCTTATCTCTTTGGAAAGCTCTGCGAATAGTGGGACAGGGAGGAATGCAGAGGGGCACTGGGAGGTGGGAAGGCCGTCATGGCCGATCAGCAGAAAGAATAGTAGCCTTACCTCTGCATGCGGGGGCGTCCTGCCCCACTGTGCCCTGTTGCTTAGGGACTCTCTGCAGAAGAATCATGCATGTTCATTCATCCCAGATACTCACGAGTGTCCTTTGCATGCCATGACCAGCTCTAGGTGCCAGGGAAGCATCAATGAACAAAGCGAGCCAAGAAACAAATTTGCAAGACAAATGTAAGAGGGCAATGAATGCTGAGCAGAGAATTGAAATAGGATGAGGGACAGAGGTGACTGGGAATGTCAACATGTGGCTCTGTAGGTCTCTCCTCCTCTTCCCCTGAGCTCTAGTGGCCCCAGCTTGGCAGTCATTGCTCCTTCATAGTTGTAAATTGGTTGATTGTGGGAGAGAGTGACATTGGGGACTCTCTATTCCACCATCTTGACCAGAAGTCAGAGCTTCTCTCTGGAATGAAAACACTTCAAAGGCCTTCTGGAGCTGGAGATGTGAGGAAGGGGAAGAAAACAAGGTCAGAAAGACACACTGGAGGTCTGTTACTATCTGCATCCGATTACTGAAAAAACATCAATCAATCAAAAATAAGAAATGTGTTTTATTTCCTTTTGTTACCTCAGACATAACCTGGAAGTTCTTGATGGGTTAGGTTCAGATGTTTAGATTCTAAGAGACTGTTGTGGCATTTGGGGGACTTGAGTGAAGGCAGCCCTGGGACCCTGTACCTATTCCCAGACAACACCACAGCCCAGAGTCCATGCTCAGGTGTCACATGTTGAATGTGTGTCTTCATCACGTTCTCCCCACATACGCCTATCACCCAGTGGATCCTGTGCCCTACCTCCTCCTCCCAGTACTAGATCCCAAGGGGTGGGAATTGGTGATGAGACTTCATTGGTTCTCATGCTTTAATTAAGGAGCTGGGTTGTGATTCTGTGATGAAAATCCCCATTCCTCTTCAGAGCTCTGGACAATTGGAATTTCATGTAGAAAATTCTGAAATAATAGGTTCAGAAGGACTGCAATTCATCTAAAGGGATACCTAATCCAACCACACATCAAAAATTTGATTCCTCATTCGACACAAACACCCATGACGAATAACCTGATATTCTATGACTTACCTATGGGACAAGTTTCATCCTTTCTCTCACTTTTTTTTTGTTTTTGTGTTTTTTTTTTCCTGTATTGTTTCCAAATGAAAAATTTTCCAGTGATTATAAGTCCCAGGAACATTGCAAGCAACATCAAGGTTTTCCAAATTGGGAAAGAGGGAGCTGAAACAAAATCCCCAAGAAGTATGTTTGCTGAGGTCTTTGGGGAAATCCATTTTTTCCAGTGCCCACAGGAACTGGGGTAGGAGGTGACATTGGGTCCCTCCCTATCTCTGGTGCATCTTGCTCTAACTAAGCCTTGCTGTGTCAGTGGCAGTGGCTGTAATTCCACCTGAACACTTTCAGAAAGGTGTCAATTCTAGGTGGGAGAAGGCAGAAAAATAGAGAAAGACAACAAACGAGAGTTATTTAGGTAGGATCTATATGATAAAAAATAAATTTTACTTACTGATATTGATGCCAAAATTCCTTTAAATGGGAAATAAGGGTATGAAAGTAGAAAAGGGGAAATAGAATCTCTGAATGCTATGGAACTGTAATATCAGTTACTCAACTGAGGAACTAAGCTGGAAGAAAAATTTCCCATTTTTTTTTGCATATCCCCTTTCCCTCCTTTTCTTTCCATTCAAAGAATACTCAATGGAATACATCCATTGAGTGTTCAAGTAGAATAAGAAAAAAGGCTACGTAGCTACAGCCCTCTTCCCTGTCTACATTGACACGACCAATGTCTGCTTTCCGTAATGTTTGGTGATTGCAACCAACAAGGTTTGTTTTTATCTTTTGTCTTTCAAGGGTAGAATTTTTTGCAACGAGTATTCTATCTCAAAAAAAAAAAAAAAAAATCTTCCCCATACCTGAAAGTTGAAGAAGGACTCTTGAGAAGCATTGTTTCCAGGAAAAAGGTTCCATAGTTTCCCTTGGAAAAAGATTATACAAGTCAGAACAAACGTTTTTGGAACAGACTAAAATATTGGCCAATATATTCAAACAGAAGGTTATAGAATCATGGTAAAGGAGCTTTTTAAGAAGCTTTAGTCATACTGACCAGCCATACACACACACACACACACACACACACACACACACACACACACACACGCGCGCGCGCGCCTTAGGCTTAGGCTTAGTTTGGGGTCACTTTGAACATGACATAGTGCAGTCTATCTGGCTAAAGTCACTACCTGTCAAGTCCAGGAAAATTTCTCTGAGATTATTTTCTGGTATGAGGTTATCTTATCATTCATTCATTCACCATATACATTTGTTGAGTACGTCCTGTGTGGAAGGCACTGTTGTAGACACAGGATATAAAGTAGGAAAAAATGAGAACAATCTCTGCCTTCATGCAGTTTACATCCTAATCCCCCAGCCTACTACCCTGTCTTAAAAAATAAAAGATTTCTATAAAAAGGCATCATGCTGGGACATGAAATAATTTTTATTTGTGTAAAGTTATTTATATATTACTTCCTGTTGATATTACAACTATTTCTCTCAGCTAGGAGATTCTTTTTCTACTCTCTTTCTGTTGTCTTTTGATGAACAAAAATTCTTAATTTTAATGAACTCCAATTTATCACTCTTTCTCTTATGATTAGCCTTTTATGTATCTTGTTTAAAAACTTTTTGCCTATCCTCAAGGTCATGAAAATATTCACTTGATATATGAGATGTAAATTTCTTACCTTGTTTTACCTAATAGCCATCCTTTTGGACATGCATTTCTAGTTGGTTATTATAAATGGGATGAATAAAATGGACAGTGATGGGGTTAAAACAAAGGTTAAATCTGCCAAAGGTTGAATGGAACAGAGGGACCCCCCTTCTGGTTTCCCAACATTACAGAGCCCCAAACCAGTTCACTCTGTTTACTCAGTCTGGAGCGATTAAAAAAGCCGAAAGGCAGAGATTACAGTAAGCAACTTGGGAAACAATTGCTTAGGGCAATAATCACTTAGGTCAATCAAGAAAGGACTCAATTCCCCTACTGAAATGGGTGTAATGGCCAGAGGATGAAGAAGAGAGATATCCTCAGAGTAAATGATTTGGGGGAAGGATGAATGGGCTCTTAGAAGAGTAGCCAATGGTTTGTGACATGGTCTGTGTGGGTGTGGTGAAGTCTCCTCTTCTCTGATAAAAGTTAATTTCCCTTGGTTGCTGGAACTCCCTGTGGAGAGAATTGATGACAATTGAGTTCCTTTGGGAGGATCTGTCTTTAGATAGATAAGGGGAATTCAGAAAGCTCTGCCCTACATTTTGCTATTTTTCAAGTGCTTTTAATTCAAAGTAATCAATAATCAAAGTGACATATTTTGGGGGCGCAATCCCTGAACAACTTCAATGACTAGTTTTGTTTAAGGAGCAATGCAAGCATAATTGTTAAGAACAAGTAAATTAGATGAATGTAAATAGGATAAAAGTTTTTAAATGAACTTATATTTTGAAAATCTTTTTTCAGTAATTTGAAATCTTAAAGTCATGCTATGTTAAATTAAGTAATAGATATTCATGAAATGTCTGAGTCATTTCTAAGTAAGTTCAAATACTGAAATATTAATTTAAAGTATAAAAAGTATATTAGTTTTAAGTATATGTATTTTTGGCATCTTGTTTTTATATGGTATAGAGAACCTAAATATATTTGAGTCTATTAATAAACCTTGTGTTATGAAGAAACATGTTTCTAAAACTTATGAAATGGTGCTCATCTACAAAATGCTGACATAAAACAGTTCAAAATTGCTTACTTCCTAGGTTTTCACTAAAGGTTAAGGTTACTAAGAGTTAAAAATTCTAATTAATATATGATAATTAAAACTAGAAATAGTAAGAGGAAAAACTCCTTATGTGAGGAAAGTTAGATGTGTTTTTGGTAAGTGAATTTTACATGAAAGATGTTTTTGTTAAGGAAAAAAGAGTAATTTTTGTTCTTAAAGTGGTTGTCCCAATATGATAAAAAGGAAAAGTATAGGACAAGTAGCTGAAGGGCTACAAGAAGGTTTTAGAAGGTTTGTGGAAGATGAATCTTGTAAAAGGAATTTTATGTGTGATCAAGCTCATTAAAATTAGAAAGAAATTATTTTTAAGTTTTTCTAAAAATTAAATATTAATATCAACAGTACACTGATGGAAACTGGTTTGATATGTTAATTATAAGGGAAGCATTGTCAATTTCTTTATCAATTGCATCATTATTATAATAAGCTTTTATCAGATCTTTAACCATGGCCATTTTAAGTGTTGTTGCCCACGATTAATTGCTTCTTTTTTTTTTTTTTTTGGCAGCTGGCCAGTACAAGGATCTGAACCTGTGACCTTGGTCTTATAAGGCGACACTCTAACCAACTTAGCTAACCAGCCAGCCCATTAATTGTTTCATTCTGACACTTTTCTGAAAATTTTTTGTAAGCAACTATAATCCTAAACTGTTGTATCTTCAAGGAGATTCATGGAAATGACTTTGAGAAGTTTAAGAATCATACCATTGGATTGATAAACTTGAAGATCACCTAAACTTTAATGTGTTGAAGGCTTGGCCCCCACTGTGACGGTGTTAAGAAGGTGGGAAATCCTATTATGATAATTGAAAGGTGGGGCCTTGAAGAGGTGATTAAGTTGATGGTTTAATGGTGGCTGTGGGCATGGTTCTGAGGGTCTCTGCTTTGCCATTTTCTGCCATGTGAGGCCCCTGCATTACTATAAAGCCACCACCAGAGAAGACCCTCACCAGATGTGTTCCCTGGACTTTGGACTTCTCAGCCTCGGAAACTGTAAGCAATAAATTTCATTTTCTTATAAATTACCCAGTTCCAGGTATTTTGTTATAAGCAACAGAAACAGACTAATACAAAGCTGCTAACCAAGATCAATCAGAACAAGAATTAATCACATAATACTGAATGGACTGATGAAAAATTATGGGTTCTTATGGCTTTTAAAATATGAAATGTTGTTGGTTCTTTTAATGTTTTGTTTTTCAGATTTAAGGAAACCTCATTTCTTCTAAGTTATCTATAGCTTACAGTAGTTTGGTAAAATATATACTTTTGTGAACAAAAATTGAAACACTTACTTTTTCTCCCATAGAATTTTTTTTTTTTTTGCAACTGGACGGTATGGGAATCCGAACCCTTGACCTTGGTGTTATAACCTACAGAATTTAGAAACTATTTGTGAGTATTCTAATTTTTATGGTAATACTATTATTTGCATAAGTTCAATAAAAATCTGCTCTCTTTATATCAAAATACAATTGGAACTATATTACCAGGGCTTTGACTAGGATGTCATATTTAAAAATGTATATAGAGTGAATCTATAGGTACAGCAGGCGAAGTCTAAAGTCTGTCTTGGTTTGTTTTCCTAGGCTTGAGAGGTTTTTAAAAGTCCAACCTGAGATGCCTTGTCAAAAATTCCAGTAAAGCAAACTTGAAAAGAGCCTGTGTTGTCAATCACTATTCTTTCTACACTTATGTAAACAATCAGGCCAAGTTTGATGAGACTAAACTTATTTTGCAAATAAATTAATCTTACTGATTGTCTTTGGTAGAAATAGGGTTGAGTGTAGAGGAAAAAAATTATGCTTCTAAAGAAGAACTATAGTACACCTATTATTAGATTGTAGCCCTGGTTCATTGTTTTCAAGTTTTTATTATCTACCTGTAGACTGAGCTGGATCTTGAATTTTTCAAGTTTCCTCCAATGTCTGGTTATAACTCTTCAACAAAGAACAAGAACTACTCTGTTCTTGAAGCCCTGTAAGCTGAAGTTGGACAACTCAATGTAAATATCAAAGGACAAGTCCCATGCCTGATGTGTGAGAAACACAGAAAGTTCACCAAAATGCCCAATACCTTAACCGGAGACATTCAACTGTGTGAGAAATGCCCTCACCCATCCAATGCCAAAGGATGGACAAAGACACGAGGTACAGCAAAGCAAGACTTTAATAACGGCCTTGCAAGGTTCAGGTGTCTGAAAGGCAAGTATGCATGAAACGGTTACATTGAGCAATTTATTCCCTAGTGCACACATACCTCCCTCCACTTCCTCATTGGCTGAGTACAATGGGATGCACAATCTTCCCAAATGGTGTCTAAGATTTATTACCCCCTTGCAAGGAATTCCTTTGTCTGGGGGCTCAGACAAGCCTGTGAAAAAGGCCTAATAAAGTTGTCTGAAGAGAGAAACACCAGGGAATGAAGAAAACAAAAGGGTCTAGTAACTAATTACCATCTCAATATAACACCCTCAGATAAGTCATTTCTGAAAATGAATCACTTAGAAAGTTTTCTTACAAACTGAAAATCAGGATGAGAAATTGACAGCTTTTCCCAAATCATCAGAACAAGACTCCCTATCATAATGAGACTTCTACCCTCTTAATTTTTCCTTACTGATGCCTACCTTTTGTGTTGGCAGGATAATGGTGTAGTTAGAATTTCACAGACAGTAGCTTCCACAGGTAACGTGACAAAATGTTGAATCGGTCTTGCCAAATCCAGATTCTTACATGACCAAAGGGATCCTTTAGTTCATTCAGTGGGTAACTTTAACAACAGCCCTAATACAAATGTTGTTCATATTGGGCTAGTGGTTCATTTCATAGAGTCAGAGACCCACTTATTTTCACTCCCTGCTTTATCTTAACCCAGTCATGGGATGCTAGATTACCTAGGTGAACAGGGTGGAGTCTGTGCAGTTGCTAACATTTTTTGTTGCACATGGATAAATAGAACAAATAGGCTGCTTGGCTAAAATGGGTAGATTTCTCATCAGGCTTATTCTTTGATCTATTCAATTTTAGTTGGTTTGGTTCATGGGAACCATTACCAAGGGGGATACTTTAAACTCTTAGCATTATCCCCCTGATAATCATAATAGTGGTGTACTATTAACACTCCCTGGTGTGCTGCATCCTTTCAAAAAGTCTTAAATGACTACCTGCAGTCATCTGCTGAACTCTAAATGTTCTCCCTCTGGCTGAAATGATGAAAACTCCAGGAAATGCATTATAATGAGGACACTATAACCTATAAATGGTGTGTTGAGCCTGAAAACCCAAACTAATGGTACTGAAAGTTGCACTAATACCCTAAGTTTTAGTCAGTCACACTCTACCCTAGGTGGGAGGCTGATCATAAGGGGGAATTGTTAAATAAAACATACAGAAGGCCTTTGGTTTGGACTGAACTCCCGTACTAGGGCCAACAGACCAAACCAAAATAAAATTACTCATGCTGACACTCCATACCACCAAGCCAAAACTAAGTTGTTTATTTGAATTTCCAAGAACTCAGGAGAGAGACAGATAATAGCCAAATACCCAAACAGATCGATTTTAGCCAGCATGATAAAGAAGATCCCTCTACCTTAATTTTTACAAGGAAAGTAATTTTGAAATTTGCAATCTGCTTTTTGTTCTCTGTTTCTGCTTTTCTTAGTCCTTTTCTATTGGTAAAGCCAACCTCCTCTGCTCAGTTCATCAGAACATTCTATTTTGTAGGCCCACCTTTCAAATAGCATAATCAGATTTCTCACCATCTGAACACTGTTACAATAGGGATCAAGTTTCCAACACATGAACTTTTGGAGGACACATTTAACCCACAGCAGCCTGTCTGTTCAGAATTTTCTTGGCCTTTCTGTATAGCATTCCTTCCTCTTGGGTTGGGGCAGGACCCCTCTGGAGTGGAGGTCTTCAAGGGAGAAAAGAGAAGTAAGAGAGTGACTTTTCTACGTTCGCTTTGGGGGAGAAAGATTCTAATTTCTATGACCAGCCTTGGGGAAAGGAATTCTGGTTCCTAGGACTCAATTCAGGGTTGGAAGAGGGGCAGGAGACAGAAGAGAAGAAGAAAGTCAAAAACAATTTCCTTCTGAGGCCATCCAATCTGTTATTTCAAAGTACTGAACATGCTAAGGTGCCATACTTTGGGGTATCATTTTCTGAGCCCCCCAAATAAGAAAGGGAATACTATGAACAATTCTGAACACATAAATTTAACAATTTAGGTGAAATGCACCAATTCCTCAAAAAACACAAACTACCACACCTCGCCCAATATGAAATTGATAATTCAAATAGCCCTACAACTATCAAGGAAATTAAATGTGTAATTTAAAAACTCCCCCAAAATAAATCTTCATGCCAGATGGTTTCACTAGAAAATTCTACCAAATGTTTAAAGAAGAGTTAGGGCATGGTGCTCATGACGCCAATGTGAAGGGTTTGGATTTCCTTACCATCTAGTTGCAAAAAAAAAAAAAGAGGAAAAGAGCTTCCTAACTCATTTCATGAAGATAGTGTTAACCTGATAATAAAATCAGAAAGAGATATTACAGACCAATATCCCTGATTAATACAGAGACAAAAATTCCTAACAAAATATTAGCAAATAAAAGTAAGTAAAATATAAAAACAAGTTAGACAACATGGTCGATTGGGACTTATTTGGGAATTTAAGGCTGAGTCAATATTCAAAATCAATCCATGGAATCCAAATTAACATGCTAAATAAGATTACATGATCCTATTAATTGATGAAGAAAAGCATTTGACAAAATTCAGCACTCTTTCATCATAAAAACTCTCAGATAACAGAAATAGAGGGGAATTTCCTCAACCTGACATATCTACAAAAAATCTGTAGCTAACATGATGCTGAATGATGAAAGATTCCCCTTAAGATTGGGATTAAAGTGAGCATGTCTGCTCCCTCCTCTTATTTAACATAATGCTGGAAGTTCCAGCTAGTGTCATAAGGAATGGAAAGGAAATAAAATCTGTCCTATTTGTACATGACATGATTATCTGCATAGAAATTCACACAAAATTTACAAAAAGAAACTCTTAAAATTAATAAGTGAATTCAGTAAGATCAAAGAATACAAGATAAATATACAAAAATCAACTTTACTTCTATATACTCTTTCTCTTCCTTTTTTTTTTTTTTTTTTTGGCAGCTGGCTGATACGGGGATATTTCTATATACTCTCAATGTACGTGTGGGTGTTGAATTAAAAATAACAGCATTTACAATTGCTCAAAAAATAATAAAATGTTTAGATATCAAGCTAACAAAATATGTATGAATCTCATAAGTTGAAAACTATAAAATGCTGATAAAAAAACTTAAAAAGCTAATTAAATAGACATTGCTTTGTCTCCCATGGATTTGTCAACCCTCTTCCACTGGGTGACGGAGCCACAAAGGATTACTCAAAGCCCATCTCTTCTGAGCAGTGAGAAGCCCCGAAGTGGTTAATCTCCCAGAACCCTCAAGAGAGAGGCATTCCTTTTATTTGGGAAATTAACCATGAATTGGGGTTCCTGTGCTGTGATGTAGATTTAGGGATTCTCTTACACAGTTTCTACCTCAGCTTCCCTCAAGCATTTAAATTACTATCACAGAGGCTTCTTTTCTTTCCTCTTCTGCCTGAATCTATTCTTGTAACTGTACAGACTACAGAAAACATACTACAGAGTTTCACAGCAAAGCCACTAAGTACTTACCCAAATTTTTGTCTATGTATGAGATTGTACATTTATCTGACAAGAGTTAACAGATGTTAGAACTTTAAAAATTAGGTCTGTCACTTTATAAAAGAACCATTGTTGCATCCTATCAAGTCACTAGGTTTTTAAAAACAATCTTCAAGATATTTCTTCCTCTCTACAAGTACGAGGACATGCACTATACAAGCTGTGGCCACAGAGGGTCCACGGTCATAGAGCTGAGATCTAGATTTCAGCACCACAGTTATTAAATGGAAAGCTTATCTGAGTAGCTAAACATGAATGATATTAAGAGGCACTACTGTATTTATAGATCATATTTTTTAGCACATTGTAAGCACAGTGATAATTTAGGATCCTGTTATGATTTTTAAATTTTTTTTACTGATTGTACTGATATTATTACTTTTACTATGCTATTTTATCTTCCTCACACTCAATGCAAAGAAATAAAACAATCTGAAGAAAAATTTGTCCTTACTGTTCACAATAAAGAGTCTGTTTCAACCAATCCAGTGATGTCCACCAAGCCACCACAGGAAGCATCCTGGGCTCCCAAGCCAGGGCAGTAGGGGGCTTCGGGCCTTGGCCACGTCCCCCGGACACCCACAACCTGCCCAGCAATGACCACCGATCTGCCACTGGATACACCCTGGGCTCCCAAACCAGGGTGATGGGGGGCCTAGGGCTTCAGCCACACCCCCCTGAAATCTGCATCCAAGCAAACACTGGAAGCTCCTGGTCTCCCCTGAAGGAATGAGGGGGGGTGAAATGGGCCTCAAACAAGCCCCCCTCCTTCCTCCTTCTCCCACCCTATTTCCTTCCCTGTTCCTATCTCCCCGCTCCCCAACCAACTGCTCCTTAACAACATCTGAGAATTTAAAAAAATAATAATAATAAATAAATAAATAAACTTAAAAAAAAATAAAAGAATAGCCCTTGGTATATGTCCAAATATGGAACCTGAATGACATATTAGAAAAATTAAATTAATTTCTATAAATTAGAAATGCAGTTTTAGAACTAATTATATCATTGTGCTAATATTTACCTCTGTCGAAGTCTTTGCTATCTTGCTTATAACACAGAGTTGAAGAACGAGAAAGCCTTTGCCTATGGCTGTACTTTTTAAACTGTACATGAATATGTCCTGTTATTGCACATAGATATTCACAGTAAATTACTAATTTGCAGACCAATTTTGTTTCAATTAACAAATAAGGTTATTAAATGTGGCTTTTGAACTACAAGAAATAAGATATTTTATCTATTTAAACTCACCACAATATCTAGTTTCCCCTGCCAACTTAACCCATTATTTTATAATTTGTCTTCTTTTATTGATATTATCTATATACATATTAGTCTCTCCACCTAGACTGCAATTTCTTTAAGGAACAGATGTTGGAATCGATCTCATCTTGGAATCGTGAGTACCCTACCCAGAGTAGGTACTTTTTAAATATTTAATGAAATGAAAAAAAAAAAAAACCGAAACAGTCTGCTTCATTCCACAGGCCTGGGCATATTGTACAATAGGAAGCACTTAACGGCTCTAGTGAATGAATGTACCATTTTGATTCTGATCCACTGAATAGAATCTCATCCATATTCAGTGACTGGACTAACTCCATATGAGCTGTGATAGACTGAACCATTTTTTGCAGTATCCCAAGATCTCACTAAATAAGAAAAGATCCTCCACAAGGAATTATAACAATTGATCTGTCTACAAATTATATCTACAGGCTCTTTCTTTAGTATAAGTTGGAAAAGGGGATGCTTTCTTGAGTACATGGATACAGGTATTACTGTTGCCTAAAGATTGCTGGATTGATACTGTATTGTTATAATAAAGATAAGGAACACATTGAAACCAATGTCAGATTAAGAAACTTCCACAAGTTGTCTCAACTCTTCAAATAGTGGAGCAAGTTCCTCTTCTAGGCTGACAATTAGTCCTGTGTTGGTATTGCTGCTTGCTATGACACTCACCACCAAAGCAAATGGTGAAATGGAACCACCTGGTAGGTGTTATAGTAGCAGATGATACTTTTATTTTTTGAAAGTCCAAGTTTGCTCCCTTGGTCTGTTGCAAGGGCAAAAGTACATAAGGAAACAGGTCTCAAAGCATGCTCTGGAGCATTATCATTGGCCACCTTAGTAACAGATACTCCGTCTCTATCTGACACAACAATAGCATGGAGTCCTTCCACACATGGTTGCTTTTTATACAGGAATCACTTTAGATCATCAGCCATAACGAACCCTTTCTCTGGCAGGATCAATCTCCACACCTGGGTTTCTGGGCTGCCAGGTTCCCTGTTACACTTTTAAAGGTTACAAAGCACTTTCCCATACCTCATGGTGTCAATGAAAATCTCAAAACCTGTGCACTCACCAGCGATTTTCAGACGCAGGAAGGCTTCTTCCTGGGCTTCTTTATCTCTGAAAGATCATCCATAGACCCCGTCATCAGAGGCCCTGATGTACCCTCACAGCAACGCACCCCGCAGGTGATGTTCTCCTCCACCAGTGTCACCCTGCCTCGGTACTTGGGCATCTGCTCTCCCTGCTGCTCTTGCCCGTCCCAGCGCACCAGTAAGACTGGCGAGAACTTCTTCCAGAACCATCGCAGCTCCGTATGCTCACCACTCACATTTGGGGACAGGTGACAGGGCAGCTCCGTCTCTTCACCCACCATGAAGAGGATGGGCAAGGTTGAGTATATAATTTTTATCTCTGGCCCTGACCTCTCAGCTGGACTGTACCATTGATGATCTAACTGCCCACTCTGCACCTCCCCGTGGAACTCTATCAGACTCCTCAACCATAAACGTGTCCATAACTGAACTTTGGATTCAGCTCTACCTCCTCTCTTGTCTCTTGCCTCTAAGTTTTCCCATCTCAGATATTGGTAACTTCATCTTCCCAGTTTTTTAGAACTAATAGCTTGCAGTCACCCTTGAAACCCTCCTTCATTCACACCACATATCTCACTCTGTCAGCAAAGCCTTTTTACTTTATTTTAAAAATAAACCCAGCATTGGACCAGTTCTCACCTCCTCAGGGCTTCCCCCGGTACAAGTCATCCTCATTTGTCACCTGGATCACTGCACTAGCTCACAGCCGATCTTCAGCTTTCTATCCTCCACCGACTGCTTCCACCGCACTCTGTCTAGCGTCTGATATAACTTCTTAAAACACAGGTCAGATCCAGTCCCTCCTCTGCTCAAAACCTTCAGTGGCTCCCCTTTTAGAAGCAAAGCCAAGGTCAGCATAATTTTTAAGGCCATACGTGATCTGGCCCTCAAACCCCTCTGACTTTGCCCCTTCCCACTCTGCTGGTCACTCCCTGTGCTCCAGTCACAGCAGCCTCATTGCCAGTCCTGACACATGCCACCCATGCTCATGCCTCTGGCTTTGGCACTGCTGTTCTCTCTAATGGAATGCTTTCCCCCCAGTGCTCCTGTGGCCTACTCCTGCTCATCACTGTCTCCTATTTTAAATGTCAACTACAGATTTTCCTTTGATTTATTTATTTATTTTCAAAACACTTATCACCAAGTAACAAACCACATATTTACTTTTTTTTTTTGTTTTGTCTCTTACCGCACAGAGTTAGGTTCTTTGGGAAGGGGTCTTTCTGTTATGTTCACTTCTGTGCCCCAGTACCTAGAACACTGATTGGCACATATTTAGTGCTCATGAATCCTTGTTGAATGAATGAAAGAATGAACTGAACAGAGAAGCCCTGGGGGAAGCTGGGGAGTTGGTGGCCCAGGGTGCAGGTGAAGGATTAGCCTCAGACAGGAGAAAGGAAAGACAGCTGCTCCGTTCAAGTCAGAGGAAACAGGTCAGGAGGGGAGGGCCGGATGAGGGGAGGGGCAGGAAGTTTGAAATCTCCTCCTATTTTTCCTCTGAGGTGGGTGGAACTCTCAGGAATGGGATTATTGCCCTTATAAAAGAGACTGCAAAGAACTACACTTTCCCTTCGGCATGTGAGGATATGGCAGAAAGACTATGAACAAGGGATAGGGCTGTCAGCAGACTCTGATTTACTAGTGACTGAATCCTGGATTTCTCAGCCTCCAGCACAGTAGGAAATAAATTTCGGTTGTTTACAAACAATGCAATCTTTGTATTTTCATTATAATTGACTGAACATCATTAAAACATACACATAAAAATAAGTAATCTGGTTTTCCATCTTAACAATTCGGGTCTTTTGACTTCTGGTCAAGATGGCGAAGTACACAATACCCAGCATCACTCTCTCCCACCATGAACTAATTTATGACTATTAAAAAGCAATGACTTGGACTTGCAGAGGGAAAGAACATTCCTTGGTCTACAAGTGGAGTGGGAGGTAAAGGGGGAGGGGGAGGGGGAGGGAGGTTGGGGATAATTGGGTGGGGGATAAGGGGTACAAATGCAATTTGTAGTAATGGGTATGCCGCCAGTATGAATCGGGCCTTCACATCTTGGGTATGAGGGGTGACAATCAGCTTTGTATCTAATGAATATTCATAACCCCCCCCAATAAACTACTGAAAGAACACAGTTTTGAAAATGTTAATCTAGTACAAACCCTGCTATTTAAAAAACAAACAAACAAACAAAAAGCAACGACTGGCAAGCTGGAGCCACTGGAGATCAGAGGAAGGGGAGGAGTGACCTACGGAATTCATGAAGGCAGGAGAAGGCACATGAGAGAAAGAAAGGACCGCTCCTATTGTTTCAAGCCCCAGCCACTTCAAGTCTGGTCCTGGTGAGCACACAGAGCAAGATCTAGTAAATGCCACAGCTATGCCCTTCATATGAAGTTGCTTGGAGGCTGCAGGGAAGAAGAGGGTCTTGGTGGTTCCCAGTCCAGCAAGACCTCTAACAGGGTTCCTGTGGACCCACCAAGGAGTGAGGGGCTGCAGATAACTCATAAAAGGAGCCATTCATGGGGGGACCCAAGGAAGAACGATGCAACACTTCAGTGTCTTGTCAGGATTGACTATCTGGTGTGGCCACCCCAACTGGACACTGAAAAAGGGACCACAAAGGGAAAGCAGAGACAGGAAATACTGACAGGGCAGAAGAAACTAGAGGGATGGAGGGGGGGTGTCTGAACTTGATGCCTTCACAATGTCAAGATAAAAAGAAAGGGGGAGGCCCAGTAGCAGTGGTTGTCTTTAATGCTGCACAATAGAACAGCCGCATAAGCTGGTACTGCATGGAGCAGTGCCATTTCACAGCCTTTACATGCAAAGACTTTATTTCATTTTGATTCACATAAAATCCTGGGAAATACTAAACAAAGCTCATAGAGAAGAGTGACTTCTCCAGGGCACCCTGCTGATCTGGGAATTAACCATACATCTAACGATCTTAAGTGTAATGCCATGTCCGCTCCTCTCTGAGAGTTCAATAAATCTTCAGTTAAGCAATTTCAATGACCCTTGTAGCACTTTTCACCTCATATTTTTCAAGATTTCCTTTTGATGGAGTTTGGATGTGTTGTCCCCTCCAAAACTCATGTGGAAGGGCCGGCCCATGGCTCACTCAGGAGAGTGTGGTGCTGATAACACCAAGGCCACGGGTTCGGATCCTATGTAGGGATGGCCGGTTAGCTCACTGGCTGAGCGTGGTGCTGACAACACCAAGCCAAGGGTTGAGATCCCCTTACCGGTCATCTTTAAAAAACAAAAAACAAACAAACAAAAAACTCATGTGGAAATTTGATCCCAAATGTGGCAGTGTTGGAAACTGATTAAGTCATGGGGGTGGATCCCTCATGAATGGATTAATGCTCTCCCTCGGGGGAGGGGGCATTAATGAGTGAGTTCTCGCTCTATTTGTTCCCATGAGATCTGGTTGTTTAAAAAGACTCTGGCACCTCCTCTTTCACCTTCTTGCTTCCTCTCGCCATATGATCTGCTTGTACCCGCCGGCTGCCTGCCACTTTCCACCATGAGTAGAAGCAGCCTGAGGCCCGTGCCAGATGCAGCTGTCCCAGAATTGTAAGCCAAATAAACCTCTGTTCTTTATAAATTACCAGTCTCAGGTATTTCTGTTATAACAACACAAAACGGACTAATACAACTATCCAGTTCGCAAGTTTGTTTACTTCTCCTTTCTGTAAATACTTTCCTGCTTAACATATTCTACATCATCAACAGTTAAGTGCATATTCTCTAACTTTTTATATATTTATACTAATATACACACATAGTTTTCTAATAAAAATTGGATCATACTATATATGTTATTTTCTGACATTCTTATTTTATGTCAAAACCAATATTATATTATTCATAATCAAGACAGTTTTCTGTCTTTCCTATTACAAATGATGCTGCTATAAACATCTTTGTATATAGATGGTTAGACATACCTCTGACCACTTCCACAGAATGAAGGTCCAAATTGCATTTGTCATTAGGATAAATTCTTGAATGTGCAATTGCTGGACAAATGGGACTAGAATTATTCTTATGTATGTGTACAAACCTATCTATTTCCTACAGGCAAGAAGTGACTGCACATATTTTTTGGTCTCTGTCAGGCTTATCTCTTAAAGTTAACATAGAAGCCAACCCTCCAGTTTGCCTTTCTTTGGCATCAATTCAGAACATCTCACTCTTCTCAAGGAAAACCTCCAAACTATCAACCCTGAGGAGGGGAAACAAGTTTACTTGTGTATGAGTTATTCTGTGTGTGGCACTGTTAAAAGCAAATAGCCTGTATTATCTCATTTCCTCCTCACAACAGCCACCCAAAAAGTCAAGTACTATTATTATTATTTTACTGATAGGGAAACTGAGGCACAGAGAGGTTGTGTAACTGGCCCAAAGGAACATAGGCAGCCTGGCTTCAGATACTGTGCTCCTATCCACTCCTTTATGCAACCTCTCCTCACCAATTTTGAATTTCAGTGCCTGAGACGTCCTAGATGGTAGGTTGGTAGGTTCTTAATAAAAAGTAATTAAATTAATGAATTCTTTCCTGCCCTATTTCACGTGCATTTACCTTCCTGGATTTCTTTCCCAGGGCTTTGGGTAGAAGACTGGATTAAAAGTGGACTCAGGGCCCCATTTCCTTGGAAACTGCAAAGTGCAGAAAACTAAAGTGTCATACCCAGAAACTCCTTATCTCAAGCTCAGCATCTGGGCTACTTGTTTGTGTCAAAGTAACTTGGATCCTCCAGGCAAGAGTGGGACATTTCGTTCTACTGACATAATTTCAAGCAGCAAAACTTCTGATAGACAGTGAATTTAAAACTAAAGAAATGAGTAAATAAGTAAGGATAGATGGATGGATAGTGGGATGAACAGATGAATGGATTATAATAAAGTAAGCAAGTTCACTAAAATGATTATTGTACAATCCAGATGGCAGGTATATTGGTATTCGGTGAAATTTCTTTCAACTTTGCTATATGCTTGAAAAGTTTCATAATAAACATTGAGGGTGGAGAGAGAAGTGGGGAGGGAAGAAGTGTGTTTTCCTGCTGATAACAGAGACCAGAAGTACCACTGGCTTAAACAAAACAAGGATTTATTTTCCTTTCATGCAAAATGAATTCAGAGGATGGCAATCCAAGACTCTTCTGGCATCTCAGAGATGTCATCCATACCCCAGCCTCCAGAAACCAGAAAATTATATTATTTGGTAATGCACCCTAGACCCGAATGTTGGAGGTGCTTAAAACGGTTCATTGTGTCTGGTTTTCTTTCTCTTCCTACTTTCATTTAGCTCTGTAGTAAAGGATTGTCCTCTTGCATGGACCCATCCACATGCAAGCAGATGTTAGCTGACTGCCACAGTAGCGTTTTCATTAATCCACATCTTCCCCTCTTCACACATCAAAATCTTTTTATTTTTCCACTCAGTTCTTCTATTATATAAAAAAGAAATAAAAAAGGGGAATATTAAATAATACTTACTATACAAGCGTACTTTAAAAAGTTCGTGGAAAAATAGAATTGAAAGATAACACAAAGCTTTCCATGAACTCTGTGAAGGACCCTCATACGCATATCACACAAGAATGATTTAAACAGGCAAACCCAGAGAAACGCGAACACTAAGGGAGGCAGGGCTGGAATTTTCCTCAATGTGTACAATTTCATGCAGTTTCAGTTTTTATTCTGACCTTCCCCAGTGGTTTCTGCCCAGCAACTGAGGAAGCACCTCCTCCGAGCCAATCACAAAACTGATTCCAAAGAGCAGCTCTTACTGTTTCTCACAGTGAGCAGACAAACTCTGGTTTCTTTCTGTTTCGTTTCTTCCACATGAGAGACTCTCAGTGTAACAGAGAGGACTGGGAACTACTGATTACCCTTCTTCCGTGGGCTGTGATTTTCAGACAGACTGCCAGAGGGTGAGTGGGGGAGATTGATTAGAGCCAGGGCAGCAGGGCCTGGGAGGGGAGGGTCTGAGAGCTGAGAGGGGCCTGCAGGGAGGGGCTGGCACAGAGAGAGGCTGAGGGGCTTGGGGTGGGGGTTGGGGATGCAAAGGGTAAGGACCTGCAGGGGTTGGGATTTGGTGGAAGGGGGACGACCTGAATGAAGAAACTTTCCAGCTCCATGTTCTTAAGAACATGTTATCATCTGAAAGGAGCAAGGGACCCTTAAAATCTGTTCTGTTTATCTCTGGTATTTCTAGCGTATTCTGAAATATTCTGAAAGAGATGTGCCTTATAGATTTCCATGTAAAGATGTTCATTAGAGAACTACTAATAGTACAGAAAAACCTGAACCACCATACATAAAGAACAGTGGCAAATGAATAAACAACGCATGGTTCAATCACAAAAGGGATTCTTTCATTTAAACAAAATTTTTTATGTTTATTTGCTTATTAATATTATTATATATTTACATTCTAAGAGGTTGCAGAGCAGTTGAGGAGGAGGAGGAGGGAGGAAGAGAGAAGGAAATAGGGTGGGAGAAGGAGGCAGGAGGTGGGTGTGGTTGAGGGCCATGGCACCCCCCCTCATTACTGCAGGGGAGAGAAGGGGGCTTCCAGTGGTGGCTTGGTCATTGCTGGGCTGGATGCAGATGACAGAACGGGTGGCTGAGGCTCTCAGCCTCCCACCACCCCAGCTGCAGAGCATGTGGTGCTTCTTACGGCAGCTTGGTGGTCATTGCTGGGCTGGTTACAAATGTTGGGGGGCATTGCTGAGGCCCCTGGCCCTGCCCCCTCCCTCGCTTGGGAGCCCAGGGGGCCTCCAGTCCTTCTAGGTTTTACAGGTGTTCTTTGGTAATGTGAGGGCTTTACTAGTTAACATCAAACTTTCTCTAGATCTGTTGGTATTTTGTTTTTTCTTTCAGTTCTGTCTTGTATTATTTGCTGTTCCCACGACTTAAACTCTGCATTGGAACTAATTTGCTGTCCTTTGCTTACTTCCTAAATGGGGGAACTTCCTGTGGAACCAGCACTTGAGTCCTGTAGTTGAGCTAAATTGCTTCTTTGCTGCTGATTCCCTGGGGAAGGCTTTTTGTGCAGCTCAGGTTTTAATTGTTGACCTTGTAAGTACTTCTGGGTCTCATGAGCTTCAGTGCACCTGGGTTGTTTGGAAACTCTGGTCTGGGCCTGAGTCTTTTCAGCAACCTGCACCCCTGGTAGTTCTATATCAGCCTACACAGAGTGATCCTGTGCTGGCTGGGAGGCAGATCAGCTGTCCATGCTGTGCCCCAATGTTCCCCTGGTGGACCCATCTCCTCCACTGCCTGTACTCCAAACATGTCCCATAGGACGGGCCATGTGCAGATCCCTTGTGACGACTCCTTTTTTCAGTTGTTGCGGTGCTTCACTCCTGTGTGGGGCCACCAAGACTCTCTTCTTCCCTGCAGCATCCAAGCAACTCCACCTGAAGGGCACAGCTACAGCTTTTGCCAGCTCCTGCTCCGTGCTCTCAGCAGCTCCAGTCTGGAAGCAGCTGGGGTTTGAAATGATGGGAGCAGTCCTTTCTTCTCTCATTGTGTCTTCTCCTGCATTCATGAACCTTGTAGGTCTCTCCTTCTCTTCCCCTGAGCTGTAGTGGCCCCAGCTTGGCTGTTGTTGCTTTTTGGTAGTTGTAAATTGGTTGATTTGGGGAAGAGAGTGACACTGGGGACCATCTATTCTGCTATCTTGACCAGAAGCCAGAAAAGGGATTTTAATGCAGCCATCACGAATTGTGTTTTTAGTGAAGAGAAATTATTTATAATTTTAACAGCATTGTGTCCATACATTACACCTATTTGGTATCTTTTGTGGTATATCTATTTTCTGTCTGTGCTTTTCTCCAAAACCTAGAGCATGCTTCACAATGGCTGCAAGCTATTACACTGTATGAATATAACATTATTTTTTTACCCCTTTACTTTGCATATTTAAACTGTATCTACATTTTGCTATTGTAGATTTTACTATGTTGAACAGCCTTAAACATTAGTCTTTCTGTTAATCCCTATTTTTTTTTTTAATGTCTTGTTTTTTGAAGAGCAGTTCTGGTAAGTGTAATTTTTAAGGCCCTTGCTAAACATATAGCCAAAATACTTCCAGAAATATATGCATTCACACTGGCAAAGTGTATGACTACCATTACAGATTATTTAAATACTTATTCCTTTACATTCTTCTCCATTTTCAGAATTGTCTATAATCAACAAGAAAGAACAATAAATATCCTAAAAAATAAGTGAAAATGCTTGTTCCCAACCATGAGGAAAGCACTGAAGTTGTTATCTCAGGGACCCCAAGATAAAAATTGCTGCCCCTCTCTACCAGCATAAGGAGCAGTTGTGAGGAGCACAGGATATGGTGAAAGGCAGTGTCTAGTCTGCAGGTGCAGCAGCTTTCAGGCAGGGATGGAGGGAGAGCCACCTGCACAGACCTCTGTTCCCTTGCCCCCTCCTAACCCCTCCCAATGCCCCTGCAGACCTCCTCACAGGCAGTTCCCAGGCCCAGGTACCCGAAGCACAGGGACTATGACTTCATCCTCAGTCTCCTTTGATTTGGACGAAATGGTGTGAGGAGTTAATATTTACTGAGCAACTAGTATGAGCCAGTCACTAGAATTACTCATAACAATTACAATTAAGTAATACGTAAAATTGTTAAAATTGAAAACATTCACATAAATTTAAAGAAAAGGAAGCGATGGGCCAGTGTCCTTTCACTACCCTAACCTCCAGTCTGCAGTTCAGCATGCAGCTATTGAGACCTTTTGAAATTACACATGTATGTGTACACAAGTCTACAGCTTTGCTTTTGTTTACTATACAGTCAGTAGGACAGCTCTGCAACGTGCTTGTTAATCACTTATGACATCTCCATCATACAGGTTAGTGACAACAAACCACTCTTTCCAACTGCAGAGTGGAATTCCCTCACAGGGATGAGCCGTCACCCTTCTCACCAGTCTCCGGAGGGGCCTGGTCGGTTCCTACTACTTACATACAATGAAAAGCAATGCCACTGTGCCAACCTCTGCACTCGTGGCACTACTGTGCTGAACTAGACATCACGAGTGCAATTGCTGAGTGAATTGTGCACATTCTGATTTTCACATTTCCCAATGTTTTAGGTGTTAACTAAAGTTCACATAGGTTTTGTCACATGACTGAGATCACACAGCTTGTGAATCACAGTGCCATTACCTATTTTCTACCCTCTTGCTGTCCCTAACAACTAACTTAGTGGGCCTGGCACATTGTGGGTTCTCAGTAAGTATTTGTTGACTGACTGAAGGAAGGAAAACGCGGGAGAGAGCTGGTCCTACTCCCAGCATTCCCACTCACTGGCCTTGTGATTAAGAAACAGTGGGTTCAGCCCCTGACTGACTCTGGATCCTCCACAGGGAGTCTGCCCAGATCCTGCCCAAAGTCTACTGGGCTGTGATGTGACTATGCTGATGGTCAGGAGTTGGTGTCTAGAGGAGTCCACAGTGTTACTCCCAGCAGGGTACACCTTCCAGTCACTTTGTTGGGACTCCTTTCCACCGGACTTCTTCCCAGCAGGAGGGAACATTACAGGAGTGGAGGGAGGGGGAAGGGAGGGGCCTGGGGCCAGTTCTCAGCCCTGTCTCTGAGGGATCCACCCAGAGGGGCTCTCCTGGGCTCTTCCTCTGTTTAGGGATGCACCAACTCTGAGTGGTTAGGTGGAAGCAAGCTAGAACCACAGCAAGAACAAGCCATACTAGCTGGCACACCCACAGTGTGGGAACAAGTAAAACAAGGGAGTCCATTAAGGAGGGTCCTGTGTTAATCAGAGGGCGATGATGGAGGCCTGGACCTGGCTGCTGCAGGGGAAGTGTGGGGAAGGATTCTGAGTATTTTCAGACAGTAGAATGGTGGATTTCCTGATGGAATAGCACACGTACAACAAACACATACATATTTTTACGGATGATCTTCCATGGCGGAACCCAACGGTGAAGAGACTTTAGGACAGACATTTCTCACAGCTGAGGATCTTCTTGGGTCACCACAGTTGAGTTAGGCCTGGGGAAGTGGAGGTTCCAACGTGGAATCGTATGTCTTCTTCCAGGCCATAGTGTCTGCCCTGTCCCTTCTGCTGAGTCGTGATATGCAGCACAGACGAAAATGGCAACTTCCAGGCTCTTCCTCCTGCTCGACCTCCTTGTGTGCCTCGTCTTGGTCCAGCTACTCACTTCTTGCTCAGGTAGGAAATGATTCTGCTTCTATGTGTCTGAAGCAGACATTACCTGTTCACGCCCACTGAGAACCTGGAAGTCCCATCTGAAGTGAAGGTTCACCCATCGTTAAGAGACAAGCTGAGCTTCTGTTAGGCTCGTGTTCCTCTCTGGACTCTTTCTACCTTGCCTTCCCTACCTGAGAGCTACCCTTTCTTTCATGGCACCGACTCTAACCCCTCTGATGGAGCTTTCCCCTTAGGCTGTCCAGCTCACTTTGCTGTGACTGGACCCCCTGGGCCCATCCTGGCTATGGTCGGTGAAGATGCTGATCTGCCCTGTCACCTGTCCCCAGCGATGAGTGCAGAGTCCATGGAGCTGAGGTGGGTGAGGTCTAGCCTTAGGCAGGAGGTGAATGTATATGCAGATGGAAAGGAAGTGGAAGACAAACAGGCCGCAGCCTATCGAGGGAGAACTTCGATTCTAAGAGACGGCATCAGTGCAGGGAAGGCTGCTCTCCGAATATACAATGTCAGAGCCTCTGACAGTGGAAACTACCTCTGTTATTTCCAAGATGGCAAATTCTATGAAAAAGCCATCGTGGAGCTGAAGGTTGCAGGTGAGCCTCCAGGTTTTGTTCTGAAATCTTTCCTCCCTGGGACCTGGGGGAAGAGGCAGAGTTCCAGAATTCTTGGTGCAATCTCTTGCCCTGTGGCTCTGGTTGGGTTTGGTCAGTGGGGAGCTGTAGCAGAGGATATGGGGAGGGAGATCCTGCAGGATTGCCTCTGGCTGGCTGCATGCCCTTACCTAGGATCACAACTCCTCTCAAGGATACCATCCATACAAGACTCTCATCTTTTAGGTCTTCAAAACTGCTCCTTCTCCTCCTTTGTGTATAGGGGTGGGGGGTGATATCCCATTGTAAATGGCCCTGGGGTACTGCACCAGTCCATGTAGTTTTCCCCTCACCACCACCACACTTTATAAACTGCTCCTGAATGAAACTCTCATTGAGATATCCAATGTGCCTGTGCCATCTCTCCTGTTGAGACCCTCCCTGGTGCAGGAGGCTTCCAGGAATGTAGGCTGCTTTATCCTTCCACAGCACTGGGTTCTGATCCTCACATGGAAATGAAGGGTTATGAGGATGGAGGGATCCACGTGGACTGCACCTCCACTGGCTGGTATCCCCAGCCCCAAATACAGTGGAGAGATGCCAAGGGACACAGCATCCCAGCTGTGGCAGCGCCTGTGGCTGCAGACGAAGCAGGACTGTATGCAGTGGCAGCATCCGTGGTCCTGAGAGGTGGCTCTGGGGAGGGGCCATCCTGTACCATCAGAAATTCCCTCATCCGCCAGGAAAAGACAGCCAGGATTTCCATCGCAGGTCGGTACCCTTCTTGGCCTCAGGTATACCGAGCTGGACTGTGGTTATGGAAAGAAGGAGAGTGTGTAATTCTCCCCCGTGTGAGTCTCTCCTGCTGACCTGGGTCCTTGCAGTGAATAAAAGGACCAGAACAGGGACCTGGAGCCTCCTCCGTCCTCCAGGGGAGCTTCTCTCCTCCATAAATCTGGTTATGCCACTAACATTTACTGAAATTTTCCGGCCCAAAAGTGTGACAGGCAATGGGAATTGGGTGGAAATGGTTAAGATATGATCCTTAAGCAAAGACAAATGAGAAAATGGGGGGAAAATGTACTTACAACTCATATCATGGAGAAAGAGGTAATCTCCTTGAAATATAAGAAGGTTTCAAAGACCCTAGTAGAAAAATTAGCAAAGAACAAGAATTATTAATTTACAGAAAAGAAAATAACACAGAAAAAGATTCTCAATGTTACTAATTAGAGAGGCGTATAGCAAAGAATTTTTCACTCATGAGATTGGCAAAACAAAGTGAAATCAAACTGAGGTGGTGGATAACACTTGCTGATGTCAGGAGCAGGGGAGGCAACAACTCTCAGGCATTTGCTATATTAATTCATTGTTTTTTGGTTTTTGATAGCTGGCCAGTTTAGGGATGTGAACCCTTGACCTTGGTGTTCCAATACCCCACTCTAACCAACTGAGCTAACAAGCAAACCCTAATTTGTTTAATTTTTGACATACATTAGCACAACTGCTATTGGGGGCTATCCAATGTCTATCCAAACTACATATTTGTTGATCCAAAATTCCACTTCTGCAGCTAGCCGGTTAGCTCAGCTGGTTAGGGCATGGTGCTAATAATGCCGAGGTCCAGGGTTCTATAACTGTACCCTTTAGCTGCCAAAAGTAAAGAAATAAAATTCTACTTTTTGGAATTTATCTGACAGATAGGATTGCCTCTTTGTGGGATGACCCACGTGAAATGCTATTTCTCATAGCATTATGATTGCACAAAGTTACAAGCTATGCAAATGTTTCCTGATGGGGAACTTCCATACAAGGAAATACCGCATAGGTGTGAATGGAAACAAATTCTCGCTATACTAATATAGAAAAATTTCCGAGGTACACTTTACACAGAAAGAGCAAGATGCAGAGCAATGGATATAGAATGCTATCTTTAGTGTAAATAGAGGAAAAGTAAGAATATATTTCTATTTATGTTTTCTAAATTTAACAGTTATATAACACTCGCTATATGTCAACCACTTTCTAAGCATTCATTTCATCCTTCTAACGTCAGAAAGTAGGTACTATTATTACCCCTACTTTACCCATAAGGACACTAGGAGCACACAGTTAAGTAACTAGTCCAGGGTCGCAGTGCTAGTCAAGTGGAGGAGTCACAATTAGAGCCCAGGCCCTCTGGCTCCACAGTTTATGGTCTTCACCTTCATATTAAGCTGACAAATGAGAAGCTAATCGATGGGGGAGAGAGGAGGAGGGCTGTGTGGTGAGAGACTTGGGTATTAGAAAGTATCTCCATGCTTGTGGCGCTCATGTCACTCGCTATCCATGCGAGAGGCGCACGTGCACGGTTCTCTGAGACTTTAGGAAGAGAAACATGACTTGCTCTCATGGGGTAAATGAGCGGCCCCCCCAAGCGCTGAGCAGCTGAAGCTCCGGACCCACGGGCTGGGGAGGGGGCGGGCGTGTCCCACCCACTGCCCACAGCCCAGGCCCTTCGTCCCCTCGTCCCCTCGTCCCCTCGCAGGCCCCTTCTTCAGGAGCGCCCAGCCCTGGATCACAGCCCTGGCAGCGACCCTGCCGGCCTTGTTGCTGCTTCTCGCGGGGGCCGCTTACTTCCTGTGGAGACAGCAGGAGGAGAAAAAGGCTCTGTCCCAGGAGAAAGAGCGAGAACAGGAGGAGAAGGAAAAGGCTCGGGCCAAAAAGGAGCAGGAACGAAGCGCGAGAGGTATCTGGCCTCGGCAGGGAATGGAACCCCTGGCTTCCAGGCCTGCGCCCGAACACCTCACCCCATCCCCACCCAGGCGCTGTGTAGTTTCTAAGGTTTATTTTCCAGAAGGTCCCCTCTCCGCTAACAGTTCATGACTGCTTCTGCTTATTTTCCAGAGAAGCTCCAGGAGGAACTCGGTAAGTTCCTGTCTCCCCAGAGACCAGGCGTGGCTTCCTATCCCTGCTTCAAGCCACTCGATGACTCTTCCTGTTTATTCCATTGCAGAGTGGAGAAAAATCCAGTACATGACTCGTGAGTGGCCTGACATTTTCTCAGAATTCTAATCTCAGACTCTCTGCTTGGATAGTTTGCAGCCCTAGCTCTTTGCCCAGGGTTGACAAATGACCCCAGTTCCTTTTACCGTGGGAAAGAAAATAGACACCCAGGAGTGTCTCTTTTTCTCCTTTTATTTCAATTATTTGATTTTGTTTGAAGGACAGCACAGGCCTTCAATCTCTCTCCTCTAGGGGCCCACAACCCTTTAGCCCCACAAAGCACAGAGGAAAATGCAGGGTACAATTGAAAAGGAAAGGGGAGAGGAGGACGGAACAACAGATGAGGTGCCTTCTCTGTGCCAGGATCCACACTAGCTGCTTTACATCCTGTATGGGACGCGGAGAAGGAAAGAAGAACGGACGATTACAAGGAAAGGGAAAATCAGAAAAGATGGAGGGAGAAAACTGTCCCTCATAAACAGGAGTAGCTATAGTGACTCAGTTCTTAAACACTTATTGTATCTGCTATCGAAAATTAGTCCCAGAAATTTCCTCATTAAGTTCCCCAAATTCTTTTCAGAAGGAGGCAGGAAATAGCACAGATTGAGATAAATGGATCTTGTACACTTGCACATACACATATAGACATGGCAACACCTTCTCCCAGATACAGGAGCATAGATACACACAGAGTAGATCAGCCGGACCACAGCTGGGAAGACACTCACACGGTGCCTGCGGCATCACTAGGGGGGCCATTGATGTTCCCCGACTTGAAATGAAGGAGAGGGGAGGAGAGCCTTGTACACACACAGAGAGAAGGTAGGGAACGGGGGCGGGGTCAAAAAGAAGGGAAAGGGGATGACCCAGACATGGCAGAGTCCAGGTGACATCTGTTCGCTTCTTCCATTGTAGGTGGGGAGAAGTCTTCAGCCTATGCTGGTGAGTGACCCTGAAGCTCTCTGAGTTTGCTGAGACATGTGCCCTGAACATTTCAACCTTTTCTCTGAATGGACCCATTGGCGTTGTCACTAGGAATAATGAGATCAAAACCAAACGCTCATTTTCTGTGGGGTTCCACGTCTGCTTTTCCAGAGGCTTTGAGAGAACCCGCCCCCTGATGGACCACTTGCTCACCCCCTAGCAAAGCCTGTCCACGTAGCCCATGGCCCTCATGACAAAGGGAACACAGTCCACCATTTGTGAGAAGCCGCCGCCCCTGATCCATCAGAGCTGTGGAGGAGAGAAGCTGGACCTAGGAGAGATTGTGCAGAAAGAGGGAAAGACAGGACTTAATGAGGAGAATGGGGTGGGGGCAACGACAGAAATACTGACCTTTTCCTTGTCTGTTTCCTCCTCTCAGAATGGAAAGACGCCCTCTTTCAAGCTGGTGAGTGAATCACTGCAGGCCAGCAATCTGATGGGCCCTATTCCTTTTTCATCTCCAACTCTTGAGATTTGGGGAAGGGAAGTCCCCATAACTAGGAGAGTTTTCAGTGGGTGTCTTTAGTTCCCAATCGGAAAGGTGTGCCTAAGTCCAGGGCCCTTCCTGCTGAGAGCCCAGGGAACTGGGGAGGGTTGCTGTCCTGGGCTTCCAGAGACCTTCATGGGAAGGAGGAGGCATGAAGGGTGGAGCCGAGGGGCAGAGGGAGGCTGCACGACCCTGCAGGGGATGAGGATGGGAAATGCCAAGGGGAGAAGGCAGCGTACAGGGAACTTTGCCTCTCTAGGGCTTCATGCCACCTACTGCCGTTGCGTGTCCTCTGATGAGTTAATGTTTCTGAGCTTCGGCCTCCACATTAGATGATGATCATACCTCCTTTGCTGGGAGGTCTAAGGTAAAGACTGAAGGACTATGTATTAGCCGAAAAGCTAGCAAGAAAGATGGCATATTCAAAGTAAGTAGTTGAGGAGCGTTTGGAGAAAGCAGGGTCAAGAGAAACCAGTGAGGGAAAGTGCGGTGTCCCAGGCCTCACAGCAGTGGGGAGCTGTCTCCAGCCCTAGGCTTGGAGGGATGGGGAGGCGGGCAGTTCTTGGAGGCCAGAGGAAGCTGCAGCTCAAAAACAGGCTGCCTCCAAAGAGTCATGCCTTTGTCAGAGCAACACCATGTGATCCTTCCAGTCTTCTGCCAGGGCCTCCCACTGGCCACACCCAACAGGAAATCAGAGGACAAGGGAGCCCAGAGATGCTGTCCATACAGGACAGATTCCTGGGGCCCAGATGAGGGTGTATGTGGGGGCACATAAAGCCCCCAACATAGCCCCTAGCACAGAGAAGGCATGGCACCTGCTACATGTCAGGTGCGTCCTCTGTGCCTTGCCCTGGGCTGAGTGAGTTACACTGTTGACTTTTACAACCCTAAAGATTAGTACTTTTATCCCCACTTTTCAGGTAAGGAAATGCTTCAGGTAAGGCTCAACGATGTTCCATCACTTGGATGTGTGGAAAGAGAGACTATGCAGAAAGGAAAAAGTCATTCAGGTCACCACTGGTAGAGTGATAACTGAAAGTTAAATGTATGTGACTAGAAAGCTGAAATGGGTAGGGTCAATTTCAGGAAGAAACAAGAAAAATGTAAAGGAAGGAGTCCTGTTGCCTTCTGAGCCAGCATCAGGATATCTGGCTAGGCAGACCTTGACCCTCATTTCACCCTCCCGTCCCCTTCCCCATTGGACACAGGACCCCTGGGGCTTTCTCCCATGTTAGTTACTGGAGTGACATTCAGGGCAGGCGAGGGGTGCCAGGCTCTGTTTCTGGCCTCCTTGGCAAGGCTCAGTCCTTGAATGCTGAGGCTGTGAGGTCCAGGAAGAATGGCTGAGCCCACAGACACATCTTCAAACTCTGCAGCTGATGTGATTCTGGATCCAGACACAGCAAACCCCATCCTACGTATTTCTGAGGACCAGAGGAGTCTGCAGCAGGCAAAGGAGCAGGAGAATCTGCCAGACAGCCCTGAGAGATTTGATTGGCATCACTGCGTGCTTGGCTGTGACAGCTTCACATCAGGGAGGCATTACTGGGAGGTGGAGGTGGGCGACAGGAAAGACTGGCATATCGGAGTGTGTAGAGAGAACGTGGAGAGAAAAGGTTGGGTTAAAATGAAACCCGAGAATGGATACTGGACTATGGGGCTATCTGACGGGGAGAAGTATCGGGCTCTCACGGAGCCCAGGACCGAACTGAAGATTGCCGGGCGCCCTAGAAGAGTGGGGGTTTTCCTGGACTATGAGTCTGGAGAGGTCTCGTTCTACAATGCTCTGGATGGCTCTCATGTCTACACCTTTCCCCACACCTCCTTCTCTCAGCCTCTGTTTCCTGTTTTCAGAATTCTGACTTTAGAGCCCACCGCTCTGACTGTTTGCCCAGCACCAAAAGGAGCGGAAAGTCCCCACTGTTCCTGACCTAAACGCTGACCTTTCCCTGGAGACCCCACTAACCCAGGGCCCAGCTAATGGGAGCCAGGAGCTTCATGCTGATCTAAGGTCTCTGCTTCTCTCTGCCAGTCTGGAGCTGAGGGCATCCTCCTCCAAAGCAGCCAGTGACAACTGTAAAGCTACATGCACAGACTGAGGCACTTTACTGGAAATAATTCAGTTATCGCCTATGACAGTTCTTTGTGTTTGGTACCATCATGGAGCCTGAACCAAGCTTCTTACATTCTAGGTTTCTAGGAAGTGTAGCTAATAACCTAAACATTGTCTGAGATATATGAATTTGGGAGAAAGGAAGCTAGAAGAACTTCAGGATGTTTTTAACCACTCTGTGAAATCCATCTCCTGGAAAGGCGTATACACACTCCGGAGCATTGGTGGAGGTTCAGAGGATATTCCTTTCAGCTGACAGATGCTTTATCGTCATCACCACTGTTGCTCCTCACTGTATCCCCTCTGCCTGGCATGTTGTGGTTAAGTTCTATTTGTTCAATAAACTTGTCAATAACCCTCACTCTTCTCCTGAACTTTTTCTGTCCTCTGATGAGTCTGCTCACCACAGTGGTCTCCACACCCACTCTCTGACCACAGTTTCACAGCTTACCTCATTGAAACATCTGCACAAAATCTTTATCGTATTAGTTTTCCATTGCTGCTGTAATGAATTACTACAAATTTAGAGATTTAAAACAACTCAAATTTATTATCTTACATTTGCATAGGTCAGGAGTCTGACAGATCTCACTGAGCTAAAATCAAGGTATCTGTAGGGTTCTTTTCAAGATGCTCTAGGGAAGAATCTGTGTCCTTATGCAGAGTGGTGGCAGAATTCAGTTCCTTGCAGTTATAGGACTGAGGTCACCGATACTTGTTAACTGAGGGCTATTCTCTGCTTCTACCAGCTGCCACACCCTGGCTCATGGCTTTCTTCCTCCATTTCAAAGCAGCAAACATGGACTGAGCCCCTCTCAATCTTTGTATTTCTCCCTGTTCTTTCACTTTCTGATTCTTCGGCCTTCTGCTTTTAAGGACTAGATTAAATTGATTAGATTGAGTGTGATTAGATTGAACCCACCCAAATAATTCAAGATTATCTCTCTATTTTGAGGTCCATAATTTAATTCCATGTGTAATGTTCATTTTGCCATGTAATATATCATATTCATAAGTTTCGCAGTGGGCATCACTGGGCGATGGGGCACTATTCAGCCTACCACACTTACTTGGAAAGTGATCCCTGGAAACACAAGTGCAGAAATAAAGTGAGACACAGAAGACAGAAAAACAATTAAGAAATGGCATAATGGGCTTATTAATGGGCCCCTTACCATGTAGGTACGTGGGCTCAATCCCACCCTGGACTCTCTATGAAACCATATGAAATTGTGACATGAATCTCAAAATCTTCCTAAGGGTTGGCGAGCCTGGAGTGGAGCATTTACTCACAACTCCCATCGTCTTTCACTTGAACTGGCTGAAGTTTGCCCCTGGAGCTGTTAATTCTCTTGCATTTCCAGGCTGGACCATACATCTGCAAGAAAGCAAACACCACTGGAATTGGAGAAGGCTCCCAGAGAGGTAGAAGAAGGCAGGCCTCATGAGGTCTGAAGTTGTTATCCTTTCAGGAAACCGTCTGCCTCAGTTATGGGTGAACTGAGATGGGCCAAGAGGATATGGGATGAGGCATTAACAGCATCTGTTCACAGGGCCCTGCTGTGAACATAGTGAGTACCTACTAAATTCCGTCTGCCCTTCTTGTCTTCCATGGTGAGGGATGCCTGCATCCCCAACATGCAGCAGTAGTGACCTCCTTTCTTCCAACACACGTCCATGTCACATGGCCCTGCTGCCCTAACACATGGACTGGATGTGGGATGGACACCTGCCCCAGGCTAGGCTAGAGGATCCCCATGTGACATCTTACCAGTTACACCTGTAGGAGGTATGCATAGGAGCTGTGGGAAGGCATATTCCACTCACAGTGTGGTCCAGAAAAATCAAAGGTGGACTGCAGAGAGAGAAGACCAAAGCAGCAGTGCATAGAAAGCTTGGAGATGGAAAACGTTGGGGCAACTCTCCTGTCTCTGGTTCCTTTGGGGGCCCACTATCACTTCTGCTGTGTTTGGTGAGATATTTTCTTTTCTGAGAAGGTAAATGTACCAGTTACTATTGCTGCAGCCCTAAAAATTAGCAGCTTGCACACTGTTTCACTATGCTCATGGATTCTGAGAGTCAAGAATCTGAAATTTGAACGGGTAAGAATAGAAATGTTTGTTCTGTGTTCCAATATGTCTGGGCCTCAAAGGGAGGACTCCATGGCTGGAGGTGACTCACAGGAAGAGATGCAGACAGATTGCCTTCAAAGATTGGAGTTCGGCTGGCCAGTTGGCTCAGTTAGATAGAGCATAGCCTTATAACACTCAGGTCATGGGTTTGGAACCCACAGTGACCAGCCCCTAAAAAATAAAAAGAAAAAAAGAAATTAGAGTTTCTCGGAAAGAACAGGGGATCAGAAGTCACTCTGGGTTCTTGCAGTACTGCCATGTCCACCAGGTCCATAGAGAACCATACCAAGGAGACCCTCCCTCTGTGTTGACTCCTCCCAAGGCAGAGAATGATTAGGTCAGGTTCTCACCACCCAATGGGGCACACCCCAGTTGGACACGGTCTCTTGCTAACTACTGCATGGGCAGTGGACCCTTCTCCTGCTCAGAACATATGTTTCCCTCTGGCTCAGGCCAGCCGTGGCAGGTGCCCAGGCCTGGCTTCACTGGGTGCATCTGGCATAAATGGCCTCAGAAGGCCTGGGCCTCATTTTCTTCAGATAAAAGCTGTGGGTGTCCAGGCTCTTTGATCCTTATGGTCTCCCCTTCTGTGCCTTCTCAATAGCAACTCCTGCATGGGGTGATCATACTTACTACATTTTTATTCTCATTTGTGGCTGAACTCAGAAGCCTCTTTAATTTTAAACCAGAAGCATCAGGTGATGAGTGAAGCTGCTGTATGAGAAACAGACAGTTAAAGGGTCAGCACAATACAAAAAGCAGTTCTTGGGGCCTTCTGTAGCTTATTCTAATCAAAGATTTCCCTCTGCAGAGTAGAGAAGGAACCTGCTTTGGTAACTTATTCTGGGTACCTCTGATCCTCCTTCCCTGTCCAAGAACCACTGACCATGGGTGGCCTGATCCTGCTGCCACCTTGCTCTTGGCTCTGGTGCCAGATGAGTCAAGGAACAAGGTCATGCTGTTGGAAAAATGACCTACACAGACCTTTCTCATGCGTGCGTTGAACCACAACTGAGTGCACAGCCAGGGGTGGGCCCTGTAAGGAGAGAGGAATGACGTCGCCAGATACCTGTCCTGAGAAACAGACACTCCAGTTCCTGGGAAGATAACAATTGTTCCCTAAATAACAATTATGCAGGACAGAGTATAGGAACAGCAAAAACTGTGGGTGTCAAAAGAGGCTGAGAACATCCTGAGTTGTTCTTAGATGAGGTGGGCATCAAGGCCAGGCAGGATTTCAAGAGGCAGAAATGGAGGGAACAGGTCAGGCGAGGGGAATGTCATGGGAAAAGGAGTGCTGGCCTCAGGTGCAGGAGGGACACAAGCAAGGGGGATCCATTGCTAGCGGGTCAACTGCACAGTTCTGAGTTGAATCAAAAGGGGATCGTAGGACTCCGAGGAAGCATTTGGACACTTGAGGGGACTATTGAGAACTGAGACTTAGGGTGATTATTACAGAGAAAATCTATTCCTGGATTTTGGATTGGAGTCTGTGGGGCATGCTGGTGGCGAGGAGAGTATGTGTGGGTGTGGGTGCAGGATGGGCCCAACCAGACCATCTTCTGGCAGATGTTAAGCCCAACTAGGAAGTCTCTGTCCACTTCCATCTCCTGCCCGCACTAGAATGCCACCTGCCTGAGGGAAAGGGCTTCTGACTCTCGCTCAGTCTCCTCAGCTTCTCTTACCCAACAGTTGTGAATGAGTGACGAGGTCTTCATAACAGCTGCTGCAGCTGCTGTCTCACTTCCTTCTCTACCCCTTCCCATCAGCCCTTGCCTGATCTCTGCAATCCTTCCCCTGCCGGCAAGACCACCCCGAAACAACCTCCAAAGCCAGGAACTAGAACAAGATTCCTCTGGCTTGGCAAAGAAGGCTGCTTATGTTTACCTCATCATCTCTCCACACACACTACGGCAAACAGAGGCCTCTACTCGTGGTTGGCATCAACGCCACAATCCGCGGGGGACCTAAAGGCCTCGGAAAGAACAAAAAGTGCCTTGTGTCTAAAGAAGTAAAAGGAAATTTAACAACATAATCATCTCAAAAGGTTATTCGCTTGTGATTTTTTTAAAAAAACTACTTCTGTGTATTCTACCCAGTAACTGGTGACAATTAAGGCCCAGGGACACCATTGGCTGGCTGACCACAGCCGGCCAATCCCGGGCTCCAAACCATTAACAGGAAATCTTGGGACACCGGACACTGAGAGATGTTGGGAGGTGAAGAAAAGTTTTCTCTCCGTCTTCCCGACGTTTTGTTCCCTGGTGGTGACTGTGCTCATGGGAGCGTTAGAAGAAAAGAGACGACCGGAAAATGGTCATCGAGGGTCGGCCGAGTAAGACGCGAGGTTAACTGGAGAAGGTAGGAAAGGGAGGGGAAGCGCTGCAGCTCCGGGGTGGACGGGAGGGGGCCGGAATCTGCTGCGGAGGAAAAACGGGGTCCCTGGGAGAGGGGAGCCCCCGGTAGGTGCCCGGCCTGGCTGACGGGGAGGAAGAAGAGAAGGGAGGGAGCGCGGAAGCTGTCAAGTGACAACTGAGGGAAGTGCCCTGTGGCGAGAGACGTGAGCCGGGGAGGGCGGGCACCGCCTGCCTCCGCGTCGTACTAGTGGCTTATTTCATGGCGCGTCTCACGAACCCACCTGTCAGGAGGTACCTGAACCATGGGACCAAGGAGGCTGCCCAAGCCCGAAGTTAGGGCGCTGATGCGACCACATGGTGACGGGCGAGTTTGACGTAGATGGCAGCTGCGGTGCCCAGTCTGCTCTGCCGAGTTCTTCTCCTCTGCTGACTTCTCCTCTGCACACCTAGGCCCTGGTCCCTGCCTGTCCGGGGTGACTCCGTCCTTGTGCGTATGGAGCCAGCTGCCTCCAGACCCTTCTCCCTGCCGGCCGCCCTTCTCCTCTCCCTGCTCCTCAGCCTGTTTGCACGAGTCTCAGGTAGGGATGCATGCCACTAGCTCCTGTCACCTTCTCAGAAAGCAACACCAGCTCTGCAGTCTGCAAGGAGGAGGAGCCAAGAAGGACTGCAGCCCTGTGGACTCTTCTTTTAGTCTGAGCGTGTTCATCAAATTTATACCAGCGCTGCCCAAAAGAAATGCATTGAGAGCCACAAAGGCGAGCTGCGTATTTAGTTGTAACTTATCAAAAAAAATTTTTTTATACCTTTTATTTTAAAAAGTAAACAGAACCATAAAGTAAATTTTAATAATATATTTCATTTAACTGCAACTAAAGATTTACGTTTAAGTCTATTTTACTACAAAATATTACAAATGAGAAATTTAACATTTTGCAATTTAATTCAATTTAATTTAATTTTTATTTTTTCTTAGAACCTGTCAGAGTGGTTTTTATTATTACAAATCATACTTATTCTTTATATTTCTTATCCAGTCTCTCCCCATACCCTTCTCCCTCCCCTGTCCCACCTCTGATAACCCTCGATTTCTTCTCTCTTTCTGAAACAGTAACAGGTATTCTGTTGATTTCCTTTCTAGATGATCTGTCCAGTACTAAGAGAGATGTGTTCAGCTCAACTTTTTAAAATTTTCACTTCAAAGTCCTGTGTGTATTTTACACTTTCAGGTCATTTTGATTGACACTAGGCTTGTGGCTCCCCTATTGGACAGCTCAAGTTCATGCTACACTCAGGCACTGCACTAGATTGGGAAATAGAGGAAAAGTCCTAGGGAGCACAGGTCCTAGAGGTGATCAGGGTGAGCTCCTCAATGTGTTGCTAATGAAGCATTAGCAGCCTCAATAGGTACCGCTCCCAAGGGTCAGCCACGGCTACTGGTCCCCCAAATCCTTCCTCAGCCCAGGAAGTTCCTGTGGCCTTGGAAAGAATTTATGTGTCTCCCGGAATATCCATTTCCTTTCCTGCCTGAGATATTTGATGCCTAGTGTCCCCTCTGATTCTTCCCCTTTGTTGGGCAGCACAGCTTACTGTCGTGGGACCAGCAGATCCAATCCTGGCCATGGTGGGAGACAACATCACATTAAGCTGCCACCTGTCTCCCGAGAAAAATGCTGAGGACATGGAGGTGCGGTGGTTCCGGTCGCAGTTCTCCCCGGCGGTGCTGGTGTATAAGCGAGGGCTAGAGAGAGCAGAGGAGCAGATGGAGGACTACCGAGGAAGAACCATCTTTGTGAGCAACGACATCAGCAGGGGGAGTGTGGCCCTGGTCATACACAACGTCACAGCCCAGGAGGACGGCTTCTACCGCTGTTACTTCCAAGAAGGCAGGTCCTATGATGAGGCCATCCTGCGCCTCATGGTGGCAGGTGCGTCACTTTATCTTGCTTTGTTGCCTTTGCGCAGTGTTCCTTTTGAGGAAACCTTTTCTCTTAACCTTGGGCCCATTGCAGACCAACAGATTTTTGCCTGGAATGCCCTTTATGCGGGGAGGGTGGCTTCTTACTGCCCAAGGGCCACATGAGTGGGTTTTCTATGCTAAGCTGTGGGCATCACTGCTTGAGAAGCCCACACGATCTCAGCTGAGGCCCTGGGCAGGAGAGAGTGGTTAATCCCTGCAGATTATTCTTGTACCTGCCCTATCATTCAAACTCTGCCCTCTTGAGGGTGACAGGAAGCACTGTCAGGCATTGCACTTGCCAAGTGGAATAAACAAGGACTGCCCAGAGAAGGACATGTGCGTGTCTTGTTGTTGATAAATATTCATCTTGCCTTTGTCCCTTCCCCCAAACACTGATTGTAGTGAGAGTGGCTGACATTTAAATAGGTGATTTTATTAAAGCAAAATTAAGTACACAGGCAAACTTATGTACTTGGCCTGGTGGCCCCACCAACAAAACGAATGAGAATTCGGCTGGGAGGAATTTGTCAAGACTTCAAAATAGAAGCAGCATTTATACTGGTATTTCCAAGAGTTTATTACAATGGCTTTAAGGGATGACCTCACTCCTGGAATCAGTATGTTATTCTTTAAAGGAAATGTTTGAAGACTGGAAAATCCTTTAAGACACATAAAAATCAATGGTGGTATTTCAGTCCATCAGGGGAGGTGAGGTTTGGAGACAGTGTGACCTTCCCAGGGGGTCTCAAATCATAACTGGTAGGAGACCCCATCATTGTTGCTCACAGTGGCAATGTTGTATGTAATTAATACAGAACATGAAGGAAGGAGGCTTTTTTGACCCTTGTGTCCTGACTCTGTTTGAAGCAGTACTTACCAGTTGACCCATTATGATTTGTGTGTGGCAGGAACTCTTTATTCTTTCCCTGTAAGCATGACCTTGCTCTGGCCTGTCCTACTCTGAATGGGGTTGTCGTAGGATTTTTTGTTTGTTGGATCATTTGGCTGACTGGTTCTGTCCTTAAGTCTTTTGTCTCCCACTTGCTCATATTGAACCGTGTAAAATGTATTGTAGAACTTTTTTGTAATTAAGTTATTTTATTTGTTATTCTACTACAGGGTTTCTGTGTGAGCCTTTAAATGTGCAACTAGGTTTTTTTTTTTTTTTTTTTTTTTTCTCTTGGCAAAATCACATTGAACAGGAAGCGCTGGACAAGTGATTGTTTTAATTTTCTGACTTTGATATAACTTGTTGGTGAGGCTTTACAAAGGAATTACTCAATGGAAGTTTGGATGGTCAGACACAACTGAAGGGCCTCCAGCACCATGTCTTTGCAGTTTTCTCACATCAGGTATTCTCTTTTATTAAAGGTCGTTTTAAAGACAGAATATAGTTAGGATGAGTCTGGATTCCTAGGGTTTTTAGTGATGATCTTCTGACATCAAGGATGTCACAGGGTCATCTTAAGGATATCCCAGTAGCGTCCAGATCTTTCTAATACATTGATGTTCTCAAGAGACTATAACTGAATTAGCTAATTGACTGAGCCCCTGGAGGGTAAACTTCTGTGAATCAGGGCAAGGATTGGCTTTGCAGGCCAGCTCTGTCCATTCTCCTAAGAAGCACCAGCTCCTGTGGGTAGTCGATAGCGGTGGTGCTGTGAAGACCTGAACCTGCATAGAAGGGACACGGTCTTTCGTCATAAGGTTTCTTAATATTCTGTCAGCCTGGCAGGTTTCTGTCCTTGCTGTATTATTCTAGAGATTTAGGAAACCCCGTGTATGGAGAAGTCATCCGAGGAGGAGAAAATGAAATCCTAAACCTGCCCCTTTCAAGTTAAACTGGACACACCCACCCAGAAGTGAAAAAATGATAGTGTTTGGCAGAATAAATTGAACAACAAGCATTTATCATAGACAGAGAGACGCTTGGTGCTGTGATGGGGCCTGTAGGTGGAGCACAAATGAAAGTGCCCAGTGTGATTTTCTCCTCAAGGAGCTCACAGTTTGTTTGTCATATGGTGTCACGTTGTTCTCCAGAATCAAGGTTCATTCTTGCTTCCTTCATCCTTTCTGTCCTCCTTCCTGTTTCTTGGTCCCTCTTTTCCTTCCTTCCTTTGTCCCTTCACAGAGGGGTCCTGTGGGAATGCATGGGACATGCACATTCAGGGGGGCTGGGTGCGGCCCTCTTGCTCTCTCCCCTTCCCTGGATGACCACCATTAAGAGCTGCTCTAGGACATGTTGGCTGAGACACCCCTGCCTTTGTAGCTGAGCCTGGTCTGTCCCCTCAGGCCTGGGCTCTAAGCCCGTCATTGAAATGAAGGGCCACGAGGACGGGGGCATCCGGCTGGAGTGCACAGCTGGAGGGTGGTACCCTGAGCCCCGCGCGGTGTGGAGGGACCCCTACGGTGAGGTCATGCCCGCCCTGGAGGAGGCTTACACGGCTGATGCAGACGGCCTCTTCACGGTCACCACGGCTGTGATCATCGTTGATTCCTCTGTGAGGAAGATGTCCTGCTCCGTCAACAACACGCTGCTTGGCCAGAAGAAGGAAACCGTGATTTTCATCCCAGGTCAGTTCTCTGCCCTCTGGAGACTCAGCCTGTGGAGGCGGATCCTCAGAAGACAGATTGCAGCCCAGAATGGGGAAGGGGATTGAGGGGAAGGGTCCTGGGCCCTGAAGAGCTGGAGGCTACAGCTGAACTGAGGCCTTGCCCCCTCTCACAAGGGGAAAATCCAGTAGTCTCAGACCACATAAGTAGGAGCCTCTTCTCTGAGGGTAAATCTGATCTTTTTCCCTGATAGAGTCCTTGTGCTGCAGCAATTTTTAAACATCCAGAACATCAGAAAACACACAGTGTGGTATGGGTGGGTGTCTATCTACACCTGGAGGTGCTGTCTATTAAAGCCCTTCCTTTCCCCGCCTACAGACATCCGTAAATTCTCAACAAGTACTTTACACACATCTCCTCTGTTCATGGCACTGTTCCAGAACTGGACAGAAATCACTGAACAAAGTTCACCAAGTTCACAGCCCCCATGGAGCTCACATTTTCAAGGGACTAAGGAAACTGTACAATGTAATGTTTCCTCAGAGATCTCACAATTCATTTGGCATTTTGATCTCCTGTCATTCTCCACCATCACGGTCCATTCTTGCTTCCTTCATCCTTCCTTTGCTCCTTCCTGTGTCTTTTCCCCTCTTTCCCTTCCTTCCTTCGTCCCTTCACAGGGGGTCCTGTGGGAATGCAGGGACATAAATAAATGAAATAATTAATTTTAAAAAGTGATTAAATAATTAAAGTCCAAATTATATCACATGGTGACAAATACTATAGGAAATCAAGCAAGCAGGGCTAGGAATTGTCAGGGACATTAGCAGCATGGTCAGGAAGACATCATTGTGAAGATGGGAACTGAGCAATCAAGGGATCAGCCAAGCAGGTGTAGGAGAACTGAGCAACCAGGAACAGAAACAGCACATGCAAAGGCCCTGAGGTAGATACATGTCTTCTGGTTTTGAGGAAGTCCAAGCCGGGATGCTGGTGATGCTGGAATGGAATGAGTGCAGGGAATGGGAAGAAATGAACTCACAGAACCTAAGAGACCACACTACATGTGGCAACACAGGCCACACTCAGGCCTGTAGTCTGAGAGAAATGGGAAGCTTTGGAGGTTCTGAGCAAAGCATTGACATGATGCAGATGGTAAGGGCACAGCGAGGAGGAGGGCATTGCAGCTCCCCAGGCACGGGGTGATGGGGCTTGTTCCCATGCGCTGGCTGTGGTGACTCAGCATGCCCGATGAGCCTTGATTACCCGGTCCTTCCCGTGCTGACTCCAGAGGTTTCTGCTCTTCTATCTCCTGGGGCCCAGCCCTGGCAGTCACTGTGGGGCCAGGAAGGGCAGAGCCAGCATCACTTTCTCCATTTGAGGTCTGAGGCAGATGCTGACCAAGCAGGGACCTGAGGGAGCTCTTCAGATGTGCTCTTGAGGGGCGCCCTCAGCCCGGCTCTCCTGTTTCTCACTAAATGGAATTTTTTTCTGGCTCGCTTTTCAGAATCCTTTATGCCCCACACATCTCCCTGGACAGTGGCCCTGGTTGTCTTCCTGGCTATTCTGATCATCCTCCTGGCTGGGAGCGTCTTTCTCATCAAGAAACTCCACAGGGAAAAAGAGATTCTGTCAGGGGAAAGGGAGTTTGAACATGAAGAGAAAGAAAATGCACGGAAGGAACTGGAGAAAGAACGTGTGGAAAAAGAGAGAGAACGTCAAATGAAAGGTAAAAGAGTGGGAAGACAAGTCACTGTCATAGAAGGGACACAGCTGTGACAGGTGGAAGCTTGGGAACAGCAGAGGCACGCATCACGGCAGCAGTGAGGCTGGAACTCTGTCCAGTAGCTGGTCCCTCAGGGCCCTCTGTCTTCCACTTTGCACACCTTGCACTCACTGACCTGGCTACGCACAATGCTCATTGTTGGACAAAAGCGAGCCTAGAAACGTAGTGGTACTGTCCAGCCACCTGATCCTGTGTCATTTCTGGTTTCCTACTGTTCCCAAGGCACAGGGGAGGGGACAGTGCTATTCACGGAAAGGGGCCAGTCGTGCATCATTTAACACAAACCCAGCCTCTCTCGTTTCTTCTGTTGAGAACATTATTTTGTTTCTGTTTCTTTTTTAGATCAACTTCAAGAAGAATTGCGTAAGTTTAACCTTTCCTGAACCACTCAATGCACGAAGTGTGTTCTGCTCAGTCAGCTGTTACCTCATGACATTCACCTCTGTGTCTGTCCCTTGCAGGGTGGAGAAGAACCCTCCTACATGCTGGTGAGCGCAACTGACATACCCTCAGTCCCTGAGCTTTCTCCCCATTAGCCAGCCAACAGGACCCTAGAGCTGATGAACAGGGGGCTCAGGGCTGGATGGGGGGCTGTAGGGTGCTGGGGTCGGTTCACCAGCAGTGTCCCACCTGTGCTGGATCCCAGCTCTCCTGTCAGGGATTCCTGCAGCTCCTAATCAACCCTACAGTTTACTTCCCATGATCCTTCCATTATTATTATTATTATTGTTCGGTGACTTGCCGGTAAGGGGATCTGAACCCTTGACCTTGGTGCTGGCAGCACCACGCTCTGACCAAGTGAGCTAACCGAATAGCCTTTCTTAGAATAATTTAATACGTGATTACCAGAGGTCCCCCATACGTAGTGAACCTCCTCAAGAGTTCCATTTCTATACTTATTGCTCTTGGATCCTGGATTAATTTGAAAGAGGACAATGCTGGCTTAGCTCTTTATAAACTGGGCGTTGGTGTAGACTGTCATTGAAGAGCCACATGAGGAAAATGCAATTAGGTTCCCCAGTAAACCTGACTCAAAGCTTTATAAATAGCCAGAAACGCCTTCCTGCTCCCAAAATGCACTTGTGCTCTACATGTAGCCTGCCAGGCAGAGGGTCAGGCGAGTGGAGAGCTCAGAATCCAACTGACCACTCCTAATGAGCACTCTGCATTTCATGATTTGTCACCTTCCGCACATAAGCACCAAAGAATCCAGGGTTTACTTGCTGCCATGACACACAGACCTTCCCTCTTTGGGTGAATTTCAAAATTGCTACAATTAATTTGGGACACAATCCCTAGTTGTCATAATCAGATATTCCAACTTGGGGAAAGGAGGAAATCTTATTAACAAAATAGAAAGATAGATTGAATGCCTAATAATATATGTAGATTAGATAGGTCTGCAGAATGTCCAGGGTCTGAAGCATTTCCTATACCCAGAAAGGTCATAGCTATAGATTTCAGACCCATGTTGTTAAAGCAAAACTTGATGGAAGGGCCGAGCCCGTGGCGCACTTGGTAGAGTGCTGCGCTGGGAGCGCGGCGACGCTCCCGCCGCGGGTTCGGATCCTATATAGGACTGACCGGTGCACTCACTGGCTGAGTGCCGGTCACGAAAACACGACAAAAAAAAAAAAAAAAAAAAAAAAAAAAACTTGATGGAAATATTTCCTCTTATGTTTGCCCCACATACTTCTCAGGAAACAGACTGGGTTTTGGGGATATTCATTATCCTTTATAACCCCTTGAAGGGTGCCCTTCTCAGTCATTTAAGTCAGTTGTCACTTGTGAAAGGAATACAAGGAACAAATGAAGAAACTCCATACCACCAAGGACACTGTCGTGAGAGACTCACCTTAATTAATTTATGAGACTAGGGCAGGGGAGTTGGGGTGAAGCAGGGGATGAACCATCTTCATTGGTTTCAGCCAAGTGGGAGTGTTTCCAGAGGCCTAGAGATCATATGTCCTAAATAGGAAAGAGGGCAAAATCTGAGAATGCTGAGAGAAAGTGGGAATTATTAATTTGGGCTCATTTGCTAATTTTCTTGATTTCTTGGCACCCCAATTCTCTTCTGCCTGAGGGCACTGCTCCTGTCTCTAGAGAGACTGAGGTGCAGCCTCAGTAATTCCTAGACTGTGAGCTCCTGGGATAAAGTTGTCTTCATGAAAAAGGCCACCCTATGGGGGATCCCACCCCAGCTTTCTGGGACCTCTCTAGGACCAGGGATCATACAATCCTCAGGGGTCCTGAGACCCCAGGTCTAAACCTGAGACTTCCTCTACAGCTGGTGTGAGGCTGGACCCTGACACCGCTCACCCTGAGCTCTACCTGTCAGAGGACCGGAGAAGTGTGAGGCGGGGCCCTTCCCAGCAGTGGGTGCCTGACAACCCGGAGAGATTCGACTGTCACCCTTGTGTCCTGGGTCGGGAGACCTTCAGTTCAGGGAAACATTACTGGGAGGTGGAGGTTGAAAACGTGATGATGTGGACCGTGGGGGGTTGTAGAGATGGTGTTGAGAGAAAAGGACAGGCCCTGCTGGTCCCTGAGAATGGCTTCTGGACCCTGGAGATGTTTGGAAACCAGTACCGGGCCCTGTCATCCCCTGACAGGATTCTCCCTCTGAAAGAGCGCCTTGGCCGGGTGGGCATCTTCCTGGACTATGAGGCTGGAGATGTCTCCTTCTACAACATGAGGGACAGATCACACATCTACACATGTCCCCGTTCAGTGTTTTCTGGGCCCCTGAGGCCCTTCTTCAGGCTGGGGTCTGATGACAGCCCCCTCTTCATCTGCCCAGCATTCACAGGGGCCAATGAGATCACGGTGCCTGAGGGCGGCCTCATCCTTCACAGGGCAAAGACCCAATTCCCTGGAGTCAGAGAAACATAGAGAAGCTATGGTCACCTCAGCTACATCTGCACAGCGCCCCCTGCTGGAAAATGGGCCCTTCTTCCCTTTGTCACACAAGAGAACATCTTCAGCTGCCTCCTTCTCACCCACTGCAGGAGCAGCCCCAGCTCTCCCCTCACTAGGCCATGGGGCAGGGTCCAGTCTGAGGGATGCTGTTGCTGCCACAGGGCTCCCATGCAGGAGGAAAGTGTGTGAAGGTGACAGGCTGAAAACCTGCTGCTTTAACATCCGGGCGACACATTCAGCCTGAAGCTGTAGTTGGCATCAGACAGTGTGGACTTGGGGCAAGGGCAGCAGGACCCTTGTAATGTGGGAAGAGGGAGGGGACCACAGAGCTTCCTGAGGGAAGGAGGAAACCACACATGGAGTCAGAGCTGGAGAAAAGGGACCTTTCCTAAGAGAGCTGGGAGGGAGCCAAGGCTGTGAGCATGTTCAAGCCTCACCATGACAGCTACATGGCCAGGAGCTGATGGCCCATTTCCACCCAACCCCAAAGATTTCCAGATCCCAAGGTAAGGCCCCCCAGGCCTAGAAGTGGGATGAGGGAGGATGAAGGAGAAGGACTTCTCGAGATCTGGCCTGCCTCTGATGTCCCTGAAATAAGGAAGGCATCGGTACTCAGTCACTGAGTATGGCTTAAGGGTTAAGGTCCTGGTGGAACAGGTGAGTCCTGGGCCACGTCTAGCACAGGGTTCAGGTTCAGTTGGCACAGCAGTGGTGTCACGATTCCTGGTCTCAACATGCCTGTAGACGTTAAAAATTACTGAGGACCCTAATAGCTTTTTTTAAATTTGGGTTCTATCTTTAATATTTATGACATTAGAGATTGAAACTGACAGATTTTAAAAATAAATATTTTAATTTATATTAAAATAACATTAATAAACTAACTATAGTTTAAATAGCATTCTTATGAAAAATAACTATTGTTGGCAAGGCAAAATAAATTCTATTGAGAAGTGTGGCATGTTTAACTTCCCAAATCGAATGTCTGTCTGAATAGAAGATGGCTGGATCCTTGTGGCCTTTGTTTTCAATCAATGGGGATATTGCAGGTCATTTAGACTCAAGAACACTTTCCTGTACATTAGTGAGAGAATGAGATTGAAACAACAAATTATGTTTTTATTATTATTATAGAAATAGCATTAACCTTGTTGACCCCTTGAAAGTATATCAGAGATCCACTAGGACTCCCCAGACCATATCTGAGAACTAAGATAGAAGATCCTGGTATTGAATTAGTGTGGTGTGTGATGTTTAACTTTATATGTCACCTTGACTGTATTAAGTGATACCTAGAAAACTGGTAAAGCATTATGTCTGGGTGTGTCTGTGAGGATGTTTCTGAAGGATTTGGGCCTGTAAGTCGATGAACCGAGTGGGGAAGATTCACCCTCTATTTTGAGCACCATCCCGTCACTTGGGGCCTGAATAGAACAAAAAGGCAGAGGAAAGGCAAATTCTCCCTCTCTCTCCTGGAGCTGAAACACCCTGTTTCTCCTGCCCTCGGACATCAGAACTCCACGTTCTCTAACCTTTGGACTCCAGTACTTGTAGAAGCAACACCTCTCACCCCTCAGTTTCTCAGGCCTTCGGCCTCTGACTGATAGTTACTTCTTCAAGTTCTGTGCTTATGAGGCTTTTGGACTTGCACTGAGCCATGGTACTGGCAGAATGCCTTTTGTGGGACTTCACAATTTCCGTAACTGTCTGTACCAATTCCACTAACATATCTATTCCATATACCGGTATCTATAACTATGTCTATACCTGAATCTATATATCATCTATACCTATATTTATTTCTATTTATCCTGTTCGTTCTGTCTGTATGGAGAACCCTGACTAACACAACTCACTATATTAGCTACTGATCTCCCAACAATTAAAATGTCACTTGTTTCAGAAATGACCAGATCAAACATGTGATAAGACTTTTTGCCACTTCATTTTCTATCACCACCCCAGCTTCTATATTATAAATTGGTAGAGAAACTTTGAGAAAAAAAAATTCATTTAAATAGATGGATAGCTGATAGGACATAAACGTTCTTATTTTTTAATGCAATGACCAGAGATCAAGATCTATTTCTACCCTCAAAATGCTCCCCAGACTCTTTTCTTCCTTTTAACTTGCTGACTTCATTGGAGATTCTTTTTTATTGTTGACTCTTTTTTTTTCCAACTTCTCAAATCTTGACAGCATTCACCTGCTTTTCCATATTCATTTACGTTAAGAAGAATCTTGAATCTCACTTGTCCTGACTTAATTCCATCAGCCAGGTCATCTGTGACAATGACTGTATCCCCACCAGAGGAAGTGCCTTTTGGGGTCTCACTGCTGATTTAGTTTCCTGTGATACAAATGATGTCTCTTAATTTGGTTAGAGCTTATGTTGACACAAGTGTTCATTAGGACACCCGTTTGCTGGCAATTCAATTTTAAATTAAATACACTTTGCTTTAAATTTTATTACTTTTAAACTACTGTATCTATTGTCTTTAATGACCCTATTATACAGTTATGAAGGTAAACAGATTTCTTTAGTAAATATCAAACATTTTATGTTAACCACAGTGGCAGAAACCAGACCGGTCAGTCGTATTCCATGCTACCTTCCACACCATCATGGATTTTTATCTCTAGTTTTGTTCATTAGCTACATGTGACACCGGTCATAGGTTTCAGGGATGTTTACTCACACATCCCTGATGACATCCTTAGGAAGGAAATGCTAGAATGATCACGACTGTGCCGAAGGGGAGACTGGGGAGGTCCTGAGAATCACAGTGGCTTGTCCAGGGTCACATAAGTGATAAGAAGGAGGTGCTGGGGCTGAACCTACATGTATCTCCTCCGAGCTGTGAAGCTGGCTGCACCCAGGCCTTGCAAAGGGGTGCGATCAGGCAGTGTTGGTGGAAGTGTGGGCAACAGAGAGAGGTCATGGGGAAGGAGGGGCAGCAGTCAGGTACCCAGAGGGGCACTTGCAGTCTTGTGCACATAGGAGGGGTTGAGGAAATGAGATACCAGGAAGTGACCTCACTTCCTTGATGACAGACCCCCAACAGAACTTGGAACTCGGTAACCTGGCACCCACATTCTATACAGAGCCCCTTCCCCAGCTCACTTGGCCACAGGCAGAGTGAGATGTTGTGCTGTATCCCGAGGTCCCGGGGCGGTAGCCCCAGGCAGCCCTGTGCTGAGAGGCTTGTCCGCTGCTTCTGGCGCTGGGTCAGCCCTCGCCCTGGACTCCAGTGGCCGTTTGGCAGGAGGTCCCCGAAGGTAATTTCAGGTGTCCCAGGGAAGGGCGGGCCAGGCCAGGCCAGCACTGTGAGCCTCCCTGGGTGACCGCACTCCCTCCTCCCGTGTGTGGGGGAATGGGGACATGGGACAACCTCCCTGGGCAGAGGCAGAGGGTGGGGTCTTTATAAACCTGCTGGTTAATGGTGTGTTCACACCTCAGGTCATGGCTAGAGGGTGAAAGGGGAACCCGGGGTGGCAACCACCACCCTGTACATTAACCCTGGGCCCTCAGGCTCACTTCTCATGTCCTCCGTGGGGTTAAGACTGGCCTCCAGCCCCTTCCGTCCAGGGTGTTCACGGTGCTGTCACTGTGCATCTCTTCCCTGTCCTATCCTAGAGTGAAGAGAAGTCTTCCCTAAGCCCAGATGCCACCCACATGTTGTGGCCTGTCCCGGCAGGCACCCTGCAAAAGTGGGTGGAGTACCTGGTGCCCACTGTCATGCGTGGCAATGACTCCTATGTGCACACGTTTCTGCTAAACTATAGAAACTTCGCCACTCCCCAGCAGGCGCTGGATCTGCTTTTCCTCAGGTGAGCACTCTGTCCCTCGATCACACAGTGTCACTCAGCCACCTCCCAGCTGTGAGTCTTGGGACTGTCACCACACCCCTCTGAGCCTCAGTTTCCACCTGTGTTCAGTGGGTGGTAACAGGAACAAACTCTAGTGGGTCCCCCATGGAAAGTGCTGCTCCTGAGTCCAGCCCTGTGGAAAGTTCTGCTGGAGGGGCCACGGTCATCCTCATTCAGGATTCCTGCCCCCCCACGAGGAAGTCTCTGTCACATCCTCACTGACCTCGTTGACTTGGGCTTCACTGTTTTCACATTTGAGATCCTATCTGCAGGCTTCTGGGAGTATTCAAAGCAGGGAGACCGGGGGCTGGCAGAGGGGCTTCAGGTGCACCCAGATATCTTGGGAGGAGTCGGTTGGGGTTCATTCCTTCAACAAACATATTTGAAGTCACACTATGTGCAGTGACTTTCTGGGCACTGACTATATTCCAAAGAACCGAGGACACTATATTCCCTGCCCTCCTGGGTTTCCATTCTAGTCAGAGGTCAGACAACCACAATATACGTGAGGAGCAGGTAGTGCCACCATATGGTAGATATGACACTGCCCTGGTCTCCTCTAGATACAAAAGCATCATTAAGGATTATCACAGGGATGGCGGACCCCTGGAACAGCTAAAATGGTAAGTGGGGTTTGGGTGCTGATGGAAGGGCTCCCATCTCCACAGAACTGTGTGTGGTGTGTGGGGGCCTGTGGATGGGAGAGCTGGCAGATCTCTGGCTCCCACACATCTTATGATTCCTGCTACAGGGCTGAGGGCTCAGGATTTCCCTGCAGGGAAATTGAAGGCTCCCCCCATGGAGGCTTTTCCCAGCCCCTCCTTGGTTGCCAGGCCCATCTCTGCCAGGGCTGTCATACTGGACATTGGAGGGGCTGGTCTATGGACAGGCAGGGGCGGAGGGTACAAGATGGCAGCTCACTCAGGGGAGCCCTGGGAGGGCAGCATAGAGGGATAGGCCAGGCCTCTGATTCTACAGCCCACCTGTCTCCCCCCAGCGCTATGTCCTCCATCCTAAAGATCTGGCTGGAATTCTATTCCATTGATTTCTACGAGCCTCCTGAATTTCCTCCTTTGAAGTTTCTGTTGGCATATGTACACATCAATCTGCCAGGCTCAGAGGTGGAGCGCAAGGCTGATCTTCTTCTGGCCCAGCTGGAGAAGCTGGAGCACCTGGAGCCCAGTGAGGCGGAGACTGAGGGTGAGGAGGAAGAGGGTGGGTGCCTGTGAGGGTTTGGGGAGGGGGCTGGGCCAGGCCACACAGAGGAGAGTTTCTAGAAGCAAGCTGGGGACAGGGGCACTGAGTAATCAGAACAATCATTCAGTGTTCTGCAGTATGGGAAGACTTCCGGAGCCTGGGTCTCTGGACTTGGGCTTCTCAGAAAGACAGTGTCATTGGAAGAGACATAGAAACTCATGTTGATATTTTCAATTGTTGTCCCTCCAGTTCCAGCTTCTGCCCAGGCTGAACAACTGTCCCAAGGGCTAAAGACATCTTCAGCTCCAGCTCCAGCTCCACCTCCACTGCCAGAGCCAGAGCCTGAGCAAGATCCAGAACCCAAGCCAGAGAAAGAGCAGGAGCAAGATCCAGAGGAAGAGCCAGAGCAAGATCCAGAGCCCAAGCCAGAGAAAGAGCAGGAGAAAGATCCAGAGGCCAATCCAGGGCTAGATCTGGAGCACGAGCAAGATCCTGAGCTAGAGCCAGAGCCCAAGCCAGAGCCAGAGCATGAGCATGATCCTGTGCCAGAGCGAGAGCCAGAGGAAGAGCAAGAGCTAAAGCAAGAGCAGGAGCAAGATCCGGAGCCTGAGCAAGAGCAAGAGCTAGACAGAGCCAGAGCAAGAGCCATGGCCAGGGACAGGGCCAGAGCCAAGGGAAGATCCAGAACCAGAGCCAGAGGAAGAGCCAGAGCAAGCTCACCTAACCACTGCTGAAACATCAAAAGTAGAAGAAACGCCAGCACCCAGGGGAGCCCTGGCTCCAGAGCTCCCACAAACACCCTCACCAGTCCCCACTCCAGAGCTGTCCTTCCCCTTCCCTGCCACTGTGCTTGTCCTCGTTTTTGTCTTTGTCCTGCATCTCCTTAAATTTTATCATCATTTCTCTTCACTTATATCCCTTGTATAAAATAAAGTGTTTTAATATTTTCAAAATTACAATTCAGTGGCATCAAGTACATTTCTCATGTGGTGCAACCCTCACCTCTGTCTAGTGACAGGACAGCTTCATCAACTCTGTAGCCATTAAGCTGTCACTCCCCATCCTGCCTCTCCTAGTCCCTGACAACCACTCCATTTTCTGTGTGTGTGAATTTACCTATCGTGGATTGTTCCTATCAGTACAGTTATATGTTATGTGGCCTTTTGTGTCTGGCCACATGATATGAGAAGGAACTGATTAATTTTTATTTTATATTTTTAGTAAGAGGAAAATTACAGAAAAAATCAAAGACTATACATAGAAACACAGAGCCCCGATAGTTATTATTGTCATAATCTTGAAATAGGAACAACTTTTGAATGACTGGAGAGCCAGACACCACAGAGGAAAAGACTGACTTTTCCTGGTCAAAACAAAACAAGAATAATGTCAAAAGCTTAAAAGACAAACCCCAGATTGGAAAATTCTTCATGGGCAGAGAAATGGTAATATGCATCCTAGTGGTACAAAGAGTTTTCATTTATCCATGTTTTTAAGGGGACAAAGGATATATTCCTGCAGTTCCAAAGGGAAGCAATTCATATGGCCAGTAAATGTCAGACATCCACGACCTCCCTTATGATGACACACAACAATTTACACATTATTGAGATGTCATTGCCCCATCAGATGGGCAGGTCTTTATGTCTGGTGATGACCAGCTCTGGTGAGAATGTGGGAGAAGAGGTCCCAGCGGATGTCCTGGGAGACATGTGCGTAGATACCCCATCTCAGGAACCACTCAGCAACTTCTATCAAAGTGAACACACGTGTCCATCTGCCAAGTAGTGGTAATCTGGGGAGGTTATTCAACAACCACAACGGCCCAGGTTTTCAAGATTTCTGTTGAAGTGTTTTCATCACAGCACTGGTGGAGGTAGCAAGTGGCTGGCCACGTCTCTAACATCTTGTAGAGGGGCTGGGTGTTAAATTGAGCAGGTGCTGAGCTGCACACAGAAATTGTCATGTAAACATGTCATGAAGGCCAGTCTGTATTGAGGGTCTCATGTTGAAAAACATCTATGTGATGTCAACATGCATACACACCTGTATGTAAATGACTGTTTAGGTGAGAGAGTGAGACAGACAGACACAGGACAGAGGAAGTCAAATGGGAGAGACAGGCTGGGAGACGTGACCAAGCCATGAATGAGGACCAGCTCTGCTGGGTGGGACTTTCAAAACCTTTTATTCTCCTTTACGTGATATGCGAATATTTTTAATATGCACATTATTTTATGTTTATATAAACATTAACATCACATTAAATACTATCCACTAAACACTCACCTACTAAGTAAAGTACATTACCCGGTTTCAATTTTTGTAGGCACTTATTACAAAGACAATAATGATTATAAGTAAATCAGTAGTTCAACATTAATGAACAATAAGATTAAAAACACAGTCCTTCCACCCAGATGCCCAGTGGGTGTCCACTGTGGTGTTCTTCTTTCCTGTTCTTGCCCTGCGTTCAGGCTAGTGTGTGTGTGTGTGTCTGTGTGGAGGTGTGTGTGTGTGCAGATGTGTGTGGGCAGGCGTCTGTCTGTAGGTGTGAGTGTGTGGAGGCATGTGGAGGTTTGTGTCTTTGGGTGTGTGTGTGTGTGCAGGGTTGTGTAATTGTAGGTGTGTATGTGCAGTCGTGTGGGTGTGCACATAGGTGTGGGTGTGCAGAGATGTCTATGCATGTGTGTGTGTGTGTGTGTGTGTGTGTGTGTGTGTGCGCGCGCACTTGTCTGGGGAGAAGGTGCTGTAGGCCTGCAGAGGACGTGCTGCCCCAGTGTCAGGTGAACTCAGGCATGCCGAGGGCACATGCATGTGCCATCAGCAGTTTTACCACCCTGGTGTCCTGTATCCAAGGCCAGGACCCTTTGCACCACTTGCCAGGCCAACTTCTTCAGTCAAAGTACCGCTTCCTCTGCACAGTCCTTGGTAGCTCCCAGCCTCCTCTGCACCATGTGATCACACTCAGACCAGCCTGGGAGGAGGTGGCCATCACGGGTGTCCCCAGCATTATAAACAAGGAGCCCTAAGATCACACTGAGGAAGAGACTTCTCCACAGTGACAGGGCTGCAGTGACACAGCATCGTTCCAATCCAGCTGCTGATGCCTCCAGGTGTGGCTGCCCCATGCTGCCACCTGCATTGAAGTAAAAAATGACCAGCACAGTGGGGGGGCTGTCATAGTTCCCATGACAGTTGGTTGTTTAAAAGACACTGTCACCTCCTCTCTCTCTCTCTCGGTCTCTTGCTTCCTCTCGCCATGTGATCTGCTTGTACCCGCCAGCTGCCTGCTGTTTTCTGCCATGAGTAGAAGCAGCCTGAGGCCCGTGCCAGATGCAGCTGTCCCAGAATCATAAGCCAAATAAACCTCAGTTCTTTCTAAATTACCCAGTCTCAAGTATTTCTGTTATAGTAACACAAAATGGACTAGTACACCTTACTAATTTCTTTTGAAGTTCAGGGTCATAATATCAGTGAAAGCTGTAAATGCTACCGTAATGTAAAAAGATTTTATTGTTTTTAGAAAGGAAGGACTTAAAAAATCAAAATATAAATGTTATTCAAAATTGCTCATTTATCCTTTCAAACAATATGATCATGGATGTGCTATAAAGGGAAATAACCACATACTTTAATTTACCAAAACTTCATTTAAGGTATATATTTGGGTCTTGTTCACTGTTTGCTTTTTAGAGTTGGTCTGGTTTTAGTTGAAAATTGTTTTAGTCCTTCAGTATGCCAGACACTAACTGCACTATAACATTGACTCCAGACCACTGCTCTGTTGGTGGTAACGTCATAAGATCAACATCACAGGGCTTCTTGGGATGACTATTTCATAGTGGAGATAACAGAGGCACAGGGAGGTCAGGTAACTGCTGTCACATTGCTAAGCAGGTTTGGGGACCAGAATTCAAATCAGATTGTAAGGCTCACACTCAACCACCATTCAACCATGTCTGGGCCTTCAGAATTAATTTTTTATATTTAAATATCCAAGAAGAACCTTTCTATGACAGCATTTCAAAAGATTTTATTAGTAATTAAAATAAATTTTATCCCTTTGTCCAAAGAAAAAGCAACATCTAGTGACAAATAAGTAAAAAGCAGATATTCTTCAAACTAAGAGACTAGTAACTGCACACTCAGTGTGAGTCTGTTATCTGGAAGCCTGTGTTGTCACATTCTGTTCTCTGAGATCCCTATTCCTGCAGCTTCTTTGTTATGGAGTGTGCATTTCCATATCATTCATATGATGGCATACGTTTAAGCTTGCCATAATTTAGTGTAAGCAAAATCACTTTTTGCCTTTAAACTAGTATTCATAAAATTTCATCATTTACACACTGATGCATGATCCAAAAAACACATGTACTTATCAAATAAAATGGGGTTAAGAACCATCAAAATCAAGTGATTTTCTTTTTCCTTTGGCTGACACAGACACTCAATCTAAAATATGGTTTTATTTTCTTTTTGGTATGGGGTAATGTGAAAAATGAAATATGTAAACCTAAATGGAAGGAAACCATGGTCTTAATGGAATCATTAAAGAAATTGTTCCAGAATGCTACATCCTTCCAGAAATAATAACCCTAAAATGTCAGCAAATTTGGAGTCAGCATGGGTTACCTGCTCCATATGGAGTGGTCTGGTCATGTTCATTAGGTCTGCCTGAAGCTTAACCAAACTCGAGTACATGACTTTTAAGAATTTTTAAAAATTCATTAATCAATGTTCTTTGCCTGAATTTTGCTGCTTTTGCTTCTTTAACCTACTATTTGCATCCTTTTTTTAAGTTGGCCAATCTCTGTACCCAATGAAATGAGAATTGCAAGCATAACAGTTCTAGCTAATAATTAACAGAAAGTGCTTTCAGCTCAGATACCATTGCCAAAGTTCAGTAATGATATTTTAAAATGTCACCCCAATAGATGGCAATGCGAGATAATCAGCAACAGGAAAATCGTCATCACAATTTTTAATTTGTATCCAGCTTTACATGCTTTGAAATTACTTTAAAACATTTTCTCTTTCAATCCTCTATACAGCCCTAAAATTTCTGGATTTATTTATTCACATTAATGAATTAGAAATCAAGCACTAATGAAGAAATAGTGAAATCTCTCACCAAACTTCTAAAGGTTCTGTACAATTTTCCTATAATAATATTCTTCTAACTTGGTGTTTTCTTTTAGTAATGTTTTCTGTCACTTTTCATCTTGCTAATTATCAACAAGATGGATTTGCACGCATATATGAATGGTTTAAGCCAGTGGTTCCCAAAGTGTGGTATGTATGTCTTATGAAAAGTAAAGATGCCCTAGCCCCAACCCTTGACTTTGAGTTAATTAGTTGAGTTTTTATGAAGCTAATTAGTTGGAGAAATAATCATTTAATTATGCAAATTATATGATCATTTGTTCTTTCTTTTGCTATTCAAATGTTCTTAATTGCCTAAAATTTTCTTAAAATTGGATAAAAAGGCATATTGTGTTTTTAATATTCCTTTGTAAAATTATAAAACAATTCAAAAATGGAAATTTATAAAAAATAAAGATGTCATAGTTCTTGCATTCTTCCTTGATCTTAAAAGATATTCTCTGTTAATTCCTTTAGCAAGTTTCTGCTAAGGGTGTATTTGTTGTGGGTTGAATTGTGTCTCCCAATAGAATATATGATGAAATCCTAATCCCCAATACCTCAGAATGTGACTTTATTTGGAAATAGGCTTTTTTTTTTTAAGATTTCTTTTTTGATAGTGAAAATATACTTTATTTTTTTTTATTACAATAGCTGCAAGCAATATACTGGTATTGATGTTCCAGAGAGAGAAAAGAAAATACAAGTACTCTAAGCTTTCATTTGCCTGCTGAAGAAAATTCTAGAGAAAATATTCCAATTCTGTTCAACATTATGGCTAGAGGAGTCGAAAATTTTTTTCCTGATAAAAATATAATTTTGGTGGCCCCAACCGCAATAAATCGAAAAGGAAGGAGTTTAAAAAGCCATGTATATCATAATGAATGCTTCCCTCTCTTTGAATTAAATATTGATTATAACCAGTGTAAGAAATTGATAAATCAGTAAACTTCATGAAATGTGTATCAAAATGTTCTTGAAAAAATACATTTCTATTTCCTCTCATTTTTACTTTGTAGATATTTTCTAAATGGGTTTTGTAAATGCACAGAAATAAAAGCTATCTACATGCAACTCTGGAGAGAATCGAAACACAACAGAAGTAAAGTGAAAATGCCTAAATTCTAGAGTTTATCCACTTAGTATAAGAATAAATGTCAGAAATCTCTTAATTGTACACATATTGCTCAAGGGTTTAAAGATAAGTTGTGAAAGCCAGTTACCAAGAAATAAAATCTTATTTGAATTCTATCACAAAAGTTAATAATCCTAGCACAAGAAGAGAACAGAACCGTATAGAAAACCTGCATCTGCATCAAAAAAGGGAAGTTACATTAAGTGGAATAGCAGAGAGCTTTCCAAAGGTTGAATACAATGATTTTTCAAAATCCCTTGGAAAATAATGAGACCTTCCATCCAGATCTCATCTCTGAAGTGAAACACAAAAGGGGAAATGATTCCTTAGTTGCAGAAATAAAACCAGATGATTTCCATGTTAATACATATGCTACACAAACTGCCAAGAAAACTTGAATGTCCCAAATATCTCAAGATTTTAAGCCATGATCTTTCCACAAATATACAATGGGGTAAAAGCATGTAGAATCATCCTTCTTACTAGCTTTCGTCCATTTGCCAAAATCAATTTCACGTGAATAACTTCCCTCGTAAAGTAATAAAATCTGTCTTTCTGCAGAGAAAAATAATTCTGCCTTCATCAAAATAATAATAGACCTGACTTCCTTGGACATCCAGAGGGACAGCCAACTGTAATCAGTGGATAAATAAAAAACAATAGAATAAATACCCAAAGTGAAAACACTTCACAACTGAGGCTCAGAATGTACTGTTTGCCACTCTGTTTTGAGAACTGGAGCTCCTTCCTCTGTCAGCCCTCTGTCCTGCACCACTCAGCCCACCATTCATTAGGAGAAAGACACCCTCCTCGAGTCTTTCTTGTACTTTAAGCTATGAGGCAAGGTTCAATATCACCTGAAGGCCAAGTTGCCATGATTTAAAAGTAGGTGAAGAGTGAGAAGCTTGTCCGCGCACCAGTGCAGACAGGGCACTTGCACCCCCTGAAGCTACTGCAACACAATCTTTCAGTAGATAACGAGCGGGTGCTTCTTCCTGGAACCAGACACATCATCACCCAACATTTAATTACAAAAACATGGGTGCTCAAACTCTAGATCAGCAATAAGGAGTTCTAGAAAACTTAAGGGAAAGGAATCTCCCTGAGCCAAATGGATACAACATAGAGTTTTTCTTATGTTTCTATCCTAAGCTAGTTACTGATAGGTAAAAAATGCAGTATGCTGATAAAAGTCAGGCTGCTTCCACAAAGCCAGTGCTTACTAAATGCTAGCACATCAAAGGGGGGAAAGTACTGCCATTTTAAAGCAATATACTTAAACTTTCAAAAAACAGCCTAATCAGCCTATGAGAAACAACACTTCTTAAACAAGTTAGGTACAAAAAATTACCCAAAATGTATTAGAGTCACAACCACAGTTCTTTTAGTACTTAGAAAGTCCATTTTTTGGTTTTTTTTAAAGATGAATTACATACATAGAAAACTTTTATTTTTTAATCACCAAGTTCATTCTCCCTTGTTAGAGCACAAATAATTCCTGGTTTGGGACTTTGATTTCAAAAACAAAACAAAACAAAAACATGCAGGATTATATTCTCCAATGTGGCTGTAGAAAATTTAAATTGAGGAAGAGCAGTAATTGAGATCAGGCAAAACTGTTAATATGCACTCACCATAACACAACTATAATTTACTCCACAAGGAGTGAACAATCCTCTACGCAAAGTCTTAACAGTAAATGGGGATGGGACGGGAAAGTTGGCCATCTGGACAATGTATTCTTTGGGTCATCTACATTAAACATGCTTTAGAAACAAAATTTTACTTGATATTTTGAGAAACCCACCCTACATTCCATAGGTTAATTTCTGTATGTGTTAACTTCTACATTACTAAACACTGTACTGCTAGAGCTAAGTCAACTAAATATCAGTTTATGTAGTGTTGCTCCAAAGATGTATAAACAGCAAGGTGTATGCTTACCTAAAAAGGAGCTTTTTAAAATGAGGAAAGAAAGCAATAATGCTCCAAATGAATGGCACTGGGCAAAATACACGTAACACGCAATACATTTAGACAGAGTATCAGGTACCTATCAGTTTCTGTTGTCTTCTTAGGGGAAGACAGAAAGATAGCTCTCTCGTAAGTGCTATTTTACTTGGTAAGTCTTTTGGCTACATCACTACATGCTATTTCAACCTCCTGATCACTGGGACAGGTATTGGTGAACTCATCCCTACTATAAGCCTTAGTTAAGTATCTCCAGATGCCAGTCATTCCTTTTGGGATATCAAAGTTGCGATATTTTTTGGCCACCACCTTGACAATGTGCAGTTTGGGCAGCAGGTTGCAATCAGCTAATGTCATTTCATTGCCGTCCAGAAATTTACGTGTAGAAAACTTAATGTCCTCCATAGTATTCTCATCAAGTTCATCAGGTGGGGAGAATTCAGATATTCTTCCAGTTTCCGCAGTGTTTTCAAGAGACCCCTCTCCAGTGCTTCGTTAGCCTCTGGCCTTGAATTCCTGATATATGCAGAGAATTTGGCAAAGATGTCCATTCCAGCAGTGTTTGATGCGGGGTGTTCTGGTGAAAGCTTTAAGTACTTGGGAGGGCATGAGACATCTTCAAGAAATTCCTCGATCTTATTGACATCCGTTTTGACTTCATTGTTAAAAGTTATAAATGGCGGGTGGGTCCCAGGAGCCGAGTTCTGCAGGTCTGCAGGCTTCCTTTTCAGGTCAACGGTTGTGACACTAAATACAACGCCTTTGAGCCAAAGAATCATGAAGAGCCTCTGGGAAAAGGGGCGTTTTCCTACGCTTCCCCCATCACTGCCAGCCTTGACCAAGAGCTCGAGGAGCATCGACAACGCCAGGGGCCGGCACGGCTGTGCCCCGCGGAGGGCGGCGGCGGCGGCTGCTGCTGCTGCTGCTCGGGGGTCACTGTGGCTGCTGCTGCTGCTCCGGGGTCGCTGTGGCTGCTGCTTCTGCTCCGGGGTCGCTGTGGCTGCTGCTGCTGCTCCGGGGTCGCGGTGGCTGCTGCTGCTGCAGCTTCTGCTCCGGGGTCGCTGTGGCTGCTGCTGCTGCTGCTCCGGGGTCGCTGTGGCTGCTGCTGCTGCTCCGGGGTCGCTGGGGCTGTTGGCTCCCGCCGCGCTGCGCTCGCTGGACAGTCCCGGCGTGGAGCTGGCCGCGGCCTCGGCTGCACAGCACCGCCCCAAGCCCCGCGCGCGACCCTTTTTTTTTTTTTAAAGATTTAACTAAGTTAGGATGAGGTCATCAGTATGGGCCCTAATCCAGTATGACCAGTGTATTTTTTTTTTTTTTGTAAAGGGAAATTTGGAGACAGAGACAGACACACACAGAGGGAAGGTGACATGAAGACACACAAGAAGAACACCACGTGGAGATGAGGATTGGAGGGACGCGTGTACAGGACAAGGAACCCCTGGCGCTACCAGAAGCCGGGAGAAAGGCACAGACCCCCGCACCGTCGGAGGGAGCCTGGTGCCCCAACACCTCGATTTGGACCTTCCCGCCTCTAGAACTGAGACAACAAATTTCTGTTGTTTCAAGCCACTATGTTTGTGGTACTTTCTTATGGAAGTCCTAGGAAACTAATAACAATATTCTTAGTCAAATAATGTTTCTATTGATTTGCAACACCCCAGCCCCAACTCCTGAATGATAGATTGGTTGAGTAATATGTTTTATTAATTTTCTCTCAGAATTTTGAATGTGTTGTTCAATTGTCTTCAGTCCTCTGCTGACTCTGTCTGCAGTAGCATTATACTGTGTCCACGTGCATTAGTCTAACTTTGTCCTGCTCAGAATTTCTGTTCCCTTAATCTGAGCGTTCACGTCTTCCGATGCGTCTGAGAGATTCATAGCTGTTATCTCTTCACGTAATGTCTTTCTCTCCTTCCCTCTATTCTGCACTTCTGGAAATTGTATAAGAGGTGTGTTAGACCTCCTCTTCTCTGTCTGTTCAAGTCACTTCACTTTTTCCATCTTTTTATCTATTAGTGCTGCAGTCTAAGAAATTTCCTCAGATCTGGCTTCTAGTTCATTAGTTTTCTACTCAGAGGGTCTAATCTTTGTGTAATATACCTTTTGAATTTTTAATTTCAACTACTATACATTTTTTTCCATCATAGGAATTCTATTGCAGATTTTTAGGAGAATTACAATTTTGAACAGAGTTTGGAGGAAGATAAATTTCTTATTAGTTCTCTAATAGAGATTTTTATCTCCATCTTTTATCTTTATCTAATGGACAGATTTTTTTGGTGTAGTCTATGCCTTTTAGACACACTTTGAGTATCCTACATTTATGCAGGAGACTGTCTTTCAACATTCTATACCTGCTGGTCCCAAGGCCTCATTCATATCCTGAATGGCCACTAAAAATCCAAACCTTTAGTTCAATGAGATTGAGAGTCTGTTCTCCCCTCTCCTTGGTAGCCACAGCCTCAGGTTACCCACTTCCCTCTCTGGTTTCTAATCTTGTCTTTATTTCTGGTACTCAAGAAGATGCCTTTTGTTCTTGAGTGTTTATGCATGGAAACACCTTTTGCTCATATCTTACCTAGATTCCCAGGTGTCTATAGAACAAATTCTAAAAATAAAATATGCCTTTGACTCCTGGTTCTGGCAGGATGGTGGAGTGAGATAACACGAACTCTTACCTTAGTTCATCACCTGCCAGAACCATGAGTCAAAAGGCATATTTTTTGGCACATTTTTTACAAAGAATTAAGCCTATTGGCTATTGCTGAATACTATCAACAAAGGAGGCAATGTTTTCCATCTGAAATATTTCCAGGATAAATGTCAGAAATCAATATGTTCCAAATGCCTTTACCAAGGAATTACTCAAAATCTTTGAAAAAGATGCTCAAAAGTTATGAGCCTAAGTCTGGAGTCCATAATTGTATTTGCCTTAACAAGATTCTCACAGTGACCCAAACAAGGGAATTATTACTACCTTATTTTCCATGAGGGGACTGAGCCTTAGACTTGTCAGTTAACTCATTGTGTCTGACCCCCTTCACCTTACAGTTGAGAAAAACCGATGTCAAGATGGGGAATTATTTGGAGCAAGATCTAAGGGATAGTATCTGGAAATGGTACTGCGACGTCTGGAGTGATACACCTTTGGCCCTACTCCCTCAGGAGACTTCTCAAACACCTATAAGCAACTCTTTCACCTTAACCTTCAGGAGTTTGTCTCCTGGCCCAGCCTGATGTCAAAGGTAAGCCACCCTTGATGCTATAACATTGTGCCCTCATTCAGAAATCTGTTAGCAGCGTAGGCTTACAGATGTGTAAAGTGGGCATTTCCTCTGCAGACTTGGGGCTTCTCAATGAATGGGGCCTTGTATGACTTTCAGTTCTTTTTGTACAGGAGTAGATGACTGTCTTAGTCTGTTTCTGTTGCTTATAACATAAATACTTGAAACTGGGTGATTTATAAAGAAAACAAAATTTATTGCTTATTCTTCAGAGGCTGGGACGTCTGAAGTCCAAGGAATACAAGTGGTGACAGTGACCCAGGGGTCTCACATTGCAAGATGGTGGAAGCAGAGAAACAGAGGGAGACTAACCTCATTCACTCTCCTTTTAAAGCCCTCTGAGACATGCCCATGACCACCATTTTTAATCCATTCACTATGGCATGGTCCTGCAATCTAGTCACGTCTTCAAGGCCCCACCTTTCAATGATCATAATAGGATCTCCTAACTTCTTCAACACTGTCACAGTGGGGGTCAAGTTTTGGGGAGACACCCAGTCCAAGGCCATGATCATCTCTCTCTTTTTTATGGAAGCCCACTTCTCCCACTCACAGTGTAAGTATAGAGATGCACCTATGTTAGACTTGTATTGTAAATGGAATGAAATAAATATCTTAAATGTCCCCATATCAATTACATACACAATGCACATGTATGTGTTTTTGTGAGTTTATTTCTTTTATTACAGAATTGCATTGCTTGAAAACTTGCTTTTTTACCTGTCAGTCTCCCGCTAACTGCCAGGAGAGTGACCGGCAGCAGAATTGTGTGCTTAGTGGGAAAACTTGATGCTACTGGGTAGCGCCCAGTGGAATGAGCAGACTTTGAGCAACAGCATTTTTATTGTGAAAGCAAAACGCCTCAGATGACTTCTCTTTCCTGTCAAGTTCTCTATATTTTGGTGCTTTTCTTGTTTTTGTTTTCATCCTAAATTTTGTACTTTTCTTATATTCACTGAATACGAAATAGCCTAGCATATTCCTTTGGGGAGCCAGAATTTTGCTAGGTGAAAGCAAGGGACGGATGTAATTCAGTGACATTTTGTCAAGCTGCTAAAGAGTAAATTTTCCTTGACTGTGGCAGGAGGTAATTATTTTTTGTTCATTTGTTTCTGACACAGGGGAAGAAAATTTGGGGTTGCTATATCAACTAGTCCAAGATACTTTTGGTTCTGTTTGGCAGGAACAAAAACACATTTTATCATTGGAGCTATCGCCAGCCTTTGCCTTTCCCGACAGACTTGATGCAGTTTTTAACACTATGTATATTTTTGTGACCTCATCTCTTAGTGGTTCTCTTCCCTCTCCCTGAAAATGTCCTCGATGTACTTCTTCATCCTCTGACATTTTGTATTTTAGATTCATCTTTTGTAGGAATTTTGGAAATGTCATACACACAAAGATTTTGTCATTTACCAATGGAATTACTATGCTTGGCCACTTAGCCATCTCGTCGCTGGCTCTTGTGGTTGTTTCAAGTCAGCAAGCCATAAAAAATCTTTCTCTCTCTGAAGCACAGCAATTTGGAAGATAATCGAATGGTGACTAGGGGCAGAAATGCCAGTCTGAGGAAGTATACCACAGTCTCTCTTGCATTTACAACCTTCCTCAAAGCGAGTGTCAGACAAGTAGGAAAAGAAGATAGATTCATCCCATCTCAAGCCTGGTCTCATTTGCACGGTGCAGGCTGCCTCATTGTCTGCTGGGGGCTGAGACTGGTCCTACTGATGCTCTGTTTTGAGAAATTCCAGCAGCTCTGCATTTAGAGTTGTTAACCATCCTATTTTGGCATTGGATTCTCGATAGAATTATTTATTAACACCTGCTAAAACTGTTTCTCTCAAGAGTCCCACAGGAGAAAAAGCCCACCAGGCGAGTGGGGCAATACAATTGATGTCATCATTTAACATTTTACATCAGAGGAAAAGCCAGATGCAAGAGCCTTACCTTGCAGCAAGACCCGGCTGCTCCCTTGAAGTCCTTAGTTACTTCTGTGGGTACCAGGCTTAGCTCTGTTGCCCTTTTTACAGACATTTAGGTCTGCAATGAAGGGTTGGCGTGGAGCTCTACAGCACTCACGAGAATGAGGGAAGATAAAAGAGAAATTGACAACGAGGTATAATGAAAAGGTTTGCCTTTGGAACCACAACACAATTTGATGTTTTCCTTAAACATTTTGTCAGATTAACTAGGAGTTAGATGGACACCATATTACACATGCTCTGGCTGATTAAATTCACAGAGGTGAGTGGCTTTTGAAGTGTGGCCCCATAAAATACGACTCACTATATTAGCTACTGATCTCCCAACAATTAAAATGTCACTTGTTTCAGAAATGACCAGATCACACATGTGATAAGACTTTTTCCCACTTCATTTTCTATCACCTCCCCCGCTTCAATCTTATAAATTGGTAGAGAAACTTTGAGGAAAAAAATCATTTAAATAGATGGATAGCTGATAGGACATAAACGTTCTTATTTTTTACAATGACCAGAGATCAAGATCTATTTCTACCCTCAAAATGCTCCCCAGACTCTTTTCTTCCTTTTAACTTGCTGACTTCATTGGAGGTTCCTTTTTATTGTTGACTCTTTTTTTTTCCCAACTTCTCAAATCTTGACAGCATTCGCCTGCTTTTCCATATTCATTTAAGTTAAGAAGAATCTTGACTCTCACTTGTCCTGACTTAATTCCATCAGCCAGGTCATCTGTGACAATGACTGTATCCCCACCAGAGGAAGTGCCTTTTGGGGTCTCACTGCTGATTTAGTTTCCTGTGATACAAATGATGTCTCTTAATTTGGTTAGAGCTTATGTTGACACAAGTGTTCATTAGGACACCCGTTTGCTGGCAATTCAATTTTAAATTAAATACACTTTGCTTTAAATTTTATTACTTTTAAACTACTGTATCTATTGTCTTTAATGACCCTATTATACAGTTATGAAGGTAAACAGATTTCTTTAGTAAATATCAAACATTTTATGTTAACCACAGTGGCAGAAACCAGACCGGTCAGTTGTATTCCATGCTACCTTCCACACCATCATGGATTTTTATCTCTAGTTTTGTTCATTAGCTACATGTGACACCGGTCATAGGTTTCACGGATGTTTGCTCACACATCCCTGATGACATCCTTAGGAAGGAAATGCTAGAATGATCATGACTGTGCCGAAGGGGAGACTGGGGAGGTCCTGAGAATCACAGTGGCTTGTCCAGGGTCACATAAGTGATAAGAAGGAGGTGCTGGGGCTGAACCTACATGAATCTCCTCCAAGCTGTGAAGCTGGCTGCACCCAGGCCTTGCACAGGGGTGCGGTCAGGCAGTGTTGGTGGAAGTGTGGGCAACAGAGAGAGGTCATGGGGAAGGAGGGTCAGCAGTCAGGTACCCAGAGGGGCACTTGCAGTCTTGTACACAGAGGAGGGGTTCAGGAAATGAGGTACCAGGAAGTGACCTCACTTCCTTGAGAACAGACCCCAACAGAACTCGGAACTCGGTAACCTGGCACCCACATTCTATACACAGCCCCTTCCCCAGCTCACTTGGCCACAGGCAGAGTGAGATGTTGTGCTGTATCCCGAGGTCCCGGGGCAGTAGCCCCAGGCAGCCCTGTGCTGAGAGGCTTGTCCGCTGCTTCCGGCGCTGGGTCAGCCCTCGCCCTGGACTCCAGTGGCCGTTTGGCAGGAGGTCCCCAAAGGTAATGTCAGGTGTCCCAGGGGAGGGCGGGCCAGGCCAGGCCAGCACTGTGAGCCTCCCTGGGTGACCGCACACCTTCCTCCTGCGTGTCGGGGGAATGGGGACATGGGACAACCTCCCTGGGCAGAGGCAGAGGGTGGGGTGTTTATAAACCTGCTGGTCCTGGTGTGTTCACACCTCAGGTCATGGCCAGAGGGTGAAAGGGGACTGCCGGGGTGGCAACCACCACCCTGTACATTAACCCTGGACCCTCAGGCTCACTTCTCATGTCCTCCCTGGGGTTAAGACTGGCCTCCAGCCCCTTCCGTCCCGGGTGTTCACGGTGCTGTCACTGTGCATCTCTTCCCTGTCCTATCCTAGAGTGAAGAGAAGTCTTCCCTAAGCCCAGATGCCACCCACATGTTGTGGCCTGTCCCGGCAGGCACCCTGCAAAAGTGGGTGGAGTACCTGGTGCCCACTGTCATGCGTGGCAATGACTCCTATGTGCACACGTTTCTGCTAAACTACAGAAACTTCGCCACTCCCCAGCAGGCGCTGGATCTGCTTTTCCTCAGGTGAGCACTCTGTCCCTCGATCACAGTGTCACTCAGCCGCCTCCCAGCTGTGAGTCTTGGGACTGTCACCACACCCCTCTGAGCCTCAGTTTCCACCTGTGTTCGGTGGGTGGTAACAGGAACAAGCTCCAGTGGGTCCCCCATGGAAAGCGCTGCTCCTGAGTCCAGCCCTGTGAAAAGTTCTGCTGGAGGGGCCACGGTTGTCCTCATTCAGGATTCCTGCCCCCCCACGAGGAAGTCTCTGTCACACCCTCACTGACCTCGTTGACTTGGGCTTCACTGTTTTCACATTTGAGATCCTATCTGCAGGCTTCTGGGAGTATTCAAAGCAGGGAGACCGGGGGCTGGCAGGGGGCTTCAGGTGCACCCAGATATCTTGGGAGAAGTCGGTTGGGGTTCATTCCTCCAACAAACATATTTGAAGTCACACTATGTGCAGTGACTTTCTGGGCACTGACTATATTCCAATGAACCGAGGAGACTACATTCCCTGCCCTCCTGGGTTTCCATTCTAGTCAGAGGTCAGTAAACCACAACATACGTGAGGAGCAGGTAGTGCCACCATATGGTAGATGTGACACCGCCCTGGTCTCCTCTAGGTACAGGACCATCCTTTTGGATTATCATGGGGATGGCGGACCCCTGGAGCAGCTAAAAGCGTAAGTAGGGTTTGGGTCAAGATGGAGGGGCTCCCATCTCCACAGAACTGTGTGTGGTGTATGGGAGCCAGTAGATGGGGGAGCTGGCAGATCTCTGGCTCCCACACATCTTATGATTCCTGCTACAGGGCTGAGGGTTCAGGATTTCCCTGCAGGGAAATTGAAGGCTCCCCCCATGGAGGCTTTTCCCAGCCCCTCCTTGGTTGCCAGGCCCATCTCTGCCAGGGCTGTCATACTGGACATTGGAGGGGCTGGTCTATGGACAGGCAGGGACAGAGGGTACAAGACGGCAGCTCACTCAGGGGAGCCCTGGGAGGGCAGCATAGAGGGATAGGCCAGGCCTCTGATGCTGCTGCCCACCTGTCTCCTCCCAGCGCCATGTCCTCCATCCTAAAGATCTGGCTGGAATTCTATTCCATTGACTTCCACGAGCCTCCTGAGTTTCCTCCTTTGAAGTTTCTGTTGGCATATGTACACATCAATCTGCCAGGCTCAGAGGTGGAGCGCAAGGCTGATCTTCTTCTGGCCCAGCTGGAGAAGCTGGAGCACCTGGAGCCCAGTGAGGCGGAGACTGAGGGTGAGGAGGAAGAGGGTGGGTGCCTGTGAGGGTTTGGGGAGGGGGCTGGGCCAGGCCACACAGAGGAGAGTTTCTAGAAGGAAGCTGGGGACAGGGGCACTGAGTAATCAGAACAATCATTCAGTGTTCTGCAGTATGGGAAGACTTCCGGAGCCTGGGTCTCTGGACTTGGGCTTCTCAGAAAGACAGTGTCATTGGAAGAGACATAGAAACTCATGTTGATATTTTCAATTGTTGTCCCTCCAGTTCCAGCTTCTGCCCAGGCTGAACAACTGTCCCAAGGGCTAAAGACATCTTCAGCTCCAGCTCCAGCTCCACCTCCACTTCCAGAGCCAGAGCCTGAGCAAGATCCAGAGCCCAAGCCAGAGAAAGAGCAAGAGCTAGATCCAGATACAGAGCAAGAGCCAGAGTCTAACTCAGAGCAAGAGCCAGAGCCCAAGCCAGAGAAAGAGCAGGAGAAAGATCCAGAGGCCAATCCAGGGCTAGATCTGGAGCACGAGCAAGATCCTGAGCTAGAGCCAGAGCCCAAGACAGAGCCAGAGCCTGAGCAAGATCCAGAGCCCAAGCCAGAGTAGAAGAAACACCAGCATCCAGGCGAGCCCTGGCTCCAGAGCTCCCACAAACACCCTCACCAGTCCCCACTCCAGAGCTGTCCTTCCCCTTCCCTGCCACTGTGCTTGTCCTCGTTTTTGTCTTTGTCCTGACTTTCCTCAAATTTTATCATCTTTTCTCTTCACTTATATCCCTTGTATAAAATAAAGTGTTTTAATATTTTCAAAATTACAATTCAGTGGCATCAAGTACATTTCTCATGTGGTGCAACCCTCACCTCTGTCTAGTGACAGGACAGCTTCATCAACTCTGTAGCCATTAAGCTGTCACTCCCCATCCCGCCTCTCCTAGTCCCTGAAAACCACTCCATTTTCTCTGTGTGTGAATTTACCTATCTTGGATTGTTCCTATCAGTACAGTTATATGTTATGTGGCCTTTTGTGTCTGGCCACATAATATGAGAAGGAACTGATTAATTTTTATTTTATATTTTTAGTAAGAGGAAAATTACAGAAAAATCAAAGACTATACATAGAAACACAGAGCCGCAATAGTTATTATTGTCATAATCATGAAATAGGAACTACTTTTGAATGACTGGAGAGCCAGACACCACAGAGGAAAAGACTGACTTTTCCTGGTCAAAACAAAACAAGAATAATGTCAAAAACTTAAAAGACAACCCCACATTGGAAAATTCTTCATGGACCTAGTGGTACAAAGAGTTTTCATTTATCCATGTTTTTAAGGGGACAAAGGATATATTCCTGCAGTTCCAAAGGGAAGCAATTCATATGGCCAGTAAATGTCAGACATCCACGACATCCCTTATGATGACACACAACAATTTACACATTATTGAGATGTCATTGCCCCATCAGATGGACAGGTCTGTATATCTGGTGATGACCAGCTCTGGTGACAATGTGGGAGAAGAGGTGCCAGCGGATGTCCTGGGAGACATGTGCGTAGATACCCCATCTCAGGAACCACTCAGCAACTTCTATCAAAGTGAACACACGTGTCCATCTGCCAAGTAGTGGTAATCTGGGGAGGTTATTCAACAACCACAACGGCCCAGGTTTTCAAGATTTCTGTTGAAGTGTTTTCATCACAGCACTGGTGGAGGTAGCAAGTGGCTGGCCACGTCTCTAACATCTTGTAGAGGGGCTGGGTGTTAAATTGAGCAGGTGCTGAGCTGCACACAGAAATTGTCATGTAAACATGTCATGAAGGCCAGTCTGTATTGAGGGTCTCATGTTGAAAAACATCTATGTGATGTCAACATGCATACACACCTGTATGTAAATGACTGTTTAGGTGAGAGAGTGAGACAGACAGACACAGGACAGAGGAAGTCAAATGGGAGAGACAGGCTGGGAGACGTGACCAAGCCATGAATGAGGACCAGCTCTGCTGGGTGGGACTTTCAAAACCTTTTATTCTCCTTTACGTGATATGCGAATATTTTTAATATGCACATTATTTTATGTTTATATAAACATTAACATCACATTAAATACTATCCACTAAACACTCACCTACTAAGTAAAGTACATTACCCGGTTTCAATTTTTGTAGGCACTTATTACAAAGACAATAATGATTATAAGTAAATCAGTAGTTCAATATTAATGAACAATAAGATTAAAAACACAGTCCTTCCACCCAGATGCCCAGTGGGTGTCCACTGTGGTGTTCTTCTTTCCTGTTCTTGCCCTGCGTTCAGGCTAGTGTGTGTGTGTGTGTCTGTGTGGAGGTGTGTGTGTGTGCAGATGTGTGTGGGCAGGCGTCTGTCTGTAGGTGTGAGTGTGTGGAGGCATGTGGAGGTTTGTGTCTTTGGGTGTGTGTGTGTGTGCAGGGTTGTGTAATTGTAGGTGTGTATGTGCAGTCGTGTGGGTGTGCACATAGGTGTGGGTGTGCAGAGATGTCTATGCATGTGTGTGTGTGTGTGTGTGTGTGTGTGTGTGTGTGTGCGCGCGCACTTGTCTGGGGAGAAGGTGCTGTAGGCCTGCAGAGGACGTGCTGCCCCAGTGTCAGGTGAACTCAGGCATGCTGAGGGCACATGCATGTGCCATCAGCAGTTTTACCACCCTGGTGTCCTGTATCCAAAGCCAGGACCCTTTGCACCACTTGCCAGGCCAACTTCTTCAGTCAAAGTACCGCTTCCTCTGCACAATCCTTGGTAGCTCCCAGCCTGCTCTGCACCATGTGATCACACTCAGACCAGCCTGGGAGGAGGTGGCCATCACGGGGTGTCCCCAGCATTATAAACAAGGAGCCCTAAGATCACACTGAGGAAGAGACTTCTCCACAGTGACAGGGCTGCAGTGATACAGCATCGTTCCAATCCAGGTGCTGCTGCCTCCAGGTGTGGCTCCCCCATGCTACCACTTGCATTGAAGTCAAAAATGTCCAGCATAGTGGGGGCCTGCCACCTTGCTGCCCTGGATGCTTTTCCCCATGTGAAGCACAGGAGAGAGTCGAGGAGGGCCTGAGGGCTGCAGTTCCAGGGAGCTGGAAGGTGAAGAGGAGCAGCCACATCCAGATGTTCAGTCCGGGAAGAGAAAAGTCTGTCAAAATGCAGAGCTGTGGCCAGTAATTACCTCGTGTCTTTGTGAAGTGTATTGCTGCACATCCCTGCTCAGCAAGAACTGCTTCTCCCCAGCCTGGACATCTGGGAAGGGAAGGGCTTGGAGCCCTGGAGAGAGGGGCCCGTTGGGCCGGAGCTGGACTCGTGCAGAAGACAACATTCTACCTCCTGAGCACAAGGGGCCGGGGTGGGTGTCTAAGAACAATGCTTCCCTGAAATCCTCTCTGTTTTATCAGTTATCTTTCTCCTCCTGAAGAATATACTTTCCATTTTAAGATAAGACAGGGTTTGCCAAGATTGCAAACCACACTGAGGAGTCGATTCTGGGTTTGGCAACCCAAGTACACCACGTGATCTAGGACCTACTTGTCTAAGCTCTTTGTTCTGTTGTCTGGCAGCTGTGGTAAGACTGGAATAAGAAACATCTGCAGTGAGCAAATAGCCTGTGGAGAGGAGGGATGGGCGCCTTTCACCTTGGCTGACACTTTAAAATTGCAGATGGGGGTTCCTGGAAGACGTAATTATAAAAAAGATTAAAATTCTGGGCCTGCCCCCTAATGATGGGCATCCTATCCTAGCACTGAACTGCTGTTCACTCCACTATGAGCCAGTTCACCACTTTCCAGTGGTCCGTGACCACAGCCTGTCGTAGCCGGTCCTACATGGTCCATGGTGTCCGTCTGGCTATGGAAGCAAAGTACTTGCCATGAGGCCAAAAAAATGAAGTCCTGTAGTATGGGATGCCCTCAACCTGAGGGAGCCTCAAGGACACCCTCCGTGCACACACCAGGGAGACAGCCATTTTCTACTCAGAATCATTCCAGAACCTTCCCCAATATTGTTGACATTTTCCTTGATACCTAAAACAGGAAGCAAAGAACTCTCTGGATGCGTCCAGAAGACACTGCACTTCCAAACGAGCCCCTTACTTGACTCATGGCAATAAAAGAGGCTTCAGTCTCCTCGTCCACACCGACTCTTAAAGGGCACCAGAACCATCTCTAGGAGCCACAATCAATGTTCTCAACTTTCACAAGACGGACAACGTGATTCTTGTGTCCATGACTGTTCTCAGGAGAGGGCTGGAAAATCTCAGTAACTGTCAGGATTTTCTCAGTAAAACCAGTGAACGTCCGTGGATCTAGTGACAACCAGCAAAGAGGAGGAGGTGGTGAGCTTCCTCACGCTGGATGAGGAATGACAGGAGGTCAGCACGTTTACCAGCCGTGGTCAGCTCTGATGACTTTCCAGGGAGATGTCTTGAGTGGCTGTGTCATTACACTCTTTAATGAATTTGAAATGGAGCCTAACTTTAAACAAGAATGGAACCAAGAAGGGAAAGTCAAGCCCAATAATGAGCTCACCTTCAGCAGAGGAAAGTGGGGTACAGCTGTGCAGAAGGACTGAGGGTTCTCAACCCAGCCCGGGACAGGACAACCCACCTCTTACTCCTAGTCAGGTGCTGGGGAGGGTGCAATGTTGGACTTGTGTTGACAGATGCTCCATGAGGCCTACTCAACACTTGGGAAAATCACAGCAGAATTCCAAACTAACTGGGAAACAGACTCAGCTGATAAAATAAATAGAGCCCAATGTGAACATTCAGAGACAACCCCTTCATACCAGACCTCCACCCTTGAAGTCCTCTGATTGCTGAGAGATCTTCTCTACAACACCTGGACTCTGCTTCCACTTGAGGCCACACACCCCAGCCCCTATCTGTCCCCCATCCCTTTCATCCAGCTCCTGACTCTACCAAAGTTGGGCTTCTCCTTCTGAAAATAGGTTGGAGACTCGATTTGTCCACAGTAGTCACTCTATACACTTCAGGAACAACCTACTTATCGGCTGCACCTCTGGTCTGAGCAGCTCTCACCTAACATCACAAAAAGAAAACCAACCCCTGCATCAGGGGAATCGATGTTTGAAATGTAACAGACATAGGCAGGAAAGAAGCAGAGCTAAGTGGTTCCATTTAATCTGCCCCAGTCTTTGGTGCTAGGTGTCACAATCCAGCCACACCCAGATCTTAACAAAAGGGACTATGAGCTGCAACCACAGCAGTCCCACATTCTTTCCACCTGGAGCCTGTACAGCTTTACAGATACTAACTTTACATGTACACCCCTGATGAGTTTAGTCTACCGCTTTATAGCTTTCAGCATATAAAATTGGATACTAGATGCAAAGACTTGGAGGATGAGGGGTAGACATGGAGGGAACAGGAGGCTGTTGGTAGCAGAAGAAATGAAGTCATAACAATGGACAGAGGAAAAGAAACCTAGAAATTCAACATTCTATTGTTACATAGTACCATGATGGCTGTGTGTAAAATTTTTATGTCAAAAAATAGTTAATTTGCTTCTGTACACTCTAATTAAGAAAGTACCAAGCTATGAAAATAAATGCTTCACTGCCTTTCTGGATAAAGAGGTTGAGGTATGAAGAAGAAAAGAGTAAGTGTCAGGATGTCAGCAAAGGGGCTTAGTACTAGGATGTTTAAACAACTTTCCCTTCATTTGCCAAATCCATTTCAGTTTTAGGGACTTCCTGGAGCACTGTGTTGCTAAGGAGTGTGGAGCTGTAGCCAGCAGGAGAGAGGGCCAAGGCTGACGAGTGTCTCCCATGGCTTTGGAGGTCGGCTTGGGGGGAGGTGCAGAATGGAGGGTTTGGAGGAGAGCTTGGTTCTGTGTTTTCCATCCTAGACAAGAAAAGTGGTACTGCAGGTAAAGGTAGTGGAGAGGTGCTATTGGCATTTACAAAATGTATTCAGATCCCTTCTAATATTTTGTGGATATTACTGAATAAGGACATGCCCACTGTTGTTATAGACTGAGCTTCTTAGGACTTCAGTTATAGTCATAAAAATTAGACAGCATCATATGATAAGACAGTCAATTAACAGGCATCCAGTCAGAATATTTTGATGGTGGTATGACATATTGTTTAAGCAAGGCAGACATTTGCATCTATATTTTATTCCTGATGCTAATGGTGAATTTACAAAAGCAAAGAAACTTTCTGTTCTGTCAGACATGTTGGCCTTTAGAGGAACACTTGGTCCGGAATCAAGACTCCTGGGAACATGTCTTGCTGCAGGCCATTAATTAGCTGTGTGACCCAGCACAAATCACACGTTCTTCAGTTCAGTTTCAGTAAATGACATGTTCTCTACCAACTGAGAAACTATAAAATCATTGCAAGCCTAGGCAAATTTATATTTTACAAACAAATGCACAATTCTCACAGGTGTAGTGGCATCGATATGAGGTTATATCTATAATGTTGTCTAACCTTACTTCACTAGCCATATGCTCTGCTTATAATCTTTTTGGGGGAGAACAAAACCCAGGTTCTTAGTAGGTGAAAGAGAGGTATGATCTTTTCTGGCCAGCAAAAACAAAAACTACAAACAAACATTTCTTAGCCATTTATATTCATTAGCAAGACTGTTAGGACATTTAACATTTCTGAATTGAGTTAATAAAAAAAATCTGATTTTAACAAAAAATCATCAAATGGAACCATTTTTTAGGGCAATTCTTTTGGGGTAATTTACTAGCAAATGTCTGGATCCTGTCTCAGAGCAGGTGAACTTTCAGCATCATCCTGGTCAGGAAGAAATCCAGACAACCTATGATGCAATCTGTTGCTTCGAAGTCCTGTTCTTCACCACATGGTCAAAGCCAAAGCAAAAAAGAAGAGGGACGATCATGTGATCTGCTCAGTGTATTTGCCACCAGACCCACAAGGCACTTTAGGCATGGTAAATTCACCTGATTGTTTCTGGCACCTTCTTACCTCTGATTTTCTGTTCCAACTTCCTGATAACAAACAACCCCTGTCACCCCCAGCATGTTACTGGGGGCAGCTTCCTCGCCCATTCCTTTCTCAAGCAATATGTCCTTTTTCAGAATTGCTTCCATTGCTTTCTACCTCTGAGATCCTCAGTGCTTGTCCTCGGTTAGGGGTTAACATGAGAATAATTTGGATAAAAGAAAAAATAATGCTATTAGACCATTACATTTGTGTTAAATAATTTTCATGAGGGGAGCTCCAAGTAGCCTCCTCCCTTAAACGTCCGTGTTCTAATGTCTAACACTTTTCTTACTTTTACTGTTTTCTGTTCTTTTTCACAGCATCTTACCAGGTATGGGCTCTGCAGAGTGACTTCCTTCAAAAGAGGACAGTGTGGAAAGTAGGGAGTGGGGGGAGGACCTTTAAGTGGAGAAAGAGGACAAACACTGCCAGGTTGATACAGGAGGTGCTCGGTTTCCCTGGGCTGGGGTTTCAGGACAGGCCTCTGCGTTTCCAGCCACTCCCTGAGGTCTCAGGCCCCCTCCTCTGAGCTCTCCCCTGCAGGAAAGTAACTGTTGCCAGTTAGACCTATTTTTAGCACCAACGGGAAAATGAGACCACAGGGGCCTGGCTTGTGCAATCTGGTGGCTGGGCGTGCTCAAGAGAGAGCACAGAACATTCTGATTATCACTGCTTGGCTGTTTCTACTATTGTTGTTATTTTTTTTACCCAAGGGAGAAAGACAAAAAAACTGTGGGATTTATTTAACATGATCTTGGCAAACGCCTTCTGCCTCCTTTTTAGGTGAGTACCTGCGGGCGTGGAGAAGCGGGGTCGCGGGATCGCGGGGGCGTGCGGGGCGACGGCGGGGGACCGGCGGGGACCGCGCGCCGCGGAGCGAGCGGGGCCGGGCAGCGAGGACGCGGGCGGAGCGACGCGAGTCGCGTCTGGCTGGCTGCGCGGGGGCCTGGGAAGGAGACTTCAACGTCCAACCATCCCCGCGCACAGACAGCCTGGCTCGCTCACACGCCGCGATCGCACATATTTCCCCCGAATTAATGGGTTCACATTGCCCCAACTTAAGAAAAAAAATCCAACTCTTCATGTGGAACAGGGGAAGGAGAGGAGGGGCTCAGAGACTGGCAGGGAAAAGTCGTGCCAGGCCCACCGTTCGCGGTAGGCTCCCGGTCGCGGTCGGTCGCGGTGCAGGGCATGGGTTTGTCCAGGAGCTCCTGGTTGGACATCAGCGGGAAAGCGCGGGCAGTCACCTGCCAATCAACCTCTGGAAAATGCACCCCGTTTCCTCCCTCCCGGAGCCCCTTCCCAGCGGCTCCACCCCCTGGAACACTTTTCAAGTGTCTCCCCGCCGTTTCCCTCCCTCCCACCCACCGCGACCGGAGCCAGATGGGTGGGCGGGAGTGGAGCGCTGCGAGCAGCGGTACCGGCCTTCCCTCGCCCACCTCTGGGGACCGGCGACCCCGTAGTTTGTGGGAAGAAGAGGCAGGGAGGCCAAAGTTTGCTTCCTAGGGTGAAGAAGGTGGGGTGGAAACGGATCCGAGCAAAGACCGCTGCCCCTCTGTAAAGCCCCCTTCCTCCAGGGCAGGGAGGAGGGGCTGCCCGGTGCCCCCGATCCCCACAGCAGCTTCTTTCCCACACGGAACTCTCAGGCCCTCGCCCCCTATTATCCTGTGTGCAATAGCTGCTTAGGAAGAGGAGTCTAGAGAAAGCAGTCGCCCAGCTGAGTGCGGAAGAGTGTGTGCCAGGCAGTGTGCTGACAGGAGTCCCAGGCACGCTGCTGCCACCGGGTAGGTGCCCCATAAGGGGAGCCCGGGCACTACTCGGTGTGTGTCAAAGAGGCACATGTGCTTCAGTGCCGGTGCTGCCCCAGCCGCCCTGCCTGGCTGTGTGGCCCGCTGTGAGCCCGCTGTGAGCCCGGCACCATTTCTTTCCTGCAGGAGGGGCCCTGGGAAGGCAGGGGTGGGCGGCGGTAGGTGCTGGTTACAGGAAGAGGTATGCCGTCTAAGAAGAACTCTCCAGACTGGACAGGGGATTCGGAGTCAGCGAGGGTGGACTTTGGTCAGGCCCCAGGCCCTTGGCATGAGTTCCCAGGGGGCATGGCCCGGTTCTGGGGTGTGGCCTTTCCCACCTCCCAGGCGGCAGGCAGCTTCTCTCTGGGGTGGGAGGGTGAGTAGGGAAGCTGGAAGATGCTCTGGGCCCACTGTGATCCCCCAGCCCTTCCAAGCAGCCCTGGGGAAGTGGCCTCGCATTCTGAAGGGGCTATTATAAAACCTGACCTTTTCTCCCACTGCTGATTTGAAAACCCAGCTTTCTGGGTCTGAGAATGATCAGGGCCAATAAGAAAAGAAAATCTTATTTCAGGAAAAGCGGCCAGATTGCCCGATGCTGAGCTGCACACCCCCCCACCCCCTTGCCTGCAGGGCTCCCTGGTGGGGGCGCCTTCTGAGGGCTGGGGCTGGAGGAGAGCAGTGTGGGCCCCTTAGCCCCCTCCAGACCAGACCCCCATGCTGTAGTCAGGCTTTCCCCAGCTGAGGAGTCGACTCTCCTGTCCTTCCCAGAAGTGGCATTGGGGATCCTGCTCACGGTGGGTGTGTATGTTTGTGTGTGGAAGTGTGTGCATGGGGGGGTTGGTCGGAGGCTCCCACCTGGTGTCTGTGACTTGAGTGCTGAGTAGTGGTGGTGGCGGGAGCAGGAGAGGCGCAGGGGCAGCATCCCCTCGGGGCACAGCCCTTTAGTTCTCTTTCCTTTGAGAAGTCTTTTTCCAAAGCCGGGCTGAGGGCTTAGCTGAGTGGCTGCAGGATCTTGAGAGGCTCTGGGTCAGGCCAGCCAAAAGAAAGGGATAGGTTGGTGGCAACTTTAGCCTTAAGGCCTTTTTCCTGGCAAGGAGCCCATAGTTGGGAGTTGGTTGGAAATTCCACGTGCGGGCGAGGTTTTCCTGGAGTTTTGCTAGGCAGTCTTGGCTGGGGGAATGGTGAAGTGTCTTTCCAGGAGCAAGGGCCTGAGCCTACAGAAGGCCGAGGATGAGAGGATGTCCCATTCCCAGACCTCCTCTGGCTGTGCAGGCTTTGACTCAGTCAAGGTGGGAGGGGAGAAGCCTGCAGGGACACTGGGCCGGGGTAGCAGGTGCCAGTGGCCGTGTCGGCTCAGCTGCTCCTGAGTGGCCCAGATGCACCCAGGTCCTGCTCAGGGATGTTGGAATCTGCTGAAGCCAAGAAAGAAAGATGCTGCCTCAGCTTGTTGCAGGACACCTCTCCAGCCCGCGCTTGGGCAGATGCCCCGCTGCCCTGCCTGGGCCTCACACTCCACTCTCTGCGATTTCTTCTCTGGTCCAGTTCAGTCTGGCTACAGCCTTTAGCTCTTCTTGTTCTGGGGCACAGGTATGGTCACTGAGAGGAGGAAAGGTCTTTTGCTGTGGCGCTGAGGTCTTCTCCACCCCAGGCCCACCCCAGCACTCTCTCCATGTGGTCTCCTTGTGGTGTGGGTTCCTTTTCCCTCCGGGCTCTGGGGAGGGACAGGCTTGCGGTGCTGTGCTCTGCCTCTAGGTGTCGCTGTCTCCCTGCAGTAGCTCCCCCCTGAGCAGGGCCTCCTGAGGGAAGGAGTGGCCCTTCTGGGTAGGACGAGGGGATTCTGCGGTATTCTGAGGGGGAGACTTGTGGCCTACAATTTTATTATGCGTTGGGGTGGGACGGAGTGGAGGAAGTCTCCCAAGTCACTATTTGCATCTTAGAAAAAGCAGTCATGGCTCTGGGACATGGGATGGGCTTTTTCTGTGGCAGGATATGGAATCAGGGCCTTAGGAGAGGACAGGGGGGCTGGGAAGAGGATGTCTATGTCTGAAAGAAACCATTTTGGGAGCTTGGCCTTGAAGGCATCAGGCTGGCCTCTCCCTGCCCTTCACCTCTGTATAATCTTCTCCCCCAGTGCCCTCCCTTCTGAAGCACCATGGGTTTGGACACCAGGGGCAAAGGATGGAGAGGGCTGGCTGATGGGTGCTTGCTCATTTGTGGAGAAGCGAGGGTCGGTCTTCCAGGCCAGAGTCCGAAGGAGGTCTGGGGAAAAAATTCCCATTTGCAATTGATTTATTTGGCTTTTGGAAGGCAGAAAAGAAAGAGAGGCAAGGAGAGAGGGTTTCAGGGGACGGGTGGGGAGGAGAGGAAAGAAAATGAGAAAGAGAGGAGGAGAGAGAGAGGGCCCGTCAAGGAGAACGGATAAAAGGTGGTGGAGAATCACACCCCCTGTGAGGTGGCAGGAGAGGCGTGAGAGGCAGAGACAGGAGAGGCAGGAATGGGACTTGCTCTACAGGCTTGCCTAAAGCACTTGCTTCTGGGAGAGCTGGGGTGGAACTTGTCCCATGGAAGGCAGAGTTCAGGTCTCCATCTGGTGCAGAGTCGGGCTGGGCTGGAAGGGAATGAGGCAGCCCCTCCTTGCTGGACACGCCTGGACCGTAGAGTTTGGCTTCTCTCTCCCTGTCTTCTCTTACAGTCTAGCAACTCAGAATGAGTAGAGTAGGGGTCGGAGGGGCTTTTCTGCTTCTGTGGGTGATCTTGAGTTGTCATCTCTGTTCTCTGGGCCTCAGTCTCCCAAGAGTAGAATGTGGGGGCCCGACTGCGTGTCTCTCTAAGGTCCTAACAGACTGTGCAAGTTCAGTGACTTTCTGTTGCTTTCACGGCTTCACACAGTGCCTTGCAAGGGCCTCTGGCTGGAGTAGGGTTTGCAGGAGGCCTGGGGTGGTGTTGATCTGAGAGTCCCCCTCTGTACCCCAGCAAGCCCTGCAGCTCCCAGCTCTGGGCTGAGGCTGTGACATGCTTCTCTGGACTCCTGGTGTCTTAGACTGTCTGTAGTCTCAAGCAAGGGACTTCTTGGCTTTCCTGTGCTGTGCTCCTAGCCCTAGTGCCGGTGCCGAGGAAGCCACCCTGGTGGAGCCAGGGGAGAACGACGGCTGAGTTCTCGTTGGGTTTGAGGAGGACTACTCCACTGTGTTGGCCTTGGTGTGCTTTGGTGTAAAATGGGCGTGAAGTTCCCAGAAGGGCCCCGTCCCTGGGCCGGCCTCTGGGGTCCTTGTTGATGCTTGTCTTCCCTCCCCACCACCCAGATGAGACCCTCCGCTCTTTAGCCAGCCCTTCCTCCGTGCAGGGCCCCGAGCTCCACGGCTGGTACCCTCCGGTGGACTGTGTCCCGGCCAATGAACTGTGTGTGGCCGAATCCAACTGCAGCTCCCGCTACCGCACGCTGCGGCAGTGCCTGGCAGGCAGCGATGGCAACACCATGCTGGCCAACAAGGAGTGCCAGGCGGCCCTGAACGTCCTGCAGGAGAAACCGCTTTATGACTGCCGCTGCAAGCGGGGCATGAAGAAGGAGCTGCAGTGTTTGCAGATCTACTGGAGCATCCACCTGGGGCTGACCGAGGGTAAGCCCGGGAGGTGGCGGTGGTGGGCCCGGGGTTCAGGAGGGAGGACTTGGTAATGGGGTGACTGGCCAGCTTTCTGTGTCTATCCACCAGGGGAATCTAGAGCCCAGAGGACGTAGCCACCCCACCTAGGAGGGTGGTGTGGGAGAAGGCCAGGAGAGCTAAGGCTGGAGGAAGGGGAGATGAGCAGGGTGGGGAAAGAGCAGGACCATGGGATTTATGCAAGGACGGTGTGAGGTGGTCCCAGAGAAGGCGAGAGTCATCAGGTAGGTGGAGAAGTAGGAGGGAGGAGAGAGAAGGGCAGGCCGTGTGCATGCAGAGCACTGATGCCCAGAGCAGCCAGCCCCTGGCTCTCCCCTGCCCTGTCCTGCCAGGCAGCTGAGCCCAGAGCTGGCTGCCTCATCCATCCTTTCTGCTCCTGCCTCCTTGCTCCAGGAGGCCCGCCCTTCACGTGGCTCTGGACCCTATGGCTGGCCGAGGAGCCTTCTGTAGCTGGTGTGTGGGTAGCAGGTCCCACATCCCTTGGCAAGCCTGCCTCCAAGTGCAAGGTAGAACCTGTGAACCCCTCCCCAACACCCTCCATTTCCTCCCTCTCCAAACTGGATATTCTTTAGGAGACATTCATTTATTAATTTAACAGCTGTTTATTGGGCGTGCACTCAGTGTCTGCTAGGCATTGCAGGAACAGTCGAGAACAAGTGGCGAAGCCTTCGTCTGCAGGGAGCTTGTAGTCTGGGGTGGGGTGCAGGTTAAGAAAGGGGGTGTGTGTCATCTGAGGGCGTGGGGGCTGTGATGGGAAAGCACAGGGCACTGTGGTGGCACCTTGGAGGGGCATCTAGAAACCCCTTGTTACCAAATCTAAAGAGTCTTCCTGGAAGAGGCGGCCTCCAAGCCGAGATGGAAGAGTGAGCCAGAATTGTGTACGGGATGTGGGAAGAGTGTGGGCAGTGGAGGGAACAGCATGGGTGAGGCCCAGATGTGAGAGAGGGAACCTGCCTGCGGAACTGAAAGTAACTCGATGTGGCAGAGAGTGGAGTTGGGAGCAGGGAGGAAAAGTAGGGGACAGAGCAGTGGGGTGGGTATGACATCTGGTGAGCTGTAGGGAGCCCTGAAAGGCTTTAAGGGAGATGGTCAGACCTATGCTTCCAAAAAATGTTAACGTGGTTTCTGTGCAGAGACTAGAGTGGAGGGACTGTTGAGAAGCCACTGCAGAGATACAGGCTAGGGATAATGGTGTTGGAACCAGGAGAGTGTCAGGAAAGGAGGAGATGCTCTAAGAGCTGTTCAGAAGGTAGAAGAAACAGGTCTTGGTGACTAGTGAAGTAAGAGCGTGAGGAGAGAGAGGAGTCATGGAGGGCACCCTGTTTCCTGTCTCGGGCCACTGAATGGATGCTCGGGCCGTTCAGAAAAACAGGGAAGGCTTTGAGGGGGAGGGTGGGTGATGGTGAGTTCATTTGGGGGCATGTGCCTCTTGTTGGCCATACCCTGCAGACCTGCAGGTGTGGAGCTCAGGTGAAGAAGTGGGCTGGAGAGAGAGGTTGAGGAGTGGACGTCAGCCTGTAGGTGATCACCGGAGCCAAGGCAGTAGTGCCGTCACATGGAGAGGAGGGCAGTGATGGGGGCCCCCGGGACCACGGACATTTAGGGATGGGAGAGGGAAGGGAAGCCTGTAAGGGTGACTGAGAAGGCCCTGGGGGAGAGGTGGGAGGACCAGCAGAAGAGCAAGGGAGGGGCTGATTCTCAGAAGTCAGGGCTGTCAGCAGCACCAAGTGCTGTGGGTCAAGCAGAAGGACTGACATGTGGCTGCTGGGGGCAGGAGCCTGGTTAGGGAGTGCATGGCAGCGGGGGGATGGGAGGGTGAGTGAGGACACCTCTCTCCAGAATTTTTGGTGTAACAATGGGAGAGGATTGGGTAGTTTATATTCTAAGGTAGGACAGTAGTGATGGAGATGTTGAGGTGACGAGAGAGGGGTTCTCTGTGGAATGGTGCCCTTGGGAGAGGCGAGGGGTGGGCCCAGGGCATGGGGTAGGGATGGCAGATTATCCTCAGAGCGGAGGAAGAACACTCCCTCCAGCGTGCTGGAAGGAAAGGAGGAAAGAGACCCACTGCGAGTGTGGAGTCTGGGTAGAGAGGGACTCCTGCCCTGTCGCTGAGATGGCTCAAGTGCACTCTGAATATAGGAATGAGCAGTGCATGTCATTATTAGTGTGACCACCACTCATGACAAAGTAGTTCTTTATGACTCGGGCAGCCTCATCTCCTAGCAGCGTCGATTCCTAGAGCTAGCAAAGAGGGCAGTACTGTCAGCAAGCACATGCATTTTGTTCTGCAAGAGACCAGGAGCTGTCTTCACCCAGAGCCTGACTCTGTAGTGTACAAAAGATGAAAGTTCCTGATTCCTGAGCTGGGGAGTTGTGTTTCCCGTTTTGTTTCTGGCAGCCTTCAGTTTCAAAGCAACAGGTGGGGGTGGGCCTGCTGCAGGCTACAGAGGGGACCAAGAAGAGGGAGGACAGAAGAAGAGCCAGCAAGCAGAGCAGGCTGGGCCTTTTGGCGCAAACAGCCTTCAGTGTCCCAGCGGCTGGCTCTGGCATCACCGCATCAGAGCACGCAAGACAAGGGAGGCATTTCTCATTTGCGACAGCAATGCTGTGTGCATTTAGCTGCCCGCTGCTGTGTGCACTATGGACGTCTGTCTCTGGTTCAGGGTCTTGAGATGGTTTATTTGTTCATTTCTTCAACAAACGTCTGTTAAGCACCTACTGTGTGCCTCAGAGGGTGACAGCCAGCATGCAGTCCAGGAGACTTTTCTCCAGGCCTGATCTGGAAGAGTCCACCCCTGCTTGTCTCCTCCTGCAGAAGCCTGTCTCTTCTCCCCAGGGAATTACACTTTCTGCTGAGTCTTGGGGGCTGGAGGTAGTTTCTGACCAGGAGAAGCCAGGAGGCCTTTGAACAGCCAGTAACGTTCCCATGAATGACAGGGTCTACCTGAGAGTTGAGCTCTCATGGCTGGGGTTGAGCAGTTTCCCTGGGGGAAGCTCTAAGTCCTTCCTCCCTGTTCCTTAATTACAGTTAATAAATGGGCTTGGGCTGGGGATGAAGGGGGGGCAAGAATCACTGAGAGGAGGGATGTGCGTGGGTTTGGACTTTCCTACTGCTGCCTGGCTTCTCTTTGGCCGCTGCTGGTGGGTGTGATTCACCGTGGGGCTCTGCTCCACCCTCTCACCATGCGTAGTGGGGGCCGTGGCATGTACGGAGAGCTGGCGGTGGCAGGAGCGTGGCCTCTGAAGGTGTGGCTGCTGAGCTCCTAGAGTCTGGAGGACCTGGAGATCATTTGGGCCCAGCCCCCTTTTGGCTGGGAAGCTGAGGCATAGAGAGGTGGGATGGCTCCCCGGGACACACAACGACCTGGTGGCAGAACCCAGGCTGGAACCCAGGGCCCCCAACTCTTTATCCAGGCTCCTTACTACTGCCTTGGCAGAGATCCTGTGGCCTGGGGCTGTTTCTGTCCTCTGTCATTACCACCACCCGTGTTTGTACAGTGGGACTGTCACTGTTGGCTGCATGGGGGCCTTAAGACCAGGTCTCTTGCCTTCTCCAAAGGTGACACTGAAATTTAGAGTCTTCTCATTCCTCAAATGTGAAGAGCAAAGGCCTCTCCCCCATGTCCATTCCCAGAATCTGACATCCTGGATCTGGCTTCTGCAGTCCATGCCTTGGGATTTCCCACTGGTAGATTCTGTTGCAGGGACAGGTGACATGCATTGACTTAGAGAGTATGGGCCCCTCTAAACCAGTCCTGGAAGAGGCTGTTTCCTCCTAGAGATGCCTTTAGTCGATCATCCTGGCTGATCCATACCCGGGAGCACAGCCGCACCAGAGGTAGAAGGGCAGGACAGGCCCCACTCTGGGGGCTCAGTCTGGCTAGCAAGAGAAGACTGATCCTGGGAAGAGTGAAACGATGACAATACTTATTTAAGAATGATTTGGTTTCAATCACGTTTTGTATGTCAGGGGACAGTTTTCGTAGTGTTGAAGCACTAGGGCTCTGGAGCAAATCGCCTGGGTTTAAACTCTGGCTCTGCTGCTCACCAGGTGTGTGACCTTGGCCAAGTCACTCACTCAGTGTCTCTGTGTCCTTGGTTTCTTCTCAGCAAGCTAAGGAGAATAATGGTGCCTACCCCATAGAGTAGTTACAAGAATGAATAGGAATTAATGTATCTAAGGCACTTTCAGTAGTGCCTGCACACAGAAAGCACAGTATGACCTATTTTTATCATGAAAGTGATTCCTGAGCTCTTATCTTGTTTGGCCCCAATAACTAGCAATGGCTGGTAACCTCGCCACAAGTTGTTTCTCCAGGGAATATAAATCAAGTGCCAGTGGGTGGAGTGGGGGACACTGAGCTCATACAGGCTGGCGATGGGCCCTGAAGGTTCCTAGGGAGAAGGTGGGATTAGACCCAGGCCATAAAGAGGGAGCAGCATTTGCTTAGGTCAGTTGGCAAATGCCAGTTGGGCTGCCACTGTGTGGGCTGGGTGTCGCAGGCATAAGGGGTGAGGTGAAGGCTGGAGGCCATTTTTTTAGGAGGGGATGTGCCTCCTAGTCTTTGGGGAGTCTGTACCCTTTCCTGGGGGTGTGCTGGGCATAGCAAACTCCCTGCTCTGTCAGCCAACTGGGGGGTTAGTTGAGTCTTCAGTGCTAGCCTCTGGGTAACCCCATGGACTGTGTATTAGTCTGTTTCTGTTGCTTATAACAAAATACATGGACCTGGACAATTTGCAAGAAAGCAAAATTTATTGCTTACAGTTTCAGAGGCTGGGAAGTCCAAAGTCCAGAGAACACATTTGGTGAGGGTCTTGGTGATGGCGACTGTGATCCAGAGGTCTCAATGGCAGAAAATGGTGGAGCAGAGAGAGACTCTTACATGCTCTCCTTTTAAAGCCCTCAGAACCACACCCCTGACTGTCATTAATCCATTCACTATGGCATGGTCCTACAATCTAATCATCTCTTCAAGGCCCCACCTTTCAATTACCATAATAGGATTTCTCACCCTTTTAACACTGTCATGGTGTTCAACACATGACACAACACATCAAACTTTTGGGAGGGACACAATTCAATCCATAAGCATCCCCTTACAGGACGATTGCAAGCTGCTCTTCTGGATGAGTGGTGCCTTCCTGTAAGTGCTCCTGGGGATGCTGCCCACCGCTGCTGGCCCTGAGGCAGCCTGCCCTGGCTCTGGGCCCCAGTGCATGGGAAATCAGTGTGCAAGGCTGGGGGTCATCCCCGGCACCCCTGCCCCTCACACATGTACAGTCTGAGTGACTGTCCTCACCATTAACATCTTGGGAGGATATTTCCCTTCCTGTAGAGGCACTGGCAGGGGCCAAGATTCCCGATGAGGTGGTCGGGGTCTCCAGGTCAGCCCTGTGCCCGTTATCTCTTGCTGTTCACGTTTCCACGCAACCAGAGCCTCCAAGAGAGGTCTGAGCAGCCGGCAGGTGGTGGGGAGGACTGGTAGGGCCTGCAGGAGGGGGGTCAGGCAGGCAGGAGCTGGGGACCAGGCCTCCCACTCTCTGGATCATTAGCCTCTCCAGCCAGAGTCTTCTGGTGACATGACAGGAAGCAATGAGGAAATTCTGTCCTCCTTAGTGATCTGGTCAGAGCCAGGGTGGTGTGATGGGAAAAGTAGTGGTCTGAGGGCCAGGACACCAGAGGTCAGCTCTAGCTCTTCTAGAAGTAGCTGTGTGATCTCAGGCAGGTTGCTTCACCTCTCTGGGCCACCTCAGAGCCCTTTCTTGTGAAATGAGGACGTTGTGCTGAACACTCGTGAGGGGCCCTTTGGCTGATCCTGTGCTTTGTACCTGGCCTTTCACGGGCTCTCACTGTTCCTCCTCCCCTGAGTCTTTTTTCTAGAGTATTCGGGAGTCCTTTGAAGAAGGTTGTTCATGCAGGGAGGTCATGAGAGAAAGTATTAGGCGATTCCGACCTGCTCTGGGGAGCTCGTCCTCTGGCTGGAGAGAAATAGCTTGCCCACATGAAACGTTAAACTTTTCACTCCTAACTTGCCCTAGGGTAGCACTTTTCACTTCGGGCAGGGCTGCCCATCTCCACCTCCTGATAGCACCAGCCCCAGTGGCAGAACATTCCTCGGGTAGATTTGCCAAGTGCCAGGGAGAGTTCTGGACAGGGGAGCCTGTGTCTGACACCAATTCTCTCTTCCAGGGGAGGAGTTTTACGAAGCCTCACCCTACGAGCCGGTGACGTCCCGCCTCTCGGACATCTTCAGGTTTGCTTCAATCTTCTCAGGTGAGTGGGTTCGTGCTGGGACTTGGCCAGTTACCCCTTGTCCCTGGGCTTGGACTCAGGCATCCTGGGCTTCTGTTGGTTCTGCCCTGCATTGGCTTAATGTTTCCAAGCCTCAGTTCCTTGTGGGTGAGGGAGACCATAAAAACCCCCTCCCTCGGTGGTTTATGGAATAAAGCATTTGTGGAAATGACTGTGCACGATGGTGTCTTGGAGCAGGTCTTGAATCTGAACCTGATGTCCCTCTTGATGTTGTTCCCTCTTTCCTGCCCCTGGCTCTTCTACTCGAGGCTTTTCTACTTGGTCAGCTTGCTTAACCTCTCTGTGCCTCAGTTTCCTCAGCTGTGAACGGGGGAAGTAACCGTCCTGACCTCATGGGATTGGTGTGAGCTCTGAAGGAGCCCATGGGTGGTAGAGCCCTCAGCGTGCTGCGGGCACCTGTGAGTGTGCAAGCTGGCCGTGGCTGTCGGTGTTAGCGCTACCACACTCCCCCGAGGGCTCTGCTCCCGAGGGCTCTGCTCTTGAGTGCCCTGAAGGCAGCTTCCCAGGGATGAATGTCTGGTCCCCAAGCCTCTCCCCACCCCGGCCTGCCCTGGGGACTGAGGAGGACCATGTTGAGCTCCAGCTTTGCTTGCCAGGGCCCATGCGCAGAAGCCAGATGAGCTTTGTGGTTCTTTCTTCTTGGCCTGTTCCTCTGGCTGGGGAACCCTGGGCCCAGGGCAGCCTGCTCCTGCTTGGTAGGGTGGAGAGGCGTCCCGGTCTTGGGATTGCTCCGTGAGGGGTGGGACTGCTCTTCCAGGAGTCAACACTGGTACTCAGGGGTGGCCAGAGCAGGTCCTGTTCTCAGGGGTCTCTGAGGACAGGGATCTGGCTTACAGGCCCCAGGCTGAGACAGGCAGTTTTGTGGCAGTGTTTGAAGTCTTTTGAAACCAGGGTTTCTCAACAGCAGGTCTATTGACGTTCTGACCTGGCTCATTCGTTCTTGTGGGAAGAATCGTCCTGTGTGTTATAGGACGTTTAGCACCATCCCTAGCCACTACCCAATGAATGTCAGTAGCACACCCCCAAGTCATGACAACCGAAAATGTCTCCAGGCATTGCTTTTCATCTGGGGGTCGCAGTCCCTGACAGTTGACTTTAGCTGCTCTACAGTGTGAACCGAGAGACTTTTCAGGGAGACCCCGAGCCCTTTCCAATGAAGAATTCTCTAGGACAATGTTTCTCAACTGTTTTTTTCTCAGTTATTGCTCCCCAAGGAGAAAAATTAATTCTCCCTAACTAGAGATATTAAATACCACGGAATAAATTTTCATCACAAAGGGTCAAGTTTTGGGGGGCTGCAAACCATTGTAATACCTACGTTGCCCACCCAAGAACCAACTTTTGCTCCCGTTGGTGACCCTCCCCACCATGGAGAATGCAGGTCCCAGAGGGTGGGGAGGGGATGACACTCACATCCCTGGCGGGAGAAAGCCCGGATGCTGTGAGAAAAGAGGCATGGGCTGGGGTGGCTGTTGGGTGGGGGTGGATGGAACGGAAACCTCAAAGACGATCACTTGGGTTAAGCATCCTGCCCGGCTCTCTCCAGCTCAGCCCTGTGGGGGCACGGCAGAGGCACTGGGCACAGAGCAGGCCCCCACGCTGGTTCTGCCTGTGGGATCCATCGACGAGGCTGGACTAATGGTGGGCTGACCGAGGTCCTTCCTAACATAGACTTTGATTCCCACATTCTAACACAGACATTGATGCTCACATTTCTTGATTAATTTTGAATAGAAATTGGCCGTGGACCGTTTCTTTTGAGACACTGCCCTGGGGCTCAGATGGAGGGGTAGGGCACTGTTCACATGTGGATTCTATGGTGGGGATGCCCTGGTGGCCCCAAAAGCACCCATGTTCCACCCCACCAGTAGCTCAGGTACCAGCTAAGTACCACTGCGTCGACAGGTGCTGCAGGTTTACTCCAGTAAATAGATAACATTGGCTTGCTCCTGAATGCCGAGGCTCGGAGGGCCTTTCCTTAGGCCAGGCCCTTGCTTGATCCTGGACTCACAGTTAAGTATCTTCCTAGCAGAAAATCTTTATGTAATGGACTTGACACTTTGTGGGACAAGGATGTTGACAAGACAAATGAGGAAATTACTGGGTCTGCAGCTCAAGGAATCGGCTCCCTGTTCCCTGCTGCCTGGGGATAACTGGGCCCCACACAGCCTTTGTGCTCCGGGGCCCACATCCAAAAGTGAGGGCCAGGCTTTGGGGACTGTGATGGTCCCTTCTCATCACCCCTGTTGACTCTGCTCCACCAAGAGCAGCCCTAGATCTGGGTGAGTGGGCGGCTCTGTCTGGGGAAACTTGGACACATAGCTGGAGGGGAGGCCCTGGCCCTGCCAGCAAGAAACCAAGTGGCCTTAGTGGGGAGCAGGAGAAGGCGGGATTGGGAGTGGGAGGTTGGATTCCACTGCAGCCTGTGGGGCCTCAGGCAGGTCCCTTCCACCCTCCAGACCACGTGTTTCTTTTCTGGAGAATGAAGTCATGAGATTAGAGCAGTGTTCCTCAACCTTGGTCCCATCAAGGCACGTGGAAAATGGTGATATGGTAGGGCGAGCAAACCAGCTTGGAGCTCAGGCCAGCACAGGCCCCCTGCCTGGCTGCCCTGTGGCTGGGGGGTCCATATCTGGGACACATATCGCCCACCTGTGTGGGGCACACTGGCTGGGAAGTCTTGGCCTGGGTGACCCAAGATCCTGCTGTAGTGCTTTAGGATTCCAAGGCTGCCACCCTGTAGGACTGTATGAAATCAGGTGGGAGGCCCCTCCCTGCTTCCACACACCCGTATTTGGCTGTATGTGGCCCCCAGCACCGTCTCTGTGTAGAGAGGCTGTGGCAGGGGCATGGAGTCTCGGTGGCCTCCTCTGGGCTGCCCTGGCCTGTCTGGGGCACCAGGGGATGATGGTGCTGTGTCTTTGGGGCCTGGTTGGTGCTGTCTCTTTACTGTCTCCCATCTGAGAATTCGGTGCCTGGTTATAGGGACCTCCTGGAACATCTGTTGTTGTTCATCTCTCACCCCCTCTCTTTGCTGGGATCCTCGGGAAGTCCTGGGATTCTGCTGGCAGTGAAAGCTGCCGGGATCCCCATAACACCCTCTGATGGCCAGAAGCCCTGGGGTAGGGCAGGCCCTCGGGCTCTCCCCGCCTCTCTGCCTAGTCCCACCTGACAGGCCCAGGTTCAGTGATGGGTCAGCTACTCCTGAGTCCAAGGCCAGACGGGCAGCAGTCTGGCAGTGCCCCGACCCACAGTGACAGTGAGGTGGGAAGCTTCCAGATGTCCTGCTCTCGCCTTATACATGGAAGAGAGTTTTCATGGAGACGTAAGGTTTGTCTCATTTCTTTATCACTGTTCCTCGTGGCAACAAAATCACCTCAGAGTTGGTCAGATAGAGTCTCAATTCCCAAGATATACTTTATGAGACATTTGTTTTTAAATTATGAAAGTCCCAGATGATCCGTCTGGAGTATCCAAAGTGCAGAACAATGAATTTTTTTCTTTAAAGGCTTTGAAACTATTTGTTCACTTGCCATCTTTCCATTCTTCTGAGGTGAGCATTTAATGCAATAAATTTCCCTCTTAGTACTGCTTTTGCAGTATCCCACAGGTTTTGGTATGATGTTTCATTATTTTCATTAGTTTCAATAAACTTTTTGATTTCCTGCTTGATTTCTTCTTGGACCCATATGTCATTAAGTAGAATGCTGTTTAATTTCCATGTGTTTGTATAGTTTCCAGAATTTCGTTTGTTATTGACTTCAAATCAATCTACTACTTCTCTTCAGAGTATTTTATGTTTAGGGTAATGGTAGAAACAGTCTCTGGAAATCACATCCTTTCCTTGGTCATATACCCGGCTTCATGTAAAGAAAGCTCTGCATCTATGAGTGTAGAAATGAGAAATAACAAGATGAAGAATGAGCCTAGACAAAGGCACAGTGACGCAACTGAGTAACCTCCAACAAATTTAGTGCATATTTTACTAGATGTTTTCAGGGCTAAGGATTTATGACAAAGCAATATATGTATACATTGCTCATTTGTTTGGAATGGAGTAACAAATAGGTAATCATGACCTTGTATCAATCCAAGTAAAAAAGACATGTTCTTTCATACATTCAAAAATACTATATACTGAGCACTATGTTCTAGTACAACATTCTGTGGCTGCAGGACAAACCCACCCAGTTGCCTGTTTTTTTTTAATTAGAACAGCTATGCCCATATCTTTACTTATTGTCTATGGCTGCTTTCACACTACAACAGCCTAGTTGACTGGCAGTGACAAAGTTGAGTAGACGATCTGCAAATCCTCAAATATCTACTATTTAACACTTTACAAAAAAAGTGTGCCAATCCCTGTAGAAATTAGGTAACATGAATATGGCATTGAACAAGATAGACAAATCCCTTTCATTTATGAAGCTTATATTTTAATGGGAAGGAAGAAGACAATAAAAATAATTCTAGATAGAGAAGCGTCGTGAAGAAATAATATTATGATAGAGAGTGACTTGGGCGGAACCCTTTAAATAGAATGGTCAGGAAAGGCCTCTGTAAACAGATCATATCCAAGGTGAGATCCCAATGATGAAAACAAGCCAGCCATGAAGACATGGAAAGATCCAGGGGGAATCCTTCCAGGAAGAGAAAGTACCAAATGAAAACACTCTAAGACAGAAAAATTTGGCTTCTTTGAAGAACGGGCAGGTGGCCAGCATGTCTAGGAGTGTGAGTCAGGGGTCATAGTGAGAATGCATGTGTCTAATCCCCCTGAACAACTCTTGTAGGTAGAAATTCATGTGTTTGTTAACACCGTGGCCATCAGCTTCTGCCCTGAAGCCCTACCTTTGAGGACCTCAGCCCTAGGGAACCTGGGCCTGCCAGGACATTCTCACATAATGTTTACTGGTCAGCTGCAATCATCCAGTTCAAAAACCCGTAGTAGAACTGTTACTTTGTACTCTGATAGCCCTTTGACTTTACCTTTCATCTTTTTGTTATGCTCATTTAATGGATTTTACTTACTCTATACATTCACTTTACCATCTTGTCCTTTTACATGCTATTTTACTTAAATTGTATTTATTAATCTCCTTTTTATATTTTCTAAAAAATTCTTTTATACATGCTGTAGAGCTAGGGCTGGGTCTGGAACTCACATACCCCTCGAGCCCATTCACAAACCCTTCACACGCAGGTCTATGAGCTAGGTAACTGGCAAAAAGGTCCTTGGAGCCTTGGTTGAAGTAAGAACAGTCTTTATTCAGCACACACACATTTAGAGTTAGGCAGTACAAAGAGAAACTCAAAAACTGGGATGCTACTGGCGAAGTCCAAAGAAAAACTGGAGCAGCTGCCAGCAAAGTAAACATGCTCTATTTTTAGATGCAAGCTCTGCCAGCCAGCTCTGCTTCACAAACTGAAGAACACACAATAGCAACAAACTAAAAAGATACATGGGTGCACATGCCCACCCACACACAACTTGTTTACAAGGAATGTGCTGCACCACCCCCAACCAGGCCTGAGTCGAGGGAGCCTGACTAAACGATTCTATTTTCCCCACACATGCCAAGTAGCACAGGCATAAAGTGAGAAAGGCTATTTCATAAGGAAGGTGAGTGTATTAGTCCGTTTCTGTTGCTTCTAACAAAATACCTGCAACTGGGTAATTTATAAAGAAAATGAAATTTACTGCTTACATTTTAAGAAGCTGAGAAGTCCGAAGTCCAGGGAACACATCTGGTGAGGGTCTTCTTTGGTGGTGGCTTTACAGCAATACAGGAGTCTCACGTGGCAGAAAGTGGTGGAGCAGAGAGAGACTCACACAGGCTTTCCTTTTAAAGCCCTCAGAACCACACCCATGCCCACCATTATTAATCCGTTCACTACTGCAGGTCTTAAAGTCCAATCGCCTCTTCACGGCCCCACCTTTCAATTATAATAATAGGATTTCCCACCCTCTTAACAGTCACAGTGGGGATTTAAGCTTCAGTGAGGTTGGGGGCCATCCAGTCTACAGCAGCGAATTGCCATAATCCCTAAGCATGACTTGTATGTGCCTTTCCAACCCACACCACAGAGCAGCTGTTCCTTTCTCAGGTAGACCCTCTGAGATTAACCCTAGACAGTAGTCCTGATGTTGGAAGTAGGGTCCAGGGGCCCAATAGTTGGCTTCAACCCACCCAGTCCTCTTACCAGGTTCTTGTCTCCACCACAGGAAAGAATTCAGGGGCAGAGTCACAGTAGAAAGTGAGAACAAGTTTAATATAATAGATAAGAAATACAGGTTCCACAGGGAGACTGCGGCATGCTCCAGAGATTGAGCAAGGCCCATACCAAGTTTAACACAAAATTAAGTTCAGTACAGACATCAAGTCTAACACAAAAGCAAGAAAAATATACCTAATGTTCAGTACAAACTGCAGGCTGTCTCAAGAGAATGAGCAGCTGCCTGCTGAAAATAAGTTCGATACAAAGTAAAATATACATACCTCAGCCAGAGACGTACAGGTTGCCTCCAGGATAGTGAGCAATAACCCTGCCTTTGCCTGGGATTAGGTTCTTATAGTTTATCTAATGAATATTCAGTTAAGGGAGTGGTCCCCAGTTATATGCACCAGAATGTTCTGTGCTCTCTATTGAGTATCCCCAGCCACTGGATTGAATAAACCAGCCCCCTGGTCTCTTTTTCCCCATTTGGTGCTAAAAATAGTTCTAAATGGCAACAGTAGGTTTTCTCTAGTGGAAGACCCAGAGGAGGGGGCCTGAGACATCAGGGAGTGGCTGGGAACCCAGAGGCATGTCCTGAAACCTGAGTCCAGGGAAACAGCACCTCCCCTATCAGTCCCCCAGCCTGTTTTTGTTGCATACCTACTCTACACCTAACCTGGAGCCTAGAAATCAACTGAGGAAAGAGAGAAAGTGCTGATGAAGCCCAACTACTCAGGTCTCAAGGAGGGCTCATTGCACGAACTTGCCATTTCCATTCTCCATTGGAAGTGTGAGTGTGTGTGTGGGTGTGTGGGTGGGTGTGAGTAGGAGATGTGAGGGTGTGTGTGAGTGAGGGTGTGAGGGTGTGTGTGTGTGTGTGTGAGTGGGAGGTGTGAGGGTGTGAGTGGGTGCGTGTGTGAGTGAGGGTGTGAGGGGGTGTGAGTGGGGGTGTGTATGTGTGTGAAGGTGTGTGTGAGGGTGTGAGTGTGAGTGTTGGGGGCATGTGGTCTAGCTGCACATCCTTTCTTGCTGGCAATATTCATGCTGGGATGAGGGTGGTATAAATAAGAGGCTTGACTAGCACCTCCTAATCAATCATTTTGAAGTTTATGTTTTTCTGTCCTATAGTCAAAACTTGGTCAGAAATAGCTGATCTATAGGGCCGACCCCGTGGCTCACTCGGAAGAGTGTGGCGCTGGGAGCGCCGAGGCAGCGAGCTCGGATCCTATATAGGGGTGGTCGGTGCACTCACTGGCTGAGTGCGGTGCAGGCAACACCAAGCCAAGGGTTACAATCCCCTTACCAGTCATACACACACAAAAAAAGAAATAGCTGATCTATAAAAAATGATGTTTATATTATTGTAAACTATTTAGGATGTTACCGTGAATGTAGGTGGTGGTAAATTTACATGGATGCGTAAAATTTGGTAGACTTTTTGCTTCACCTTAGGCTGATTTATCCTGCATTTTCTTTCTATTCTCATCAAGAAAGAAAAGCCATTTATATTAAAATCATATATGCCAAATGAAACTCTACTCAAAAATTTTGTCACCTTCACCTAAATGAAAGTGAGGAATTTAAATATAATTACGAAGACATCAGGCTACTAGAAAATAGCTAGTGCATTATTTCATTTGTTCTAATTGGTATTCAATGAAGTGGTACAAAATAAGAAGTTTCAATGTAGTTAACGTTTTATTTTTACAGAACATTGGCAAATGAACCTTCTAGAGAAGATAGAGAAGACGAACTTAAATGATATTCAGCATTGTTACAACCATGTGCATTGGTACAAGCAACTTTTTCAATGTCTGGAAAACAGAGATTAAGGGGATTCTAAAAGTAATCCAGAAGTCACAGCAGACAGCCTCAGTTTATAACTGCATCATTCTTTTAGCTCAAATGTGATATTTACAGGTAACTATTGAGAATCTAATATAAGCCCAAAACAATGCTAGCTGACTTACAACAGTAGCTCATTTAATCCTCACAACAGTTCTGTGATGGGCCCATTGCATAGATGAGGAATCTGCGGATCAGAGAGGTTAAGTAACATACACAGGATCACATAGTTAAGCATTTGGAAAGTGGGGGAGCCAGGATTCAATCTGAGGCCTGTTGGATTCTTTCCATAACACTATGTTGTTTTGAATAATTCTGTCTTTAAAAATCCTTATACACTTGGCAGAGAAACTCACTTTCTGCTGGTCATTTCTTCACCTATTGGGGGTCAATTGCGTATATGACACAGGTCCACAGTGACTCTAGGAGAGTGCCACAGCATCGGTAGAAGGGTAAGGTTGAAGGAAGATGGACAAGCTCTATTCAAACGGCTTAAAGACGACCTTCAGGGATCTGTAGATTAATTCTGTAGTTACATTGAAATGGGACTTCTTCTGTAATGCTTGATGAAGGATCCAAAATGTAAGCTCATGTCACTGGTTCTCCCTCAGCTATTAGTATTAAAGTCTAGAAAAGCAGATGAAGTGTGAGCCTTCTTAATTATGGAAAATTTCAAGCATATACAAAAGTAGACAGAATAATATTGAACCCCAATCCATTGTCCGTCTTCAGAAATGATCAACTCATGATCAATCTTGTTTTCTCTGTATCTCTACCTGCTTTACTTCATTCTGTTATTTTGAAGCAAAATCCAGATATAATATTTTATCTCTAAATATTTTAGAATGTATCTCTAAAGACAAGAATTATTTTTAAAAAACATAATCACAATACCATTAAAACACCTTAAAATTAACCATAATTTTTAATGTCATTAAATATAGACAATGAATGTACAACTCTCCAATTATTTTTTTTCTTTTTTCTTTTTTTTTTTTTTGTCTTTTTCGTGACCGGCACTCAGCCAGTGAGTGCACCGGCCATTCCTTATATAGGATCCGAACCCGTGGCGGGAGCGTTGCTGCGCTCCCAGCGCCACACTCTCCCGAGTGCGCCACGGCTCGGCCCTTTGTCTTTCTTTTTAACATCGCAATTGGTTGATTCTTGATTCGTCTTTTAAGTGTCTTTTAATCTCTAAATCGCCTTGCGCCACGGCTCGGCCCTTTGTCTTTCTTTTTAACATCGCAATTGGTTGATTCTTGATTCGTCTTTTAAGTGTCTTTTAATCTCTAAATCGCCCGCATTCATCTGTTTTTATTTTCTTGCACTTTACCTGTTTGTACTGTAGAATTTCCAAGTCTGGATTTTGTTGATTGCATGCCCACGACGCAGTTTAACGTTTGCGTCTGACCTCTGTATTTCTGTGACTTGTAATTGTAACTGGCTCTCAGAGGCTTGGTCAGATTCAGGTTAGAACTGTGTTGGCAGGAACACTTCATAGGTGGTGGTGTGCCTTTCTATCAGGAGGTGCACAGTATCTGGTTGTCGCTCTTCTTACGATGTTTAGGCAACAGTTGATGCCCAGTGCCTCCGTCCACGGATTCACTAGGGGCTGCAGAATTGTGATATTCTAGCTCTGCGCTCCTTTTTTATTTATCAGTTGGAATACTTTAGAGAGAAACTTCCCCTTCATATACTGTTTGGTTACCAGGGATACAGTTCCTCTAGGAAAGACAGGATAAGTGCCAGTTGTAAAGTGAAGAGTTGGTTCACTAACAGTGTAAAATGCAGAGAACAAGGTTAAGAATAAATAGGATTTGGAAATACTAATGCCAGCTGCCAATTCAATAATGCCACATGAACTGTTGTTGCCCAACTTGTTTTTACATCTTTTATATTCTTTCTGAAAATAGTGACTCTTTCAAAGAACTTTTAAAAAAATTTTTATGTAAGCTCTAAAAAGGAAAAAAAAATTGACTGCTTTAACGTGATTGGCCCTTTTCAAGCGTATAGGTCAGAGCTCAGAAGAATGAGTCATGAAGAATTTTTTGAGTAAAATCTTGTTTGGTGACCTCAGTAAACTACTTGGATGGAAAAGTACAGATGACAGTAATCTTAGGGTAACAGTCTACCACCAGTCTATAACTACTTCTGTAAAAGGTAAATTTGTAAATAATTTAATTCTATAAGTACTTCAGCTGAGTTCAGTATTTAACTTAAAATGTTAATTCTGCCTTTATAGATTCTGTTACATAGTAGACATTCAACTAATATGTGAAACTGACCCTGATTTTTTTTTTTTACCCCCATGCCACCTAAGGTCATTAGACCCAAAGGTTTTGAAAAGTGTGTTAATTTTATTAGTTCATGGAAATATAGTGCCTGTATAAATGCTAGTTTAATGATATCATTTAGATAAGCGATATATGAAGCAAATGTGGTCATTACTCTTTCAAGGCCTCCACCATGCCAGCACTGAGTTGTTTACAAAAAACTTTTAGCACACAGGTCCATCTCTTACAGAGATAAGACACATATGCAGAAAACAGTTAAATAACACAAAAACGGCAGTCACATTTATTACACATAATGGCTACATTTGGATTTTGTGTTTTGTGGGTTCTAGCATTTTCTCTATGTTTCTGATAATGGTACCAAACATGGTACTAGAAGTGAAGAAACTGCCATCTGACTCATCCCACAGGGCCTGTTGAATTCCAGTCATAGCTGCAATTCAGTGACCTGGGCATTCACATCTAGGAAACTTACATATGTTAGAGTCTTAGTTGGATTATCTAGCAAGTGTGGGAATGAGTAAGTTATTTCTTATTACCAGTGGAAAAGTGAGATTCAGCTCGTTTGCTTTTTTCTCTATTTTTTGTCCTTAAAAAGACACCTGTGCTAATCATTCTCCCTGTAGTGAAATTGAATGAAGCTTGATGAAGCTTCCAGTAGAATTCGTGCTCACCTGCTCTTCTACATTAATGTCTGCAGCTTTAAAACGCAATGCACAATAGGTAGAAGTTGTGGTGCAGCAATTTCTACTAAGCTAAAGTCACTAAATTCCTGAGCTTTGATACACAGAAGTCATTAAACACCCCACATTTGGAGGATGACCTCTTTCACCATGCAACTTTGGACTCACCTTGCTCTCTCATCCTTGATTGCACCCCACACTCTTTAGCAAATATTGCACAGCTTTGGACCTTGCTAAATGAACTTCTGCTGCTGTTTACACACATACTTTTATCTCCCAGACTAAGCTATGTTCAGTGGCCAGACTTTGTCTTGGAACTTTAGCATGTTGTCTCATTACAGTACTCAGAGCATACGCATAAATAGAAAGGTCTGACCACCTTTTTTAATTTAAGCATTTTAAAACAAATTTATACCCTTTGGAACTGACTGCGGAACAGGTCAATAGCCTTTACCTCACTTCAGGAAAAATAAAAAAAATAATAAAAGAAAAAAAAACTCATGTTTTAGTGGGACTAGCTAAAATCCTTATTCTGCCAGAGGATAGATTGCAAATTAAAATTAAAAATATGAATAATAGAGACCAAGGGAGCCAAATAGGAAATAAGACATCAAGTGTATACTCTCAGAGGCCTCTAAAGGTTATCTGGTAGAATCTCCAAGAATGAAAAAGAAATAAATAGCAACTTTTAATTCTTACCTTCTTTCTGCAAATGAAGGGAGCTAAGGAAACAGATTGTTAGCATTGAAACAAAACAGAAACGCCTACTATTGCCAAGTTGTGCTGGTGGGTGGTCTTCTACTTAGACACATGTCCTTCTTGGGGTCACTGATGGATGTCCATTTGCACTCTGAGTATTTCTCTGGTAGCATTATCTTGAACCCACTGATACTGAGTTTCTATCAAAAGCCTAGTTGAGAGAGGAATATTTTTATGGGACTTTTCATTTTTACAGTCTTATCTAAATAGTCTAAATCTATTCCTTCTATAAGCTTGATCTTTAGAAAGCTGAAGACATGGACCAAAGCCAATTGGCCCCCACTCAATTGTTTGACTGTTGAACTTTGCATGATATCATCATTTTATATTAAGAAATACCATAAGAAACAGCCCTATAAAATATTTTATTGTTTTTATCTTAATGTAGTTAACTTATTTTATTATTTGCCCTACTAGAAGGGACCTAAGATAAAAAAAACTTACAACTTATTTTTACCTGGCTTTAGTATATATGTTTGTACTAGAATAATTTTCACTTGGTCCAGTTACTATGGTAATCATCCAAATGAATTCTAAAGAGGTAACCAAGTAGTGGGATCCCTTCAAGATAGGCCAAAACTCACTTACTCATGTATTCATTCATTCATTTAACAGGTATTCCTGAGCCTTGTTTTATGTGTATACTTGCCACCAGTATGTTTTCTGTAGTGAAGAGTTTCTTCCAATCCTTTGCCCATTTTTTACTGGGCTGTTTGTTTTCTTATTGTTGAGTTTTGAGAGTTCTTCATATACTGAATTCTGGATACAAGTCCTTTATTAGATATGAGTGGTGCCAATGTGTCCTTCTAATCTATGGCCAGTTTTTCCTTTCTCTTCAGAGTGCCTTTCAGAGAGAAGTTTTTAATTCTTTTTTTCTTTTAAACATACAAAGATTAATATCCTTATTGCAAAAAGAACTCTTAAAAAAGAATTAGAAAAATTTAAACTGAAATTTGGTGAAGGACATAAGCAGATATGTCACACACCCAAAGAAATACATGTGGTTAATAAGTATCTTCTAGGATCTGGTTGCAGGCAGGGTCAGGGCTGTCCCAGCCCCCATCTGTCAGGATCCCCAGCATTGAGCTGGCTTCTGTCACTGGCCTGGATGTGTGGTGGTGCTGGCAGCGGGGGCAGGGCTAGGGCCCACTGCTCCTGTCTTCAAGAAGTTCTTAATTCTGTGAAATCCAAGTAATTGTTTTAATGAGTTGTGCTTTTGGTGTTGTATATGAGAAATATTTGCCTTCCCAAGGCCACAAAGATTTTCATATGTTTTCTTGAGTGTTATGCTTTACATTTAGGTCTATGTGATTCGATTTCAGTTTTTGCGTATGGTGGAAAAGATGGCTCAAAATTCTTTCTTTTGGTTTTTTTTTTCCTTTTTTTTTTTTTTTTTTTGCATGTGTGTCTAATTATTCCAATACCATTTGTTGAAAAAGCTATTGCTTTTTTCTTTTTTTAGTTGCCTTTGTATGTTTGTCAAAAATCAATTAACTGTGTATGTGTTGGTCTATTTCTGGATTTTCTCTTCTGTTCCAATGATCTATGTGTCTGTCTTTTCACCAATACCACACTGTCTTGATTATTGTTTCTTTACAGTAAGTCTTAAAATCAAGTTTTGTGAGTTTTCCACTTTCTTTTCAAAAATTACGTTGGGTATTCTAGTTTCCTTTGCTTTCCTGTATAAATTTTATATTCAGCTTGTCAACATTCCACAAAAAATCTTACAGAAAGTTTGATTTTGAGATTGTGTCTATGGGGAAAATTGGATAGTTCAGTGAGGCTCCCTCAGTTAGGTCTGGTTGGGGTCATGCAGCACATTTCTTTGTATACAAGTTGTGTGAATGGAGTTGGTGTGCATGTGCACCAATGTACCTTTTTAGTTAATGGCTATTGTGTTTTCTGCAGTTTGTGAAGCAGAGCTGACCAGCAGAGAGCTCGTGTCTAAAAACAGCATCTTTACTCTGCGGGCAGCTGCTCAGTTTCAGTTTCTCTTTGGACTTTACTGGTAGCAGTTGAGTTTCTGAGTTTCTCTTTGGACTGCCTAGGGATTAGACGTCTGTGTGCTGAATAAAGACTATTCCTGCTTCAGCCAAGGCTCCAAGGACCTTTTTGCCAGTTACCTAGCTCATAGACCTGTGTGTGAAGGGCTTGTGAATGGGCTCGAGGGGTCTGTGAGCTCCAGACCCCAGCCCTAGCTCTACAGTGTTGAATCTGTAAGTTAATCTGGGAAGAACTGAAATCTAAACAGTATTGAGTTTTCTAATCCATGTACTGGTATATCTCTCCATTTGTTTAGATCTTTTTTGACTTCTGTCATCACTGTCTTATAGTTTTGAGCATTTCTTGCATATATTATGTTAGATTTATACCTAAGTATTTAACGTCTTTGGTGCTATTGTAAATGGTATTTTTAAATATCAGTTTATGATTGTTGCTAGCATATGGAATTACAATGGATTTTTGTATATTGATATTGTATCTTGTGATATTGCTATACTTATTAGTTCTAGAGGATTTTTGTAGATTCCTTGAGATTTTCAACATAGATAATCAAATTATCTGTGAATAATTATATTTCTTCCTTTCCTGTCTGCATGCCTTTTATTTGCTCCTCTTGACTCATACTGACTAGGACCTCCAATATGATGTTGAATAGGAGTAGTGAGAGCAGACATTGAGTCTGCTTCTCACTTTAGGAGGAAAGTTTTCAGTCTTTCACCATTAAATATGATGACGATTACAGGTTTTTGTTTATTTGTTTGTTTTGTAGGTGTCATTTATCAGGTTGAGGAAGATCCCATCTCTCTCTAATTTGCTGAGAGGTTTTGTTTTATTGTTATAAACGGATGTTGAATTTGGTCAAATGCTTCTACTGTGTCTATTGAGATAATCATAATTTTTTCTTTTTTAGTTTGTGGATGTGGTCAATTTTGTTGATTAATTTTTGAATGTTAAATTGAGCTTTCATTTCCTGGATAAAGGTCATTTGATCATGATATATTATCATTCTTATATATTGCTAGTTGCCGTTTGCTAATATTTTGTTGAGAATTCTTTGCATCTCTGTTCTTGAGAGTCATTGTTTTGTGGTTTTCTGAAAATGACTGTCTGATTTTGGTATTAGGATAAAGCTGGCCTCAATAAGTGAGTTGGGTAGTCCTCCCTCGTCTTCTATCTTCTGGAGGGGTTTGTGTAGAACTGGTATTATTTTTTCTTTAAAATATTTGGTCGTGCATACCATTAAACTCAAATGAGCTAGAAGTTTTCTTTCTTAGAAAAATTTAAAATATGAATTCAATTTCTTTAATACAGATAGAATCATTCAGGTCATTTATTTCTTTTTCAGTGAGCTTTGGTAATTCATGTTTTTCAAATAATTTGTCCATTTTATCTAAATTATCAAATTCGTTGGCATAAAGTTGTTCATCATATTCCCTTATTGTCCTTTATTTTTGTTTTCTGTGTTTTTGTTGTGTTTTGTTTTCCATTTGTTTTTGTGACTGGCTGGTACAGGGATCCAAAGTCTTGAGCTCAGTGTTATAACACCACGCTCTAACAACGGAGCACACGGGCCAGCCCCCTGACTGTGCGTTAAATGTCTGTAGGATCTGTGGTGATGTTGCTTCTTTCATTCCTCTTGCTTGAGTCCTCTTGTATCCATGATTATTCTGGCTAAAGGCTTATCAATTTTATTCATCTTTTCAAAGAACCAGCTTTAGTTTCTTTATTTTTATCAACCGTTTTTCTGTTTTCAATTTCATTGATTTGAGCTCTTCCTTTTTTTATTTCCCTCTTTCTCTTGCTTTGGATTAGTTTGTTTTTCTTTTTCCAATTTCTTAAGGTAGAAACCTAGATTATTGCCTTAGTCCATTCAGGCTGCTATAACAAAAATACTTTAAACTGGGTGACTTATAAACAACATAAATTTATTTCTCACAGTTTTGGAGTCTGAGAAATCCAAGCGCAAGATACCTGTAGATTCAGTGTCTGGTGAGGGCCTACTTTCTGATTTATAGGTGGCACCTTTTAGCTGTGTCCTCACATGGTGGAAGGGGTGAGCTAGCTCTTTGGGATCTCTTTTATAAGGGTCCTAATCCTATTTAGGATGGCTCCACTTTTAAGACCTAATTACCTGCCAAAGGCCCCATCTTCTAATGCCATCACATTGATAATTAGGTTTCAACATATGGATTATGGGGGACACATTCAGACCATAGCAATTATTGATTGAGCTTCTTTTCTGATGTCAGTATATAATGTTATAAATTTTCCTCTAAGCATTGCTTTAGCTACATCTCACACATTTTGGTAGGTTTTAATTTCATTTTCATTCACTTCAAAATATTTTCTACTTTCCCTGTGATTTCCTCTTTGACCTATGTATTATTTTGAAGTGTGCCTTTTTGTTTCCAAAGATTTGGGGGGTTCCCAGATCTCTGTTGTTGATTTATAGTTTAATTTTGTTATGATTGGAGAACATACTTTGTATGATTTTAGTTCTTTAAAATTTGTGGAAGTATTTCAGAATATGAAATATTCATTTACCTCAGAATATGACCTATCCTGGTGATTGTTCTGTGTGTACTAAAAAAGAATGTGTATGCTGCTGCTCTTGGGTGGAATGTTGGTTTTGTCTGATTTAAGTCAAATTTGTTCATCTACCAATTTAAGTCAAATTTGTTCATTGTATTATGAAGAAATGTTGGTGTCATCCAATATAAGTCAAACTTGTTCATCTAAGTTGAATTTGTTTATTATAATATTAGGTCATCTATATACTTAGGTTGCCTTAATCTCTAGTCACAGTCTGCTTCTAAATAATATTATACTGCTTCTCGTAGAGTATAAGAACCTTACAACATATTCCTGATTCTCTGCTTCTATCTTTTATGCTACTATTGGCATGCGTTTTACTTTTATGTGTGCCATAATCCTACAATTCATTGCTTCTAGTTTTGCTTTAGATAATCAGTTCTCTTTGAGAGCAATTAAATAAAAAATGTCTCATTTTATTCTTAGTTTAACCATTTCTGGAAATCTTTATTTCTTGTGTAGATCCAACTTTCTGCCTAGCATCATATTCCTCTGCCTGTGGAATTTCCTTGACCATTCCAGCTTAGGAAGTCATTAGAACAGGTCTTCAAGTAAGGAATTCTTTCACTTCTTGTTTGTCTCATATTTGTGTGAGATGTCATATATTTTACCTAAGGTAAATATATGTCTCTAAAGATGAATGCCATCAGTTCCTTTTGTTCCTATAAGCACATCAGGAGCTGGAGTCTACTCCCCCTCCCCTTAAACCTGGACTGATCTTGTGACTTGCTATGACTAATGAATATGGCAGAAGTAATTATGTGCCAGTTCTGATTTTGGCCTTTAAGAGATTTAGTAGTTTCTGCTTTTGCTTGAGGAAGCCAGCCACTTTGATGTAAAGAAACTTAAGCATCCAACTGAATTATGAGAAACAATATGAGGAGAGAAGAGCCACGTGAAGGAAAACCAGGCATAAGACACATGAGGGAAGCCTTTTTAGACCTTCCATCACAGCTCAGCTACCTGCTAAATTCAGTTGAGGGAATGACCTTAGCTGAATTCATACAGAGCAGAAGAACTACCCAGCTGACCCCGGCCCAGATTCCTGACCCCTTCGCATAATGATAAGAAAATTCAGATAAATGCTTAGTCCATTTTTCAAAATGTTTTTTTTAGATTCTTTACAGACAGTGTACCCCCTTGGTCTGCCCAGATTGAACTGCCTGCCCACCCTCCAGTGATATGCCACTGGATAAAAATAAAAAACTTGAAATTACAGGGAGCTAGTTCTTCTACTTTCTAATAATTCAGGATTATTAGGTCTCCACTAGCTGATTGTGTGGACTAGCAATAATAATTATATATATATATTAATTTTTATATATGTATTAATTTTTATATATTCAATCAACAGAATTTTATTAAATATGACCACAACTTCTCTTCAACTAGTCTTACTAAGACTTCAGATAATGAGGGTCTACTAGCATTTTTATTCATTGAAAAAAAATCTTGTATATTTTCTTCATTCAAATTTTAAGGTGTATCATGTATTGTGACAAAACAGTAAATGTTGTTTTATCCCCAGTTGAAACCGAATCATTACTCCTTGGCTGCAAGCCTTTTTCTGGTGATGCACACAGATGGCCAAAGCACTGTTTCTGGGCTTAGCAAGATGAGACTGTCTTGTGAGATGGAATCGGAAGCCTGCCAGTCAGCCTTCAGACAAAACAAAATTGGCTGAGGTAATGAGTTAATTAACGTGGCTATCCAGGAATTTTCAATGTTTTTATTTACTTCCTCTAGCTTCCTCTCAAAGAAGGTTTCAAGAGAAAGCTACTCATCATCAACCTGTAGAAGCATATGATCACGCATGGCTCACTTGCTTGCACGTATTTTGCAGAATGGTAGAAACGTTTTCCTCAAGCTAGTAACTGGTGGGTAGAGTAATGAAGAGAAAGATGACCTCCTGAAGTACATGCAAAAATAAAATGCCTGTTGTCAAGCAGCCTTTATTAAGGATGTGAAAAATATATTCATTGCACTTCAGATGAAATAAGGGTTTTTGCTACTGACCAATATGAGGGTACTTCAAACAGTTCACGGAAAGGTTCGTATTATCTTTTACATCTATTTTTCCACTTGAACTACCCTTATGTTCATTATTATTCATGTCCAGTATTCCCCAGTGGTTGTGAGTCTCGACTTTAGACAGCTGAGTGTGTTTCTGGACTTGCCCCTGGCTGAAGGAAAGCCTCGGTGTCTTGATCAAAGTTGCACCCCCCTTTTTTGCAGGCTGTACCTCACCTAGTGACTGGCTGAGTTGGGGAAGAAAGGCCCAGCCAGCTCCCTTGACCTAGGTCAGGTGACTCCGAAGGGCCACGCCACTTCTAGAGCACCACATAGGATGGAGTGAGTCCCTCTCCCACTGCGCAGTCCTACCTCCTCGTCCCTCACAGGTGTTGATCCCAAGAGCACTCTCCAGTAAATGTTCTCCATCTCCAAGTCTGCTTCCCAAATGGGAACCAACCACAACAATATTTTCAGGTAGGTATCAGCCACCAAATTCACATATAAAATCCTAACCCCAAGGTAATGGCTTTAGGGAGGTGAGGTCTTTTGTAGATGACAAGGTAACAGGGCTCTTCTCTCAGGACTGGGGTTAATACTCTTATGAATGAAATCCCAAGGAGCTAGCTCAACCCTTCCACCACGTGAGGACACAGCTAGAAGATGCCATCTTTGAACTGGGAAGCAGGCCCTCAGCAGACACCAAATCTGCAGGTGCCTTGTTCTCGGACTTCTCAGCCTCCAGAACTGTGAGAAATAAATTTCTGTTGTTTATAAGCCACCCAGTCTATGGTCTCTTGTTATAGCTGCCTGAACGGATGAAGACTCCAACTCTACCGCTCATCTAGATTCATCTAACCCCCTACTTCTTTTCCCTACTCCCATTCCTCCCTATATTATTTTGAAGCAAATCCCAGATGTTATAAATTTTAATCTGTAAATATAGCAGGATATATCTCTAAAAGGTAAGGACTCTTTTTAAAAACCATAACTGCAATACCCTTACTACACATTTAGAAGTTAACAGTAATTCCCAATACCATAAAAAATGTCAGTGTTTAGTTTGAATCAGGATCTATATAAGGTCCCATACATTGAATTGATTGATATGACCTTTTTTCTCTTTTGATCTTTAGTTCTTTCTCATCAGACAGTTTCTAAACATTATACTTTTCAACTTTTATGATTACTGTGCTTGGAGGTTCAGTCCTAAGAGCTTACAGTAACACGTGTGATACTAACAGTAGCTGCCTTCTGAGGCATTTTTATGAGCCAGGCAATGGGGTAAGTGCTTTGTGTATATTATCTCATTTAATCCTCATAACAACCCAGTAAGCTAGGCATTATCAGCCCCTTTTTAGAAACAGAAAGGTGAGAGAGAGAGATGAAGTCACTGGCCTGGGGATAGATAGTTAATAAGAAACAGCTGAAATTGAAAACCACATTATTCTGACTCCAAAGTCCATGTTTTTAACCTCTAGGCCATACTGCCTGAGTAAACTCATCAAGAGAAATTAATGCCACGCTGAGTGAGTGGTATATTACTCTTGGTAATTTTTAGGGTGTTTGACCTGTATAAATTAACCTAAGAAGTTTAACAAAGAAAATTGGATGTCATCATAAAATGGCCATCTAGTCAATCTAAATCAACAGACCTTCTGTGTACGTGGAACTGGGTGGGAGCTGGACAAAATCAGCAGATAAAGGATATTGATCTCTGCCTTCCAAATGCTCACAATCCAGAGGTTGGGTGGAGGCAGACAGACAGATCCACAGCAGACCAGGAAAAGGTACACTGGGGGGGGGGGGTCCTACAGTAGAGCTACAGAAAAAAAGTGATGGAGGCAGAAAGGTGACTCTAATTCGAGTGGTTAGGAAACACCTTTTGGAGAATGTGGGAGCTGCAAGGCCCTTGAATGACATTAGGAGACAAAGTTTAGGTGGATGGGGACTGAAGATGATGATACTGAAATATAATACCACATTGTAATGAAGTTCACTTGGGGCTTCTGTTTCGCCTGTTGATTGTGTGGAAATGCGCAAAGCAGTCGCTGCAGCTTTCTCCAGGATGTCACGACTTGGGACGTAGGCAGATGAGAACTAAGCCCTGACCCTGCCTTCACTGCCTGTCCATGCAGGATCCAGGTTGGGAAGGTGATACGCAGGGCACGTTGTCTATCTGTATTAACTGCCATTATCTCTTTGCTGATCAACTTTAAAAAGCCCAGGATTGTCTTTGGATCACTAGTGGCTGTGGTCCCCATGCTCCCTGCTGCCGTTTATCTCACCAGCCTGCCTTCTGATGTAACGCATCTTTCATCTTTGTTTAGGTCAGGCAGCTTGCCAGCTCTACCTTGGCAGGAGAGCCTCAGTTCCCAACATAAACAATTTTGTGCCTCTCTGATTACAACCCGATGACAACCCTGGATTGTTCTTGGTGAGCAGTGAGAGCTATCACCACAGGAAGCTGTCAAACCCTGGGCTTGACCAGGCAGATGCATCTGAAATTTCTTGTAGGTCTGCTACATTAAGAAACGAAGCTCTCCTTCTGGAAGGACTACTTCATTTTACATCTTTATCGGAGAAATCTGCTTCTCTGGCTTTAGGAGGCTAAGCAAAAAGGATATGCTGAGCAGCAAAGTTTGCATTTCTATTTTGTCACCTGCCACTGGTAGAAGCTTAGTCTCAGGCTGCCTGACCTTGTTCCCCAAGCCTAGTGTCCCCCTTCACACCTCCTCACTCACCCAGCAGTTGTCCTGTTCTCAGGAAAGTCAAATTGGTTTTAACACCAGTCCAAGCAAAACCTAACTAGAGAAGTAAATCCACTACCCACTGCTCCCCTCCAAGTCATAAGCTGCTATGAATTCAAAAGCCAAAAGCAAAATATTTTAATTACCCATGCTAGCAGTTCTTGTCATTCAGGAAGTAAGCTGAGTTAATGTAGCTTACAGACCTTTGCTTCGAAGATATAAGGATTTAAAAAATATATTCTTATATCCTTAGATCAAACTAAATGTCAATCAATAAATGAATGGATTTAAGAAATGTGGTATATATACAAAATGGAATACTATTCAGCTATAAAAAAAGAATGAAATCCTGTCATTCATGGCAACATGGATGGAACTGGAGAAAATTATGTTAAGTGAAATAAGCCAGGTGCAAAGACAAACACCACATGATCTCACTCATTTGTGGAATCTGAAAATAGTGGTTCTCATAGAAGTAGGGAGTAAAATCCAGAGGCTGGAAGGGGAGGGGGTGGGGAAGACGTTGGCCAATGGGTACAAAGTTACAGTTAGATAGGAAGGATAATGTTCTGGTGTTTTAGGATGACTATAGCTAACAGTGGTGTCTTGCATATCTCAAAATAGCTAGAATAGAGGATTTGAATTTACCACCACAAAGAAATGATAAATATTTAGTTGATGGATATGCTAACTAGCTGGAGGGGATCACTATACAATAATGCATGTATTTAAACAACACACTGAACCCCATAAACATTAATAATTAGGGGCTGTCCAGTTAGCTCAGTTGGTTAGAGTGTGGTGCTGATAACACCAAGGTCCATTGATCCTTGTACCAGTCAACTGCCAAAAAAATAAAAACAAAACAAAACAATTTTTTTAAAAAGGAAGAAGATATAAGGATAACTTCAAAATCAATGTTGCTATATTTTTCCAATAAATTTTAATTTTTTTTACATTTATAGTTTTTTTATTATTATATTTATAGTGTGTGGTACTAATGCTATCTATCAAATATTTCTGATTTTTCTCCCAAATGCATGATAGAATTTCCTGGGCTCTAGAAGTTAGGTGTGGCCATGTGATTTACTTTCTTTAGGATGGTGTGAGTGAAGGAAGTGGTGACACCTGCACACAAGCTTTTAAAGCCCATGTGTGATGCCAGCTGCTTTGCTTTCCCTCTGCCGTGGTGACTGGTTACCTTCCAGGTGGGGGTTACTCCGTCGATATGGTTTCCATAATGATGACACTGGGCAGAGCCCCCAGCCAACTATATGATGGACGTGCAGTGTGAGCTAGAAATAAATCTTGGATGTTGTAAGTTACTGAAACTTTGAGGTTGTTTGTTACCGCAGCATTACCTAGCCTCACTTGACTGATACACAGGGTTTCTTAAAAACTTCTGAGGATTAAAAGGAGCCTCTGGATAACTTTTGAGAAAACAACTTCAGAAAAGATTTTGGCTGTATGAGTGTGATAAAACACCTTCTACAAATTGGAGGGATTAAGGACAATTGTGCCATACTTTCTAAAAAGGCTCATTTTCCAATCCTCTGGTCACTTACATTATATGGCACAATATAGCCCCCAACAACGTTACTTTTTTCTTTCCAAGAACATTAACTGAAAGTTTTACAAAGTGGCAAGCCCACATGGAGATTCAATATTTAAAAGCCACATTTTTAAAACTTTAGTTTTAAGACCTCCTATGCTGGTATTCTACAAGACTGGCACTTTTTGGATATATTTGCTGCAAGAACCTGACAATCAAGATTGAACTGGCAAATCTATTACTCAAACTTGTACTAAGCTGCACTGTGCCAAATTTATATTTTACCACCCTCTGCTGGAGAAATTATGTACACTTCTGATAAATAGGTGATTCCTGCCAATGTGATCTTTTCAACATTTGCCTTTTTTTTTTTTTTTTTTTTTGGTGGCTGATGAGTACAGGGATCAAACCCTGGACCTTGGTGTTATCAGCACCACACTCTAACCTGACAGCCCCCAACTTCTGCCTTTTAAGTTTAGGCTCTGAAGAACATACTATTTAGAATCTGTACTAAAAGAAGTTTCTCCTTTACACAGACAACCTTCTGACAAACTGTTTGCACCAATCATATTTGTCTCCTGCAGATCCCATAGCAAAAGAAATACAGATGCAGGCATAGTCATTTAAAGTATCTATAATTTCCACATTCAAAAGGTAAAAATATACTTAGTGAAAATGAGAAACTTGTAATACTATGCTCTCTCTCCTAAGACCCCTCTGCTGTACACGCTGAAGAGCAAGCACACATACACGCTTATCAGCCTCCAGTCTCTCTGCAACGTCTTCTGATTTATTTGCCAAATCTCAGTCCACATGATGCCAAAAAAGTTTTCAAAGTAAAGAGACCCAGGGAGAATGAGGGAAGTGAGGAAGGGCCAGGTCAAGGGGGCTTGCAGGGCATGGTAGGGAGGTCTGCACTTTGGCTTAAGAATGATTGAAGCTGGTACAAAGGGGGCGTAGGGGGGTAAGGTAGGACACCATCAGCTCTGTGTTTCAAAACAAAATCACTTTTGCTGTGTTTTGGAGAAAGAATGACTGATTGGATTTAACAAGACTGGGTTCCCTTTGACTCTAGGATTTAACCTATTGCCCAAGCATGACATTTAGGGCTCTCTAACTAGTTTCTGTCTATTTTTCTAATTTCTGTGTGCTGTGTCTATGATGACTGTTGCCCGAGGACACAAACCATGCTCACTTGAAATGCTCTTTTTGTTTATCCCCTCTCCTTTCTCCATCTATGGAAATGCCATTCATCGTTAAAAGACCAATGCAAAAGCACCTCCTTTGGAAAGCTTTCTATGACTCCCCACTCAAAGTGAATTCTGCTTCGGCCTCCTCTACATTTTTGTAACACAGGATCTGCATTTCTACAAAAGACATTTCACTCTTCTCTCTGCTGTGAGATTGTAAAAAATGTAACAGGGACAATTTCCTTTTCAGCTTTATAACCTCCCCCACCCCCCCAAATTTCCTAGATTATTGCCTTAAACTCAATTATTGCAGTTTGAAGTGAGATTTCATTGTACATTTCATTATATCCTATAAATTTTTCTAAATCTCCCATAGATACAAACCAATAAGGATACATTCACATGCGTAAACACACTTAGATGCGCTCTCCTCATAGCAGAATGGGCAAGAGGTTAATGTTGTGCTTAGGTCGAGAGAGAACACAGCAGAAAGAAGATAAAGGGAGAGCAGGTGGGCAAGAAGGTGAGAGGCTGAGTAGTGAGTGAGGTGAGGATGAGCGCAATGAGCGCATACGTAACCATGCTGACCTGATGCTGAAGGCTGGCTTCAGGCCACTTCCGTCGTTCTCACACATTCACACTAAGTGTTGGGAAAACATATGCAATAGACACAAACAGATAAATTAGTAGATGTAGATGTGTGTGTGTGTGTTTATGTATGTGTGTCTCTCCAAGTGTGAGACAAGACATAATGTGTCCTTACTATTTTCTCCTCTGCCATTTTCTAGTTTGGGGAAAAGCTCTATTAAAACTAAGTTGACAAATGTTGTTTGCCTGGCCAGTGCTAAAAGTCTTGACTTGTAGGGAGGCCAAGGCAGCAATCAGTGCATAAATATCAGCTGGGGATCTCATGAAAACACAGATCTGCTTGACTAGGCCTTGGGTGGGGCCTGAGACTCTTCTTCAGGTGATGCCAATTCTGCTGCTCTGTGGCCCACACTTTTTTTTAAAAATTTGGATTCTAACATGTTGTTTGCCTAAAAGGGGTGGATGATTTTTTAAAAAATTTATTTGTTTGTTATTATTTTTTTACGTTCCATGATGTTTTTGCAGAGTAGGTGGTGGGGAGGGGGAGAGAGGAAGAGGGAAGAAAATAGGGTGGGAGGAGGAAGGAGGGACAGGGTTGAGGCCTGTAGCACCCCCTCATTCCTGCAGAGGAGACCAGGGGGCTTCCAGTGGTGTCTTGGTCATTGCTGGGCTGGTTGTGGGTGTTGGGGGAGCATGGCCAAGGCCCTTGGCCCCCCGCTGCCCTGGCTCAGGAGACTCTGGGGAGCTTCCTGCAGTGGCTCGGTGGTTGTTGCTGTGTGGCCCACACTTTGAATAGCAAGGGACTGGAGGGTCTCTCATAATCCTTTCCAGTTCTTTTACAATTGTTCTGTTGGAAAACCTCTCTACTTTTTAGAGATATTCACCTATACATCACTTATAGCTTAATCTATGTAGTTTCTGGAGAAAACATTGCAAGGCAAGGATTAAAAAAGTTAAGTAACAGTCTTAAATATAATCCAGAGTTTTTCTTAAGGTGATAAAAACTTTCAAAGTAAGTGGTAAGTGCCAGGCCTGAATTTTTAAGGGTGTGCTTAAAAATCAAATGGGCAGCCATTGCTGAGTGAAGGTTTGGTCCTTGTCTCTCTTGCAGGAAAGAAGATATTTACTAGATCAGTAGATATTAAAGATTTGTTTATGAGTCACAATAAATATATTTTCAGTTGTGATTCTTTACATAAATATAACAATACCTTAACAAGTTTGAAAAAACTGAACTAGATGACCTTTCCAGCTTTCTTTTTTTTTCTTTTTCTTAAATTACTGTTCATCTGTAAAATTTCATAAGGTTGTGTTGCCATTAGGTCGCTTTTCTTATTGTATGAGATGGAATGTGGGAAGTTGGGATTCCAGGTAGGCTGGATGGCAGAAAAGACCTGCCACGTCTTCCAGGAACAGTTTATATTATAGGTACTTGTATTAGTCAGTTTCCTGTCACTTAGAATACCTGAAACTGGGTAATTTATAAAGAAATGGAATTTATTTCTTACTGAGAAGTTCAAGGTCATGGGAGAGTATCTGATAAGGGCCTTCTTTTTGATGGAGATTCTGCAGAGTCCTGAGGTGGTGCAGGGCACCACATGGTGACAAGGAGTAAGGGCATGCTAATATGCTCACTTTCTTTTTTTTTTTTTTTTTTGTCTTTTCTGTGACCTGCACTCTGGCAGTGAGTGCACCGGCCATTCCCATATAGGATCCGAACCCGCAGCGGGAGCGTCGCTGCGCTCCCAGCGCCGCACTCTCCCGAGTGTGCCACAGGCTCGGCCCCTAATATGCTCACTTTCTATCTTTACAAAGCCACCCGTACCATTCTTGTGATAACCCTTTTATCCATTAACCCATTAATCTATCAATGAATTAATCTATTCACCAGGGCTTTGCCTTCATAATCCAATCATCTCCCAAAGGCCCCACCTCTCAATACTGCCACACTGGGAAATAAGTTTTAAGATGAGTTTTGGGGGAACATTCAAACTATACCAGTACCAGGTATTTGATTTTTTCACCAATCTACAGCATGACTACATGTTTGATTTTTGGAATTTTATGGAGGCAAGCTGGAGTACATTTTTACCCCTAAACCACTTAACTCTGACTTAAGCAGGAAGTAGAGCAGAGCGGTTAAGAGCATGACCAGACTGTCTGTTCTGCATCGTGGCCCTCCCACTTATTAGCTATGTAACTTTGGTCTAGTTTCTTAATCTCATGTGCCTCAGTTTTCTCGTCTATAAAATGGGAATAATAGTAGTTCCCACCTAACAGAATTGAAATGAACATTAAATGAATTAATGAAGTAGACAAGTACTATGGGAATGTTATTAGTTACTCTTAACTAGAATTCAATTAAGTACAATCTGAAGTTTGAGCGTAACTCCAATTTTCATGATAAAGAAGAAAAGTACCGTATGGATAAGTATTTTTAAAACAGTGGCTTGAAAATAGTGCCTTGAGCTATAATATTAAATCCAATAAAAGTGCTTTTGGTAATCCCCAGATGCAATTTTCCCCCAGTCCTGATTCAAATGGGCCTGTAATAACTTAGTTATCCAACTTATTAATATCCTAAAACTGTACTGGAAGAAAAAAGACTCCTCCGCCAGACATTTAAGTTTTTGTACTAGAAACTAAAGATCCAATAAAATGTCACATTTCTCTGGAAATGAAAGAATCAGGGCTTTGTGGTTCAAATGGAAGGATGCAGGCTTTCTCTGTGTATCGCTGAAGAAAACATGACATGTTTTGGGAATTTGTTTCTTTTTGCTCGTTGGTCTTTTCTCCCCCCTCTATTGTTAACCCAATTTTTTGGCAGGGGAAATTGTTTATGGATGTTTAGAAATAAGATAGATTGAGCTGCTAAAGGAAAGAAATGTGATATCCATTTTTCAGAAGTTCTCCCTATTAAATTGTGAAAATAATAGGATAGCTATCTTTTTAAAGTTCTGAACTGGATAACTTTTTCCTAAAAAACTAGTAAATGAACCTAAACAGCTACAATACAAACTTTTATACCTGTGATCTAGAACTGAATATTTTATCTGTCATGGGAATTCTTAGCACAAGAAAGGCAACAAGTACCAGCCACCTGCGCCTTCTTGCTCAGCACAAGTTGTTGCTGTTGATTTTTTACCTGCTTATAAAAACAGCAAAATGCAACATCTTCTATTTAGTGTTCAAGAACAACCGATTAACATAGAAAAGATGGAAATTTGCTAATTGAATCTCAACAAAAATCTTTGTACAGTAAGTGGGTGAGATTGAAAAAATGTGTCACAATTCAAAAGTCAGTCAGCCATGCATGCTTTCATTTGGGTGTTTGCACCTTTCTGAAGTATTGAAGAAAAACTCTCCCTCCACTCACCACATTGCTGACACCAAATGTGTATGTGTATTGTGGGAGTGATGTCCACACCAATCAATTCTCTAACTTCTCTAGATACCAACGGATGTTCTACAATTCAGTTCTGACACTAACTACCCAGAGTTAGTGCAGACCCCATGAGTTAAGGGCTCAGTCCCACAACTGTCCTCACTTCAGATGCCAGTCTGAATCTAGTCGCAAAATCTGGACCTCCTGTGCTTTTGACCAACTGGTTAACCACAGGGGGTTCCCATGATCCCCTCCTCAGGATTGATAATTTGTTAGAAAGGCTCACAGAACTCAGAAAAACATTTTACTTTCATTTACTGGTTTATTATAAAGGATATGATAAAGGATACAAATGAACAGCCAGACACAGAAGTGCACCGAGCAAGGTCTGGAAGGGTCTCGAGCACAGGAGCTTCTGTGCCTGTGGTGCTGGGAATCGCCACCCTCTCGGCCTGTGGATATATCCACCCACCCAGATGCTCTCCAAACCCAGCAGTTTAGGGATTTTCATGGAGGCTCCACCACATAGGTAATGTAAAGTAACAAATGTGATAATTTGTAAACAAACATGTATTAAAGGTGTGTGCGCAAAATTGTTTTAACTTAATAACGGCCTACAATAAAAAAAATGTTTGAGTATGTACTGAAAACTGTGTTTGAAGTTATTTGTGGAAATAATTTAAGGCCTAGGATAACTAGCTTCTATACTTGTTTCTGCTAGGGCTTGGGGCTGTACTAATCCAGGAATCCTTTAATCCACTTTCAGAATTTGAACTTTTCTGGGTCAGCCAGATCAGCCAAAGCTGACGCAGGCTTTAGGTTTATTTTTGGCCTCCCCTTATTCTGCTGGTGTGGCCTTTTGGTGTCTCAACCCTGTGTGCCTGGTGGTCTCCCAGTGCCCCAAGCCCAGGACTCCAACTTCACCCCCTGCCCCAGAGCTGCACTGTTCAGCCTTGTCTTAGGGCCTTCTGATGTCCCCCTTGGTAAAAGCGCCTCCAAATGCCTGGCTCTCGTTTCCAAATTTCCGTTTCTATCTTCCGCACCCCCCATCTTGACCCAGTTATTTCTCATTGTCTTATTAGGTTTTTGATACTTGTAGAATAAGGGTTTTTTAAATTCTGATTTTTTAACTGTATTCGGCTAGAGGGTTGGCCCAATTTATCTGGTATACCATTACCAAAAGCATAATCAAAAAACATTTAGAGACCACCATCCTGATGATGCCAAGGATCTCTTAACCAATCTCCAATCTTTTTCCACCCCCAATATCTCCTCCACTTTGCTGCTGGATCAATATTTTTAAAGCGACATTCCCATCAAGTCATTTCCCTGCTCAAAAAAAAAAAAAAAAATCCTCAATAACTCTCACTGTGTGATCGCTCTGTACTATGTCAATTTAGCTAAGCTGGAATTTCCCAGAATTTTATTTCCTGTATGTTTCCAGATCAGTGTTGACCAAAAGAGCCATGTTGGATGATATTTGGGAGACAGGAATGAAGCAGCTAGCAATGTTTAAAAAATGTTTTGATGGCTGGTGGTGGGTGCCAGGCACATTGTCACTCTACACCTATCTACCTGGCATGGGAAAGCAGCCAAAACCACAGTAATGCCATATATTGGGTCAAACACTGTTGTCCCTCCAAGATTCATAGACACCAGTAACCTCAGAATGTGACCTTATTTGGAAACAGGGTCTTTGCAAATGTAATTAGCTACATGAAGATGAGGTCATACTGGATTAGGGTGTGGCCTAAGTCTAATGACTTGTGTCCTTATAAGAAGGCCATGTGAAGACACAGTGACACAGACACACAGGGAAGAATGCCACATGAAGGCAGAGGCAGAGATCAGAGTGATGCAGCTTGGCCGAGGAATTGCAGGGATTGATTGCCAGCAGCCAATGGAAGCTAGAAAGGATCCTCCCCTAGAGCTTTCAGAAGGTGCATGGCTCTGCCAGCACCTTGATTTTGGACTTCCAGCCTCCAGAAGTATGAGAAAATAAATTTCTGTTGTTTGAGCCACCAAGTTTGTGGTACTTTGTTATGGAAGCCTTAGGAAACTAATACACTGCAGCTCGTGTCAGAGCCCCTCCATCAGTTTCTGCAACTCCTCCACTGAGTGCATGTTCAGTTCTAGTGAAGGGTGCCAACTTCTACACCTGACCTATGGCATTGACGTTGGAAGTAGAGGCAGACATCGGTTCTGGTTAGTCTTTGCAGGGTCAGTTGTCTTCATTGGCCTTAATTTGCCCTTGTGGTTTCCAATCTGCCTTTGCCTTTGTCCATATTCAACTTTCCTTCCCAGCTGCTGGTATAGCAACTTTAGGCTGAACATTAGACACAGAGGCTGCCCCCACCCCCCAGCTCCCACAATTGTGTAAGACAACTGCTATGATTAATTCCTCATTCCAGACCACACGTGGTTCTGCTTCTCTACTCAAACCTTCACACTGTTTTCCAAATTAAGTAGAAATGAATTGAATGAAACCAATTCTGTTCCTTCCATCATATGGTATTAGAATAGAATATATTAGGTTATTAAGATTAATAGCTAGCATTTGTTGAAGATCTCCTAAGTGCATGGTGTTTTGCTAAGTAAGCTCTTTATATACAGCATCTTATTAAATCCTCAAAACAATCCTACAGAGAAGGCACTATTATGCCTATTTTACAAACGTACGTAAGAGAGGCTTAAAGAGATGAAGTGATTTAACCAAGTCAGAATTCGAAACTAGATACGAATTGCAGAACAGGAATTTTCAACCATTGTGTTATACTTCTACTCCAGATTACTTAGAACTGAAAGGAATTGTGTCTTTTCCACGAGATCTTAAGGACTCTAACTGCCTCCTCCCCTCCAAAATGCACTTCAAGACTTTGCTCATACTTTTTCCTTTCATCTCCCATTTTTTCCCCAGGACCTTTCCCAATGTCACCCCCTGTCTTGTGATACAACAGAAACAAAATTTTCTTTTAAGTCAGACTGACCTGAGTTTGGATGTCATTTTTATTCATTACCTACTACCAATATTTTTAGAGTTTCTAAGCCTCAATCTCCTCTGTAAAATCCTATATTACACATATAAAATATTTAATATAGTCACTTATATACATGTCTTGTTCCTCCTGCTAGACCACAGATTTTCAACTTTTTAAAAACTATACCCCAAAGTAGGAATATGTTTTGCACTGCAGCTCAATTCACACCCACATACATAGATAACTGAAATAAAAGCTCAATGAATAGTACTTGCCCTTATGACTTGTGATACACATCGACGTTTTCTATTCTATTCCTTAAAATAAAGCACTGGTCATGACTCTCATTAAATTGATTTCATGATGCACAGATGGCTCATCACTGAAAAATACTGAGAAAGATTGGGCAATTTTACATCAGGGAGCATATTTCATTTATTTTTTAATTGGTACTGGCAGGCACAGTGTCTTTAGTGTTTTGGTAAATATTTGCCATAGGACTGGATTTTTCTTGAGAGCAGGAATCTTGCCTTACCTACTTTGCATGCACACCACATTTAGCATAATTTGTCCCACAATAGTTAGAGATCAAATGGCTAAAATTCAGGCCTATTGTCAGGCTTTAGAGATCAGACATTTGGATCAAAATATGACAGGAACCTACTATGTGGCTGTATTAGTCCGTTTCTGTTGCTTATAACAACATACATGGAACTGGGTATTTTATAAAGAAAACAAAATTTATTGCTTACAGTTTCAGAAGCTAGGAAGTCCAAAGCCCAGGGAACAAATCTATTGAGGGTCTTCTTTAGTGGTGGCTTTAGAGCAATGCAGGGGTCTCACATGGTGGAAAATGGCAGAGCAGAGAGAGAGAGAGACTCTCACATGCTCCCCTTTTAAAGCCCTCAGAACCATGACAGTGGCCACCATTAAAACATCAACTTAATCACCTCTTCAAGGCCCCACCTTTCAATTACTATAATAGGATTTCCCACCCTCTTAACACTGACACAGTTGGGACCAAGCCTCCAACATATTAAACTTTGGAGGGACACAATACAATCCACTGCAGTGGTGCTACATAAATGCTGAATCATGGCTTCTTCCCTTAATTATCTTAAAAGCAGTATGGGATTGCTGAGAAGGAACAATAAGTTATGTTGTCCAACTAAGAAATTAAAAATAGGAGTTAGCGCTGGCCAGTTAGCTCAGTTGGTTAGAGCCGGGTGCTGATAATACCAAGGTCCTGAGTTCGGTCCCTGTACTGGCCAGCAGGCAAAAAAAAAAAAAAAAAAAAAAAAAGGAGTAAGACATTTGGAGGCCAAAACATCACACTTATTAATAATAAAGGTTATGTAAGAAAACATATCATAATCTTTGAGCCAGCCAGAACTGTTAATTAAACCCTAAGTTGAAGCAAGTAGGGTGGACCTCCCTATACCAAAGGCCTATGTGGAACATGGGAGGAGTGGAGCTCAGAAAATCCAGCTTAGTTTTCCTAAATGTACCAATTAGATAAGTCACTCCTCACCTGACCAGGGACAGAGGGATAAAAGATGAAAGAGCAGAGAGAGACCAGACATATTATACCGGATGAGCTTCCTCCCTCGTGGAGGGAAATAACAGGGGGAGTAAGTGTCCCGCCTAAGAATCGATATGGTGTGTTAGTCTGTTTTTTGTTGGTTGTAACAGAGTACCTGAAACTGGGTAATTTATAAGAAACAAAATGTATTTCTCACAATTTTGGAGGCTGGAAAGTCCAAGGTCTGGGGAGGCACATTGAAGGTCTTCTTCTTGATGGGACTCTCTACAGAGTCCCAACGCAGTGCAGAATAGCACATGGCGAGGGCTGAGCAAGAGAACATTTCCATATGCTTTCTTCCTGTCCTTATAAAGCTCTGTCTTCATAACGGATTACTCCATTCACAAGGACAGAGTCCTCACAATCCAATCACCTCCCAAAGTCTCTACCTTTTAAATACCATACTCTGATTTCCCACCCCCTTAACACTGTTACAATAGAGATCAAGCTTCAGTGAGCTTTGGGGGGACGTTCAAACCATAGCATATGGGAAACAAGACATATATACATATTTACATTTACATGTATGTAGACATACTGCTATGGTCTGAATTGGTGTCCTCCCCAAATTCATATGTTAGAACCTAATACCCAATGTCTTAGTATTAAGAGTTGGGATCTTTTGGGAAGTGATTAAGTCGTGAAGGTTCCATGACTTAGAAGAGGCTCGAGCGAGCTCCTTTGCCTCTTCCACTGCGTGAGGACACAGCAACAAGGCACCATCTGTGAAGCAGAGAGCTGGCACCAGACACTGAACATGCTGGCACCTTGATCTCGGACTTCCCAGCCTCCAGAACTATGAGCAGTAAATGTCTGTGGTTTATAAATGACCCAGCCTACGGTATTTTGTTACTGCAGCCCAAACAGACGAAGATATTTACATATATGAGGGTATTTCAAAAAGTTCATTAAAAAAATGGAATTAAAAGATAATATGAATCTTTTCATGAACTTTTTGAAGACCCCTTGGATGCACATATGACGTACTAAGTAAAAATAAAAATAATCCAAGTAACATCATTAGGTAGGTACATAATTAATTGCTAAATGTACTTTATACTAGCATTTCTCAAGTCTGCATCAAAACCTGGAGGACATTAATAAATTAAAGTTCATCTATATCCCTTCCCCACCTTCAGCAGCCACCTCCCCTCTCCTCCCTCTGCGTCGATCGCGGCTCTAAAAACGACTTTGTGTGGGGGGGCAATGGCTGAAATCTCACTGGCGCTTCGGCCCAGCACAGGAGGCGAAGCCGACTCCACCGGTTCTGAGAACACCAGCCGCGGTCCGGAGGCAGAGGTGGAAGCTGGAGAGAGACCAAAGGGGTGAGAGGGCGGGTGAGGCAGAGCCCCAGACCCTAGGCAGGCGGTGCATTCTGGGAGTTGTAGTGCCTGCGGGGCGACGCCCTCCCGCCCCTACCGGGCGCCGCACTCCATCTCCCAGCCGCCCCCGCGCCGCGGAGGAGGCGAGCGGAGGGGGCGCTGGGTAATGAGTTGCCGCAGGGGCAGGGCGCCGAGACCGAGAATTAGCTGCGGCCGGCGCCTGGAGACGCTGACGTCTGGCGTCCGTAGGGGCCGAGGGACCCTCGGGCGGGCGGCAACAAGGACCGTGTGGCCGCTACTTGTCCCTGCAATCGCCTTCTGTCCTCGCCATAGGAGCGCGGCGTCCGCCATGGAAGCGCATCCGGCCGCCGCCGTCGTTTCCGGGCGCTGGGGCCCCAGCTCCCCGGAGCGATGAGGGGGTAGTGGCGCTCCGCCGCCCGCCTGCCTCCCTCGCCCCGGCCGCCCCGGAGAGAAGGAGGGTCGGGCGGGCGGGCGGTCGGCGCTGCCGTGTCCGCCCCGCCCCCTGGGGGCGCTGCCGAGGGGCGCCCGCCCGGCCGCTGAAGCCCGGGACGCGCCGCCCGCCCGCGCCCTCCGCCGCCCAAGATGTGGCAGAACGTCGGGCTGACCGTGCTCGTGCTCGTGGCCACGCTGCTGATCGTCCTGCTGCTGATGGTGTGCGGTGAGTCAGGGCATCCGCCGTGGGGCACCTCCACACGCCCGCGCGACTCGGGTTGCTCACTTGCTTGTTTTGTCCGCTTCAAAAAAAGGAAGAGGGATGGATGGACAGGGCTCTTGTCTGTTGTCCCCTTACCTCGCGGGAGTGAGCTCAGAGGAGATGTGCCCCTGACCGATGGCAGGCCCGCGGGCACCCTGGACAGGCATAGGACAGGATCCAGGCCTGGGCATCTTGACTCGGGGCTAAACCAGACGTTGCTTCGCCGGCAGCGTCTCCTCTTGCCATTCGTGCCAGTCTGTCCAGATTTGAACCCTGGCCTGTATTCGAAGGTGAAGTGATGGGTTACTCCCGTTTTTTCTTTTTCACAGGTTCTGACCCTAATGATAATGAGAGGTTTCACTACCTTCATTTAATCAGGGATTAGGGCACAGTTGGGTTTTCAGCACACGTGAAATTGTTTATTTCGAGTTCAGGCTTAAACTAAATTCCAAGCAGAGCTGCTGAGATCAGGCAGAACTACAGACACCGGCTATCTTAACTTCCAGGGCCAGGTAACCTAGCTCTTAGTTCTGCAATAATGGTGCTGTTTTGTGTACGGTGGGTATTTTCCGTCTTGGAATGAGAGGACGTTAAACTTCCTTAAGGCAGTTTTAGATCTTTTTGATTCTTTACACACAGTAACCGGTAACCACAGATCTGTTAGCAACGTGGCTGAGCAACTGTAAAAATGTAAAAAGTATTTAGAGGAGATGTCAGTGAGTTAATTCGTATTTACAAGACTGAGGTATGGGTTCAAGTTGATGCAATAATTGGTCAGAATTCATAATAAATACTACAGGGCTCATTCATTACACAGTTAATGTACTAATTAATGCTTGGTATTAGAGCTGTGCTTGCAGAAGATATAGGGTGTGCTTGTGCATCTGCGTTTATATGTACTTGTACTTATATACTTGTATGTATATTTAATGTTTGGTTTTGCTTTACTGTGACACCACAGTTAAATGTTCAAACTTACAGCCTTTCTTTTCTGATGAGATATGATAGTTGAACAATCTTTCTCAATTTTCTGCTTGTCATGTCAACATTTCGGGCTAATAGTAGATGTTTAAGGTCCTTCAAGTAAGGAAAACCAGGTCTTTGTGATTTGTTTGGACGTGGGGAAGGAGGAATGCTTATGTCATCCTTTCTAATTGGGACATGCAAGCTACCTGGACATGAGGATGTGACATGTAGACCATACCACACCTTGGATAGAATGTTTGCCAGACTTATATTTGGGGCTTCAGAAGGTTTATTTTCTCCCGAGGCCTCTCTTTGATTTCTAGATCGAGGTGTTCTCTCTGTGTCTTCATGTGGTCTTCTGTGTCTGTGTCCTAATGTCTTCTTCTAAGAACACTAGTCTACTGGATTAGGGCCCTTGCCCTTATGACCTCATTTAACATTAATTACCTCTTTAAAGGCCTTATCTTCAAATATAGTCACATTGGGGGTTAGGACTTCAACCTATGAATTTTAGGGGAGGGACACAATTCAGTCCATAACAAGCACTATGTCATCAGCACTGGCTGAAAGGTAGGGAGTTGCTGGATAGTTTAGTCATGTGCCCTTAAAACAATTGTTCTTACTTTTCTATTTCAGAGATTTCATGGACTCCCCTTCCTTAAACCCCAACGTGGAGTTCAGATTAAGAGCCTCTGCGTTTTAGGCTTAGGTCTCCTGTTTTCTGATTTTATTCAGTTCAGCAAACTGAATGTTGAATGCCTACTGAGCACCAGGAACACAGAATTTATGACGGGGGTCTGCCCCAAGGAATTCAAAGCTTAGTTTGTTTTAAAAGTTGGACAAGCTTTTTCACATAGTAAATTCAGGTTCCTAGGGAGGTTTTCCTTCTTCTGTCTCTACTGGTTGTCTCTGCTTTCTCACCTCTCATTCATTCTCAATTGTTGCCTACCCCCATCATTCACTGAAGCTGCCCTTCTCAAGGTCCGTAACAAATGGCCTCCATATTACCAAGCTGGTGAGTGCTTATCAGTCCTAACTGAACTTAACCCATCACACTCATCCTGTACAGTTAAGGATGCTCTTTGAGAAGCATTTCTTTTGACTTTTGTACACTGTCCTTCCATGGTGTTCTTCCTACCACGGTAGCTAATTGTTTAGCTTTTCCTGGCTGCTTCTTGTCTAGAATTTGAATTCTTTTTGACCATAGCCTACAATAGGAAGTACATTATTCACAGTAGATTCATAAATGAATAAATTACATGTGTCTGTTTATATGTACACCTACCTATCATCTCTCTCAGAAATAAAGTTTATGAGCTAGTACTTCTGTATGAGATGCATGCTATTTCCTATTCTTCTATTATATTTCTATAATATAATACAAATATATTTTTGTTTTCTTTATCTTCTGCCTGTCCTCTCCCTATGGTATCCATCCAATCCTAGAGATTTAAACACCAGCTATAGCTAATGATTCTAAAATTTATATCTCCAACTCTCACTTCTTTCCTGAGCCCCAGGCTCATGCATCAGACTTTTTTTTATTGATATCCCCACTTGGAGATCTAATAAGCATCTCAAATTTAATACACCGAACACTCAGCTCTTGATTTCTGCCACTGGTTCCAACCCCGCTCCCCCACCACCACCCCCAGTCTTTCCCAGCTGAAATGTTATCTGCTTCCATTCAGTGGTTCAAGCCAAGGAATTAGATATCATCCTTGATTTTGTCCTTTCCTTTAAGCAGATCAAGTATGCAAGTCTTCTCAGTTTGATCTCTTTAAAAAAAATCTGGAATATGTTCTCTTCTCCATGACTATCACCACCACAATCATCATATTTGGTTTGCCTTTGTTTCCTAACTCGTCTTTTTTTCAACCCATCTTTTCTTTATAATCCACTTTTCACGTACTAGCCAGACTGTTTTATTGAGAAAATATTTTATCAAAAGTTTTTTTTCTCCTTTCTGTAATCTTTTTTTATTTTAACTTCTCAATATACATTGTAGTTGATTTTCGTGACCCTTTACCCGTTCCTTTTACCCCCTTTGTTTCTCCCCTCCCCCACTATTTATCAAACGTTCTTAACAGAAGAAATATAGTTTCAAAAGTCAATAGTACTTCTAAAAAAAAGTAGTTCCTTTTAACCCTCAGTTTCACTATTCTAGTTATTTACTTCTATATTTCTAAATAACATTTTCATTGCTATTTCTTGATTTTGCTGTTTTAGACATTATTTATTAACCATGGTAGATTCCCCATTTCTTTCCCTGCTTGCCATTAATAGCACAGTTTTTGTCTAACTTAAGAGTAAAGATTTATATTTTGACTGTGTAAATATTCCCTGCTGGTCAAATAGAGTAATATGATCATACCTCCTTTCTTATATGGTTCTCTATTTTTCTTGAAGTTACTAATTGCATTTTAAATTTACCTGGTATTACTTTTTTATATGCACACATTGTTATTTGTTCTCCCACAAATGTTCCATGAACTCTTACACACACCCATCAGTGATATTTCCCATATGTTCAAAGGAATTGGTCTTCCCCTCCTTCCCCCACCCAATCCCCCACCTTCCTTCTCAACAGCTGTCATTCTTGTACAGAAGTCTGTACTTTCTCTGCTACCCTGTTCTGTCCCCTGTTTTCTGGCTCTCATGTCATTGTCTTTCTTGGTTTACACACTTGTTTTGTTGGTGCGCATTTTCTAGGAGCTTTCTGAGAAAGAATGCATGTAAAATAGTTTGAACAAATGCGTGGCTGTAAATGTCTTTTTATTTATTTTGTTTTCTACCCTTATACTTGATTGGTAATTTGAATAGATTCAGCTTGCAAATAATTTTCATCCAAAATTTTAAAATTATTACTTCATGGATTTCTAGCTTCCAGGTCTGATGTTGAAAAACTTAATGCCTTCTGTTTCCTTGTCCTGATAGGTGACTTCATTTCCCTTTATAGAAGCTTTTGGGGTAGGCTTTTTATCATTTCATTCTGAAATGTTATAATGATATACCTTGGTGTGTGTCTTTCATTTTTCTGGGCCCTTTCAATTCAGATATTTTCTTTATTCTGGGGAGAATTTTTTACTAGATTTTTGATAATTTTCTCTCTCCCATTTTTTTGTTTTTTTCTTTCCAATACTAATGTTAGTTGGATGTTGGAACTCCTGGGCTGATTCTTTAATTGAATCTTTTTATCTCCTGTTTTCTCTCTCACTTGTCTTCCTGCTTTCTTCTGGGAGGTGTTTTGGCTGTTGTCTTCTGTTTCTTCTGTTCAGTTTTTATTTTAGCTATCCAATTTTTAATTTCACAGCTTTCTTTTTCTTTGATTATTTCTCTTCTATAGCACCTGTTCTTGTTACATGTGTGCAATATCTTATCTCCCTAAGCATATTAGTTACAGGTTTTTTTTGTTTGTTTTTGGCAGCTGGCCAGTAGAGGGATTGAACCCTTAGTTATAGGTTTTTTTTTTTAAATAAAGTGTTTTTCTTCTCCCTGCATTGTCTTTGTTTCTTCCATTTTAAAAAATTTCTGCTTGTTTGCTTTGGACTCTTCTTGATTGAAGGTTTTCTGTAAATGTCTAGTGATCTTGTTCTCCATTCATATTTAAGGGTGAGGTGGTAAACATGATAAATTGTTTCAGCTCTGAGCTTGCTGCAGGCTGTTTTGGTGGTGACTTGACCTCTTCTCTAGCAGTATCCCCAGTTAGTATCTGAAGACCTATTATTCCATTTCTCCAGAGAGGAATTCTCCCATTTCCCAGTGTGATAGGAGAATACTTCCAAAAATTCATGGAAAAATGGAATTGAAAGATAATATGAATCTTTCCACGAACTTTTTTGGACCCTTTATATTATAAATTTGGCTGTCATCATAAGTAGACTTTCAACCAATCCTTTTTTCTTTCCTTCCTTACCCTCTTTTCACCCATAGTCCTGATCTTTTCCATGGTTTATCATTGCACTTTGGCTCCAATTGGTACCCTTCTCTTCTGCCATCCAGATTTTTATTTCCTTTGCTTTGCTAGACCACTTACCACTTGTCCTCAGAGTAATCTTTAAAAATGTTCTCCCTTGCTTAATAACTTCCAGTGGCTTCCCGTTTCCCTTGAAATACTGTTACCGAGCAATGGGCTTGCTGCCTGATGTGCACAGAAGGCCAAACACTATGGCACTGGCTTTTGTGAAAAGAAAAAGCTTTAATTGCATGACCAATCAGGCAAAGAAACAAGAGACTGTGCTCAAATCTGTCTCCTGGACAGAGAAGTGTGACTTATTTTTATAGGAAGCTGGAAGTATAACGAAGTATAGGTAAAGTTACAGAACATGCAAGTTAGCAGGAGCTGATTAGTGGCAGATAAGCACATTCCAGTCTTGCTCCTTTTTTTTTTCTGCTTGTCTTGCAATAAATGGTGATGGACGCCTCACTTTTTAATTGTGTCTGGCTTTATGGTTCCTCTATTCACATCTGTCTCACTTCAAGGGCTCTGACGTTTCTGCAAAACAACTTAGGCCATAGTGATTAACAATCATCTTATTACAGGAAACTTGAGAGGCATTTTGTTATCTTAGAAGGAACTTCAGGCAGTTATTTAGCTCAGCCAATTATCTGGGATGGTCAACAGCTATTTTCAGCCCACCGTTTGTCATTTAGCTTAGCTAATTATCTGGGATGGTCAGCAGCTGATTTCAGTACAATCCAGATTTCTTACTGTGGCCTAAAGATCTGCTGATGTAGCCCCCACCTACTTTTTCCATCTCGTTTCTCCACTCTCCCCACTACAACATTCCAGGAACAGGCCAACCTTGTACCTTTTGCAGGGCCCTTGTCCTCTGTCTTCCTCTGGCTCTTCATATGGCTAATTCCTCATTCAGATTTCATGTCAAATGTCATCTCAGAGACACCTTTCCTGATCACCCACGGTAGTCCATCCAGTCACTCTTTATCTCATTTGCCCTTAGTTTTCAGAGTATTTAGCACTATCTGAAATGAGCTAATTCATGAGTCTGTTTCCCCCAATTTTTAGAGTATAAGCTTTATGAAATCAGTGACCTCATCTGGCTTGTTCACTTCTCCATCCCTAGATCTTAGACTAGTGCCTGGCACATAGTAGGCCCTCATGTGTTTGAAGAATAAATGAGGAAAGATTCCTCAGAATAAATTATTAAATTCCCATTACATGCAAGTCTTAAGTGTGGTAGAGACCAGGATTGCCTCAAGATGGATAATCCTTATGTTAGTTCAATAAGTATGTTTTATTGACTCATTTATTTGCTGTGGGTGATGGTCATGGGTATCCAAAAATTAGTAAGCATAATCTCTGCCCTTTAGGACCTTATACTCCAGTAGGGAAGATACTTATGCAACAGGTAATTGTAGTAAAACGTAGGCTTCTATTCCTTTTTCTGGTTGTCTCATGGAGCTCAGAACCTTCCCCTAAAGCTCACTCTTCTTTTCAGTTAATGCACAAAACCTTTAGGATTATTTTACCTTCCTCATTCATTCTCATTCATTGAGACACTTGTCATACACCCAATTCATCTCCCAAATATTTGAGCATTTCTTGTAAGCATGGTTCTGAGATACAGCAGTAACTAAAATCTGGTTCTACCACTAAACCACAAGTTCAGTGGTTTACAGGGGATAACAGCTTTGTCATTCAACAACAAATTGTTAAGAGTCTGGAAGGGTCTATTAATGTTGATACATTGTGCTTTTACATGAAATTCACCCATTTGGCGGTGTATGCTCATTCCTGGTTATTTCCCATCCTTTCAAACAGAAACAAACTTTTCCTTTGTCTAAGGCTCCAAGGACATTCATCTTTGTGGCATAATAAAAAATACATTTGGTCTCTGTCCCTGGTTTCTGGCACAACACCCTCGAACCCCAAAACCCTTTGAATTTCTTGAGTGGTAGAAGTGTCTTTTGTTATTCAAGCCCCTTTGGACCACATCTGAGTTTATGCTAATGAGGTGACTCGGGGTGGAGCCCCTAGAACATTTTAGGATGGGGGCTAGTCATCAGAAAGACCAAACATATGAGAGGGTGGGAAGTTTCAGCCCCACCCCCTGATGTCCAGGGAGGGCAGGGAGGCTGGAGATTAGGTTATAAAAACTTTTGAATGTTAAGTATAATAAGCATTTTCAACTTAACATATGTAAAACTACATTCCAGATCTTGTTCTTCTTGCAGCCTTCCTCATCTCAGTAAATGGCAACTTTTTCATTTCAGTTGTCAGTGAGGCCTCCCTAACTTCTCTGTAAGATACCATATTTCCAGGAACACACATGGCCTCTTTACCCTGACTCTCCTTTATTTTTTCCTATACTACTTCATTATAATTGGACAGATGTGGTGTGAAAAGTGTTACAAACTGAGAGGGCTTCCTCATCCACTGCCCAAAAGATAAAGAAGTCTCACACCAAAGTTGGCAGTGTTAAAGATTAGGGTTTATTTGGATCACCATTGAAAGGAACCCATGTAGCTAAAGGAGCTTTAAGATCTCAGACTCCCCAATAGCTTAGAATGACAAGATTTATAAGGCAGAATCATGAGTGGGGGGGGGTCCCAGAAGTTGTGTAGGAAGCTGATTGGTTTGGCATGAAGTCAGCACAACTATTCCTGGCATCTTGACTGATATTTTCCCTGGTGCCTTAGGGTCCAGGGTGTGTGTGCTTCAAAGCAGGCTTGTAGTTGCAGGCAGTCTGCAGAAATAACTTGTGATTGGCATTACAGATGTTATCCTAAGCTATAAGGCATTCATTTAGGGAACAAACATTCTGACCTTCAAATCAAGTCTTAGCTTAAGGAGCAAACATCCTAACCTCCAGTTCAAGTCTTAGCCTAAGGAAGTTTATGTTTAATCAACTCTACTCGTATTGCTACTCCTGGGAATCCAGCCCATCCTGCCTGGTCAAGCAGCTATTTCCCCCTTCCCCCCAGCCAAGGTCTGCTCTGAGGGGTGTCAGGGGAACAGCTAGGGAGAAATTGGGGGTCTGTTCCCTGGTTTCATAAGGATAGTATTTGGAACGTAGTAGGCATTTGAGTATTTGAATGAATGCATTTTTAGCCCTTGAATAATTGGCTAGGATGAGGTTATAGATGGGAACAAGAGGCATCTAGATTGTGGCACTTTATAAGGATCACCTGCAGAGTTTACATTTTCTTATAGGCAATGGGGATCTAAGCGTTTATAGAAGGAACTTAAAAATTTTATGGGCTTCTCTAGCTACAATGTGTGGAGAGTGGGAGGCTAGAAGGAAAGAAACCAGTTAGGGGGTTAGCATAAAGTACTGATAAAAGTTTGCACTAAGATGGAAACAGTGTTACTGGACACAGGTCGGACTGCCTGCCCCCTTTCAAAAACAAGCCACTCAAAAGTCAAATGGCGAAAACGGAAGTCAGCTTTTATTCAGGAATACCAGTGACCCAAGGAGAGATGTTAGGCTGACCCGTCTCTCCAGTAAACCTGAAGGAGAACGGCCAGACTAAAGCCGTCTCAAAGGCTGAGATTTACTGAGGGGTTTTTAAAGAGGGGGCTGAGAGAATGGAATGTGGGAAATGAAAAGCAGGAAGGAGAGAGACATGAGCCATGGGGCTCTGTAAGGAGCCAGGTACTAGGTCTCACCAAGACTTCTGTCTGGTTTCTGTTCCTGTTGATGTTATCTCTTGGTCCTGCTGGAGGGGTGGGATCAGCATAGCTTTATTGATGTCTTCCTTGGTTTCCCAGGGTTTGCAAGTTTTTAGTTTCAGGCTTGCTGGAAAACATCTTTACATTTATGCAAATAATGTCATCTTGTCCCATAACCAAGGTTTAAAATATCAAATAACCATAGGAAAAGAGGGACTCACAGAAATGGATGCCAAGAAAAAAACTGTGTCCTTTTAAAATTTGCCTGCAGCCCATACAGTTTTAGGTCCCAACATGGCTTCAGTTCTGCTCACCCTAACAATATAGTAGAGGCTGGGAGTGGTGGTGGCCTTCTGATTGTTGGGTGACTCAGCGACAGTGATACCACTTTTGTCTGTTCTGCCTGCTGCTGTGTCTAAAGAGCATAGGAGATTAAGTCCTTTTTTTTTTTTTTTTTTTTTTAAAGATGACCGGCAAGGGGATCTCAACCCTTGACTTGGTGTTGTCAGCACCACACTCTCTGAAGTGAGCAACCAGCCATCCCTATATAGGGATATGAACCCGTAGCCTTGGTGTTATCAGCACCGCACTCCTCCCGAGTGAGTCACGGGCTGGCCCTGAGATATGAAGTCTTTAGACAGAATCAGAACGCAGTCAATGTAGGTCCTAGGAGGATATCAGAGTGTGGGCCTACATGAGGAGAGGGGAGTAGTTATTTATCTGGCATCAGACCCATCTCCAGAGGTTGGCTTGATTATGCTCCCTAGTTCAACCTGGCTTGACAGACTCTGGGAAGACTGTAATTTGCAGGCCTGGTCTAGTACCGAGTCCCTGCTTCCTGCTGTTCCCAGCAAGTCAAGGAGTTAGTGAATGGAGTTGGACTCAGGCCAGTCTGTAACTGTGTGATCAACTCACAGAGCTGGCAGTGCCACTTACTAGCTGTGAGACTTGAGGAATACACCCGACTTCTAATTCTAGTGAGTCAGCAAATTCACAAATCATGGAATCAAGAAATACTAAGGACAAGCTATGTTTCTACCTATCTCACATTGCATACAGATAAATAAATATGAATTAACTCATATTTGAAAAGTAGATTTTCAATGATTAAATCTGTTTTTAAGAATTTAAGCTACCCTTAATTTAATATGGTTTTACTTAGGATAGTGTATATTTTTCAAAGATAACAGAGGAATAAGATAAAATGTATTGATCGTGGAAAAGTGTGGACAAATTTCACAGATCATGTAGTTCATTGGTTTTCATACCATCTGCAAAGGTATGTTAAAAGATAAACTCACACACAATAATGTTTTAAAGAATTTATTTGAGCAAACTGATTCATGAGTTGGGCAGAGCCAGATCACAAGTGGTTGGGCCTCCACCAAGGGGATGTGAAGAAGAAACTTCTATGACATGTTCACTGGAGCAAAGCAAAGAAAATATTTGTTTGGTTAACATGGAAAGTCCCTAGTGGGAAGTTAGTTGATAGTTTCAGATGGGTTTAGCTTTGTTTTAATGTTTACAGTGAGATGGGTTTCGATTTCTTGTGCAGAAACCCAAGGCGTTGGAGTGGTCTCAACCTAATAGCCTCCCAATTAATTATTTTAACAGGTGCCTCAGGGTTTGAGAAATAATTGATTCTGATTTCTGATGTTATTCAGCTTTATTGAAGTATAAATGACATACAGTAAAATTTTACGTACACAATTTGAGTTTTGGCAAATATACACAGTGGTGTGACTACCACCACAATCAGGATACAGAACAGTTTTATCTGTCCAGAAAGTTCCCTCATGTCCCTCATGTCTTGGTGGGAATCCAAACTCTATCACCATCTTAAAAAAAAAAAAACAAAAAACTTGTTTTTTCTTTTTGTTATCAAGTTGTAACAATTCTTTATGTATTTTGGGTACAAGTCCTTTATCAGATATATGTTTTGTAAATATTTTCTTCTAATCTGTGGCCTGCCTTTTCACTTTGAATTGTCATTTGTTTTATATTTTGATTAAATTTGATAAGTTCCATTTATCAATTTTTTAAAGTATGACATAATTTTATTTAAAAAATTTTTTAAATTATTTGTTTTTAATAAACATAAAAGTTGTATGTGTTTATGGTGTACAACATGTTGTTTTGAAATACCATATACAGTGGAATGGCTAAATCGAGCTAATTAACATATGCCTTACCTCACATACCTGTAAGAAATTGTTGCCTACCCCAAGGTCACAAAGATTTTTCTCCTGTATTCTAGTAGTTTTACATTTTAGGTTTCACCTTTAGGTCTGTGATCCACTTTGAGGTAGTTTTGTGTATGGTTTGAGTTAAGGATCAAGGTTGGTTTTTTTGTTGGTTTTTCAGTTTGTTTGTTTTTTAAACGTAAGGATATCTGACAGTCCTAATATCGTTGATTGAAAAGGCTGTTCAAGGGCGGAGCCCGTGGCGCACTTGGGAGAGTGCAGCGCTGGGAGCGCGGCGACGCTCCCGCCGTGGGTTCGGATCCTATATAGGAATGGCTGGTGCACTCACTGGCTGAGTGCCGGTCACAAAAAAGGCCAAAAAAAAAAAAAGAAAGAAAAGGCTGTTCTTTCCTCATTAAATTACCTTGATACCTGTCTTGAAAATCAGTTTATCCTATATGTATGGGTTTATTCTGGACTCTATTCTGTTCCATTGACCTTTGAGGGTGCTTCAGAAAGTTCATGGAAGGATTTGCACAACCTACACAATTAACATAAGGATAGACAGATATGAGGGTATTCAAAAGGTTCATGGAAGGATTCATTTTATCTTTCAATTCTATTTTTTCATGAACTTTTTGAAGTACCCTCATATGTCTATCCTTATGCCAATTGTGTAGGTTGTACAAAAGTTGTTCTTTTTTCAAAATTGTTTTTGGCTCTTTTAGATCCCTTGTATTTCCTTATAAGTTTCAGAATCAGCTTGTCAAGGTAGTTCTATTGAATCAATAGGTCAAGTTGGAGAGAAACGACATCTTATCAGTGTATTAATACAGTACGGGGTGGAAGTGAGCATGAGGTTCCAAAGTGGTCACCCAAGAGAGCTCATATTGAAGACATAATATTGTAGAAAGATTTAAAAATTATATACAAATGATGCTTACAATTCTCAGTAACAGTGGTAGTAGTTTCATCTGTGTATTTTGCCCTAAAAAGGAAGAAGTTGGAGTCCAAGAGACAGTAACAATACTAATATTTGAGTGTTTCTTATGTCAGGCATTATTTTTAACTTGTTTGCTTTCTTTTTTTTTTTTTTTTTTAAAGATGACCGGTAAGGGGATCTTAACCCTTGACTTGGTGTTGTCAGCACCACGCTCAGCCAGTGAGCGAACCGGCCATCCGTATATGGGATCCGAACCCGGGGCCTTGGTGTTATCAGCACCGCACTCTCCCGAGTGAGCCACGGGCCGGCCCCGAGCTTGTTTGCTTTCTTACTCTCTCAATTTTCTATCTGTTCTTGCAATTATGGGTAGTTTACTGTCTAAGAGGGAAGTTCAACATAGTTCAGTCCTTCTATGTCTCCTAAAGGCAGTAGGTTATAAAGTAACTAACCGTCATCTAACCAAATTATTATTGATTATAGTGGTTTGGAAATTTTGTCGAATTGCTCTAAAAATTATTCAGAACCTTAACAAAAGGCAAAAATGTGTTTATGCCATTAAAGAGGATGAAAAACAATCCTCGCCACCATCTCCTCCTCCTCTCCCCCACTTCGACCTTTTAGACAAACAATTCATTTGTTCCCTTGATGCAGTCCTGTCTTAAAGAGGGACATAACATGGGAGTTGATACTCATCATGTCTTTCCCATTGTAAGAACTGGGACTCAGTTGAGACATGAAAACCTCCCATTCTCCTTGTTTGAAAGATTTTAAAAGAGCATTATAAAAAATGGCTTACATAGTACTTTTACTAAGGAATACTTAGAATGAATTGCAAATGGGCACACTATGACCCCTTGGGATTGGAAAACACTTGGAAAAACTGCTTTAACTCCTGCTCAATATACTATATGGCTACAAGAATATCAGGAAGCCTTACGTGCTATGTCACTCGAAAATTTACGAAATGAGGTTCAAATTAGCATGGACATGTTACTTGATCAAACAACTAGAGCAGCTATAAAGGCTTGGGACAAAATGCCTGAAACAAAATCTAAACTTCAACCTCTTGCTTCCCCTGATGCGTTTTGGAAACAAAGATTAGATAAGACTCGGCCACTGTTGACCTTATCTGTTGAACAAAAATTTATTACAGATTGGGGGCTGATGATACCATAATTGCTAAAAAGGATTGGACTCCATTATGGAAAGTAACTTCTTCACCAGTTACACTTACTGGATTAGGCAGGTTCAAAATCCCTTATCAAAGTAAAAATCCTTGTTGTATACTGGCCCCCGAGGGACAAATTGCCTCCATTATGCCTTATGTTCCAGATCTCCCTCAAACTCTATGGGGCCAAGACGACCTTGCTCAATGGGATGTTTATATTGGGACATCTCCTTTAAAATCTGTCATGATGGCCACGACCACACTCGCATCATTCAAATTACAACAGAGCCCTGGTCCTCCAGTTTGGGTGGAACAGTGGCCTCTTAAAGGGGAGAAATTAAATCAAGCTGCTTTACTTGTTAAATAACAGTTACAAATGGGACATTTAGAGCCAAATCACATAGTCCCTGGAATACTCCTACTAAATCTTTTGCTAGTGTTAGACAGGGACCCACTGAGCCATATATCGATTTTATTAATCATCTTCAAGGTGCTATAACTAGACAAATTGACAGGCTCATGACAATCCAGAACTGCTACCACAAGTTTATTTACATTTAATCAAATGAGTTAATAATGCTGGTTTACAAGTAGCTCCAGATAAAATTCAAAAAAAGGAGCCTTGGAAATACCTTGTTTTTTTAAATCACTCAGAGAAATATATGGCCACAAAGTATATCTTTCCATATTCAGGAGCCTTTTACTCTAAATGACTTACAAAGATTACTTGGCCACATTAACTGGCTCCGCCCTTCTATGGGCATTCCCACTTACCAATTACAACATTTGTTTAATACACTTTTGAAGGGAGACCCTGATCTGTCCTCCCCTCATTACTTATCTGAAGAAGCAAAATTAGAATTAAAACAGATTGAATCCTTTTTACATTCCAGACAATTAACACGTATTATTAAATCTCAAGTCATTTATTTCATTATTTTCAACACCCCACATAGTCCCACAGTTGCTTTGCCAATTTCTTCCTCACATAGGAGTCATTGAATGGATTTTCTTACCCCATCAACAAAAAAAGAAACTATATACTAAATTAGAACAATGTATTCATTTAAATACTCACTAGGGGAAAACACTGTTGTCAAGTACTTGCTGGGTATGATCCTGATATAATTAATCCTGCTCTTTCTGGCCCTTTATCAATTGCAAATGATATGGCTTATCACTTTGTTATGTATAGTAATGTTTTATGGAAAGCTATTTATTCTCATCAGTTTTTTCATCAGGGTGCACGAGCTTTGTCTAACATGCATCAGATCTCTTACAGGCAAGCTCAAGATATTGTTCATGCTTGTCCTGATTGTCAGAGGTTTTCTAAATCTAATTTCCCTGGAGGAGTTAATCCTTGAGAAATAAAAGGTAATGAAATTTGGCAAATGGAAGTCACTCGTTATTCCCCTTTTGGACATCTTAAATATTTACATGTTACTGTTGGTACTTACTCTAGTCTTATTCATGTCACTGCCCAAACAGGAGAAACTGCTAAATATGTTAAAAAACATTGTCTTTCTGCCTTTGCCACCATGGGGATTCCAAATAAAATTAAGGCAGATAATGGACCCGCATACACCTCCAAAGTCTTTCAAGTATTCTGTGACAACTAGAACATTAAACATGTCACAGGAATCCCATTTAACCCCACTGTCCAGACAATTGTGGAAAGAACTAATGGCCTTCCTAAATCTCAACTAGGTAAACAAAGGGGGAATGTAGGTATAAGACTAGCCCCTCATGAACAGGTCTTTAAAGCTCTGTTTACACTACATTTTTAAGACTGTAACTCCCCAAAATTAACAGCCAGAGAACAACACTTTATACCTCCTAAAAAGAGACCTAGACCCTTGGTTTTATTCTGCCACCTGCCAACGGGACCACAGTTGAGACCTGTTGAATTATTAACATGGGGGAGAGGGTCTGCGTCTGTTCTTTGACCCACAGGCCCACTATGAATTCCTGCTAAGGCTGTTGAACCTTATGTGGAACCCTACACCAGATGAGGAATTGAATCTGATCCCAAAATCTCAACGCCTGGCCATCACACCTCAATCCATATCACCGGGGATGGTACACATCAGACTGCCAGTGATGATGGTGCCAACAACCACCTCCACTCCAACCTACATGAGCCCACCAGTAATGAAAATAACGATAACAAGCTCCAAATTGGCCTGGGGTAAATTAAGAAAACTTCAACAGTCAAATAGCTTTCAATAGCTCAGCCCTTAAGCTCAGTAATTTGAGAAACAAAAACTAAACTAAAATCTACCTGTTTAACTAGATGTTCTCAAATTTTCTGGCATCCAGCTGGTCATCTTAAACAGACTTCTAAATTTTCTTCTAGGCTCATCTATGTATTTCTTCACAAAATCCTCCGGTAAAGTTCTGTACCTTTTTTTTTTTTTTTTTTTTTTTTAAAGAAAACTTTCTCTGCATCTTCTTAAAAAGGCTTGCATACTTTGCTTTACAATGTAAAGTCATTACCTTCCTTTCTTTAAAACAGGATGAGGCCTCACCGATAAGTCTTTTTAAAAAAAAACACAATCTAAACCTGACTGTCCTTTTTACTAGTGAGGTTTTTTTTCACATCTTGAGCAAAACCTATAAAATCCTTGTTTGTTCTTGTTATTTATGTCTGTATATATGCATGTGTAAGTTGTATGTTATATGTTCATGTCTGTATGTGTAATTGTGTTTTCTGCACAGTACCAAATTGGCTTATAATTAACACACGCTCATTAAATAACTAAGTATACTTTTTAAGTTCACGTGACTTAAATTTTCTAAAGTTTTAATAAATATATTTTCAAAATTTGATTCAAATCTTTTACCTAAATTTGCTCTAGGTCAGTATGTCTCCTTGTTATCTCAGTTCTGCCTCCTGTCCATGCTGGGAAAAACAATATCTTTAAGGCATTGTCTTTGTGAATACTGCCCTCTGCCTCTCTGGATTCCACTTGGCTCTAAATGCTACATGGAAACCTAGGACCCAAAATGGCTAGTGAAAGGAGACCTATGCCCAATGTCTCATAGGCCCTAGTTAACATTAACTGATAAGGGTATAGATCTAATACACCAAGTTTTTGGCTGGGAAACCGTAAATATGTATTTGGTAAAAACAGCTAAAACTCAAACTGGGCTTTGTATAATTTGCTCTGATAAATGGATGCCTATTTACTAACCTGAATGCATAAAAATGTTCTTATCAGCACACATCACTGCCTGGGTTTACTAATCAAACAAGATTACATTTGTCTTTTCTAGAGGTCTTTTAAGTTGTGCATTATAATTTCTTGTGCTCTCTGCCTTTGTAACCCTTGGTCACTTTAGTTTTATTTTTTGCAGTAATTCGTGATCTTACTCAATTAAATGTTTTAAGCCTTTTGTTATTTGACAAAACTTTCCAAAACTAAATTCTGAAAGCCCAACCTTTTGGTTTAAACTAACTTTGAGGAGTTCCAAGGGCCCTGTGGCTTCTCAAAGGATATATAAAAAATATATCAGAACTCATTGGCTTATTTAATAAATTAGACTATATGGGAAAGCATTTTCAGTACTGAAGGTGTTATGGATATGTGTTCCAAAATCTTGTAAGGTTCTTGAAAATATGGGTCTTGATATAAATGCTATCAGTCATAATCTTGGTTCAATTATAATTTTAAATGTTATGTTAGGCACAGCTTCCTGACAAACCTTGAGTTTATACGTTTAAACTAAATTTCCAAAATTCTAATAAAGAAACTGATGGGTTTGTGAAATTGTTCACAAAGGTCAACATGACAAAAATTAATTAGTGAACTAATTAAAAAGAATTATGGGTTTATACAATTTCCTTATTTTGAAACACTGCTGGTTCTCTTACTGTTTTGTTTTCCAAATCTAAAAACAACCCTCTCTCTCAAGCTATGTATAACTGACAACAGTTTGGTAAAATATCATTTAAAACTGAAGTAAAAGCATTTGTTTTCTCCCTATTTGATCCACTCCAAATTTAATAACTTTAAGTGTCCTTATGATTATTATAGCAATGTGGCTATTTTTATAAGTTCAATGAAAACTAACTCTCTATGACAGGATATAATTTAAAACTTTGGTTATAAAATAGCATATCTCTTCTAAGCTGCTGACCCCTCTTTCATGTTGCCTGAATTTGGCCTAACTGCTGCTTCATCCTGCTGTTCATCTCCCCCCATCCACCCCCTGCCCCCCCAGGTGGGACAGAACACCACCTGGGGATGAGCCTTCCCAGCACCCTGGGATTTATACAAAGAAAAGTAAGACCTTTTCAATCAAGATATTGATCATCAATGCTTTTATGAGGAATACCTTGATCATTAATGGGGAAATAATATCTTCTATACAAAAGCAGTTCTCTAAATTTTCCTGGCCTTAAAGAGGATGTTTGTAACTTCGATGAGACATCCTGTTCCTAAACAAAAGACTTGTAATTGATCAAAAATTATACAAAAGAATAGATGCTTTGGAAGCAGTAATGTCCTGGACAGGTGAACATTAACAAACTGTCTCGACTCAGAATCAACTATTATACAGAGCAGAATCCCATTCTGGAGTTTCAACAATTGGTAATTACACCTAATTCATGGCACCTGGAATGATGCCTATGCAACAGCTGAGAGATGATGACATCATCAGTCCTTACCTGAAGTAAATTAAAAGGACTTGCCATGCTGAAGGATAGTAACTTTGCTTTAAATGCTTTTGTCTTAACTGTGAAAACCTGATCTTTAGCTTTTGCTTTTTCTATTAAATAAATGAAATGGGGAGATGTGGAGTATACATAAAGCAAATGTATTTCACAGGGCCTGGTTTTCCAAAGCCTTGCAGTTTCAAATCTTAATCTTGCAAAGGACAGGAAATTTTCCCCAGGCTATAGTCTCTGTTGTAAGATAACGAATTGTAACACAGCAAAGTTGCTGGCTCAAAAGCAGGTTACTGATTGATATGTAAAGATACTGGGAAATTGCTGTAAGAAGACAATGTTTGTTAAAATCAAGCTTTTGTTGGTGAATCAACTTCTTGTAAATTGCATTATGGAATGTCACCTTGCTTTTCTTACTGAGTGTTACCAGCTTCTATTGTTAAACTTGTTAAACTATACTTAGCAAAAACCCCACCTATGTTCTCTTCCTGAAACTTCCTCCTCTGGGGAATAAATGTGGGAAGAGAACCCCAATTCATGGTTAATTTCCCAAATGGAAGGAGTGCCTCTCTTGAGGGTTCTGGGAGATTAGCCCCTTTTCGGGGCTTCTCCCTGCTCAGAAGAGATGGGCTTTGAGTAATCTTTGGTGGCTCTGTCACCCAGGGGAAAAGTAGTGACAAAACCGTGGGAGGCAAAGCAACACCTTCTGCTCGATGTTGCTGCAAACTTAAAACTGCTCTTAAAAATAAAATCTTTTTGTAAAAGTATGTAATTTAAAGAATTCGGGGAAGTATTTATGGGCAAGCAATATTTCTGAACATTTTTGGATTTAAAAAATAAGATATAAATGAAGGCAACATTTTCCTGGGTTGTGTGAGTGTGTGCCTGCCTAGATCTGGGGAAAGTTAGGTGAAAGGTGCTAACCACTGGATTTTAAACAGCATGTCCCTTCTCTCCTGTTTTCCATCCTAGAGCACTCACTCTAATGACAGGAAACAATGTCTCCTGCACCCTAGAGGCTCCCTCACCCCCGAGACTGCTCTGCTGCTCAAGTCTGCTACTTCCCTCAGTCAGTGCACAGAGGAGTGACCCGTGCTGCAGCCTGAAGGCTTTGGCAGAAATATGACTGGTGAGCTGGCAAAGTCCTGGATGCTAAATATTTGGATTCACTAGTTTCCAATATGTGAAAATGGAATATAAAAGGAAGTTAAAACAAGATCAGCATTTTACAACCTTAGCTTCAATGCAGGTTTCAAGGTCTATAGAAAAAGACAGTCACTTTATTGTATTTGGAGAATGAAATAGTTTTTCAAAGGAAAAAAGATAAAACAGTGTGTGTCACACGATTCCAAGATTGTTAAAGCAAAATAAGCCTGGAAGGGAATCTATCAACATGTCACCAACCTTCAGGGTTCTCATACATTGCTAGCTGCAGTGTTATTTGGTTCAGAATTCATTGAAAACAATTTGGCAATGCCTATCAAAATTACAAGTTTGGGATCTGGCCAGGTAGCTCAGCTGGTTAGGGAGTGGCCTTGTAACACCCAGGTCAAGGGTTCAGATCCCCGTACCAGCCAGAAGCCAAAATTAAAAAACAAAACAAAACAAAACAAAACTATGAGTTCATGTACCCTTTGATGCAGCAATTCCATTGCTAAGGGTATTTTATGATATAGTCACATTTACAAGATAATATACGTGCAAGCATACTAATGCAGCATAGTGTGAAAAAGTTTGAAAATAAATTAAAACTTCCACCGGGGGGAACTTGTTAAATAATTATGATATTTGACTAAATATTATGTAACTATAAGATAGAAAGAGGAAACTCTTCATGAACTCATGGAATAAACTCCAAGATATATTTTAGTTGAAAAGCTTAGATACATAAGTATTAAATGGTTTGTGTTTTGTATGCTATTTGCTTTAAATAAAAGGGGAGAAAAAGAATATGCATACTTTTATGTATTTTATCATCTGTATAAATTTGGTTGTCTCCAGAGGGAGAAAATGGGTAGGAACCAGGAGTTTTTAATATTGCATACTCTTTTTGTACCTCTTAAATTCAACCCATGTAAGTGAATTTTTATAATTTAAACATTTTAAAATTAATAATTAAAAATAGTACCAACCTGCTAGAGTGCAAACTTCATGGAGGTAAAGGACTGTATCTGTCTCATATGCAGTTCTATTCACAGCCCCCAAGCACAGTGCCTGGTATAGAGGAGCCACTTAATTAACAGCTGAATGAGTAAGTGAATTGCTAATATTTTAGTGGGGAGATTCCAGGGAATTTTTTATAATTTAAAAATATTCTGGGCCGAGCCTGTGGCGCACTCGGGAAGGTGTGGCGCTGGGAGCGCGACGACGCTCCCAGCGGCCGCGGGTTCGGATCCTACATGGGAGTGGCCGGTGCACTCGCTGGCTGAGTGCCGGTCACGAAAAAGAAAAAAAAAAAAAAAAAAAAAATTCTCTCATACACAGGCATTGATTTTTACAATCAGAAATAGTTTTGAATTGGAAGGGAAAGACTCAGATGCAGTAGAGCCCCTAGACCCAGGCAAGTGCTCTTGGAGTATTGTTGTCAGAGTTTTCTAAGATCTCCTCCTGTTTGCAGGAACCAGCCAGCACTGGCAGAGCTATTGCAGCAGGGTGCCACGGACATGGACCAAGGTGCTTTCCAACCTTCGGTCACCCTCCCCCTCAAGAGGTGGACCAGATGCCCCAAGAAGCTGCAGCACTTGTGTCTGTGAAGTCGTCCTGGCCTGGCCCCCGTGGCTGTGCCCTGGTTCCTGAGGGCCACAGGAGAACAGATAGCTTCCATTGACCGGGACAGTTTCTTTTGTGGAATCATGCAACATTGGGCCACCAGGTGGTGCTGACACCTGATTTGGAGTGATGCTCTCTGAAGTGGGGCACAGGGCAAAGGGTAAATTCAGGGATTGGCCCCTGAGCCTTGAGCTTGAGTTCGCATGCAGCCATATAGTGGTTCTCACCTGTCTGAGTTCTGACATTTTTTTCATGAAATTGTTTACATAGACAGAAACCCCACAAAAAATATTTGCTGGGGCTCACACATGTCAGGAGTAGCCCTGATCTGATGTAAACACCTGTATTATTTGAAAGATTTCAATAAGAACAAGTAAAAGTACATAACATTGTGACAAATCAAAGCAAATGTTTTATTCTAGAAGATAATGTTGGTAATTGGGAGAAAAGAGCTGATTGTGATTGGAGCCCTTCCCACAAAATCCAGAGTCAGGGAGCCCATTGAGCTATACAGTGAGCTATTTTTACAGCTTTTAAAAAATGTATCAAGATGTAACCAACCTTTAACTCCCTTGGCCATATTTGGCAACAGCTTAGAAGAGGCCACGTCCCAGCACAGGGGCAAGGCAGCTTTGTACTCTCTGCCGGTTATGTTACGCTTCACAGAGTTCAGCACTGCGTTTACATGATGCAGTGTAACGTTCTTATATATCCATCTCTCCCCATCACACTCCAACGCATGTTTTCCAAAGAAGTCATCTGAGCTCTAGAGAGAGTAGAAGGTCAGAGAGAGATTAGCCCAGGAAGAGCCAGCCTTCCAGAGATATAGTGAACTTCTTCCTGCTAAAATCAGAGACTGAAATCCTCTCACTGTTCTATCTTCACCTCTAGTGTGCATCTCTCTGCTGAGTCAGGAAATTCTGTATCATCCAAAGAAAATGCTGTGTCTCGTTCACTAAAAAGCCCCACATCCTATCCCTGCTCTACACTGATTCTTCACCCTCCCCCACAAGACAGCTCCAGGAGTCTGTCTACAGCAGACTGGATGCAGTGGAGAGGCCCTTGCAGGGCACACTGGGTCCTTCCTGTGACATGATTTCTGACAGGCAGAGGCTATGTCGTCTGCTTTTCATGTTCATGAGTGTACGCTGAGTGTGGAATGGGACATGTAGGTGGGCGTGGGAGAAGATGTGTGTGTTGGCACAGGCAGAGCAGAAAGGGGCAACACGGAGTGGACGCTTCAGCCACTTATGGTTGGATCCAGCTGGGCACCAGGACACATGCCAGTAACACGGCTGTGTGACAGGTGTAAGGACGCCTGCCTAATGTCTCCCATCACCACCCACAGCCTACTGACCACACCATCGATCCTGTCAGTCCCAGTCGATCCTCAGAATCTGTGGACCTGGTCCTCCCCCAAACTGAGCGGGAGCTCACAGAACTAGACAGAATGGCCTGGATTTATTTTGGAAGAGAGTCACAGATGCACGGTGGGTGAGGATGAGAAAATCCAGTAGTCTGTGAGGGGGGGTTGAGGGAGGGGGCTCACAGCCAGGCTGCTAGTCTCATGTCACAAGGGATGCCCACGACTGAACTAGCAGGACTTGAAGACAGACAGTGGGGGGGCTGAAGGGTGGGGTGCAGGGGTGGGCTACGGGGACGGCAGGCTAGCAAATGTGCGAGGAAACACAAAGCGCTGGCATTGGGTTGGCCATTTAGCTCACTTAGGAGAGCACGGTGCTGGTAACACCAAGGTCAAGGGTTCAGGCCTTCCTACTGGCCAACTGCAAGAAAAAAAAACACTAGTATTGGATCATTTGCTGATGATGCCATTCATTCATTTGCGAAAAGATATGTTTTTAAGCACCTGTTAGGGGCCACTCCAGCAGAAGACTCAGCTCAGGTATCTGTACTAGGTCCCTGCATCTGGGTGGCGAAGACAAACACATAAGATTGCAATTCAGTTGATGGAGTTTGGATGTGTTGGCCCCCAAATCTCATGTCAAAATCTGATCCCCAACTTGGCAATGTTGGGAGTGGTTTGGGTTATGGGGAGAGATCCCTCATGAGTAGATTAACGCCTCAGGGGGTGGGTAGCAAGTGAGTTGTTGCTCTGTTACTTCCCATGAGAGCTGGTTGTTTAAAAGACTCTGGCATGTCCTCTCTTGCTTCCTCTCACCATGTGATCTGCTTGTACCTACTGGCTGCCTGCCACTTTCCACCAAGAGAAGAAGCAGCCTGAGGCGTGCGTCAGATGCAGCTGTCCCAGAATCGTAAGCCAAATAAACTTGGTTCTTTGTACATTACCTAGTTTCAGGTATTCTGTTTATCACAGAAATAGAAACAGAAAGTGATAAAACAACAAAAAAAAGTGGGCCCTCACAGGTATAGAATCTTGATCTTGGATACCCAACCCTCCAGAATTGTGAAAATTAACATTTACTATTTAAGCCACCCACTCTATGATATTCTGTTATAGTGCTCTGACAGACTAAGATATGGGATTTGGGAGAGAATTAAATGAGGTAAAAAATGGAATGTTTTTAGAACAGTACTTAGCATATAGTAAGCGATTCATATTCTTATATACTTTCAAGTTATTTTGTCTAAAGCTATGTTTTAGGTTAAGTGTTACACTATTAGTGCAGGGTAATAGAGGTTAAGAAACTCAGAATATGGTAGCATAGAAACAGAAAATCGAATGAAAAAGCAATACAAATGTCCAGTAAAGATTTGACATTTCACCTTTTGTGTAACGAAAGGAATATCAATTAAAACAGTTATGAGATTAGTTTTTACTTGTCTCACTGGGGAACATTTGAATAGATAATATTCAGTGTTAGTAGGATGTGGGGAAACACGTACTCTCAAGCATTGTTGATGAAGAGTACAAATTTGTTCACCATTTTAGAAGAAAACTATGGCAATGTTTATCTACATATTACACCAATAATCTCAATCCAAGGAGATCAGCAATACTTGCGGGAGCTGTAAAAATATATTCATTTCTTCATTGGTCAAATATGCATCTATCATGTATTTGGTGCCAGCTGAAGTCATTGATTGATGGCCCTTAAGGGAGATAATCAATCAAATGTTATCATTTGAGGTAACTAAGTATTGTTAAGAAAAAGAAAGCCAGCTTTTAAGGTAAAGGATTATGGGATGGGGAGAGGTGAATTTTATGGGTGAAAGACGGTGGGCTTCCTGAGGCAGTGATGGTGGGGAAGAGATCTGAAGGAAGTGCTGGCTCCTCCTGGGACAGTCCTCACCCAGGCAACAAGAGCATAAAGGGTCCTAGGGCAGGAAAGCACGAGGCTCCTCAGCATGAGGGGCAGTGTAACGAACAACTCGTAGGAATGAAAGAGTCCTTTCTTGCTATCATCTGCACACTGGAGTTTTTACAGGACTGCAAAAAAGTGAGAAGACCTACATGTATGTACCTGATGCATTACGTCGGGATGAAATTGCATAAGGGTATAAATTAGTATTCCCATTTTTATAATAAGCAAAGGTGGAAATGTTTCTTTTTGTATGAATGTTTGGAAAAATTTGGAGATACACAACCAAGTATCCTGCTTGTTGCTTTGTGTGCCAAGGGGGTAGGAGAGCTAAACAGTGGTCCAAAAGGGGAAAGGAGAACAAGAAGCTAGCAGGGCTCCGAGGTTGTCCCTGATGTCAAATGAAATATTCTGGATCTCAGGGCCGGCCCGTGGCTCACTCGGGAGAGTGTGGTGCTGATAACACCAAGGCCATGGGTTCGCATCCTATATAGGGATGGCTGGTTCGCTCACCGGCTGAGCGTGGTGCTGACAACACCAAGCCAAGGGTTAAGATCCCTTTACCGGTCATCTTTAAAAAAATATATATATATATATTCTGGATCTCTCCAGAGTACAACTCTAAGGTGCTAATCACATCATTTGGAAGCAATCTTCTGTTTATAAAGTGGTTTCCCAGGTTAATAGGTTTGTAGGGAGAGAATGTCCACATCACATTAATGATTACCTTTAATTCATAGGTGGTTTTGTGTTGTGGTTTTGACCTTGCCTGTTGTGAGCTCTGGAGGCATGAATCCATCAATGAATGATGGAAGATGAGAGAAGATGCTGTGTGTAAAGCACCTAGCAGGGAACCTGGAAAACTCTAGGTGCTCCCTGATGTTAGTTCTATCTACTCCTTATCTCTGACACATCAAATCTTTGGAGATTGTTGGGTTTCTGGTTGTCCAATTTCTGCCCCTGCCATTTCTTCTTTCCTGCTTTTTTGGATTATGTGACATTTAGAATTCCATTTAAATTTTTGATTGACTTTTTAGCTGTACCTCTTGGCATTATTTTTATTTTTTCTAGTGGTTGCTAAAGAGATTGAAATATACATCCCTTTAGCTCAGTTGGTTATAGCACAGCTTGTGATACCAAGATCAAGAGTTCAGATCCCTCTACCAGCCAGCCACTAAAACAGAAAACAAAACAAAAAATACATTTCAAAAAACAACAACAAAACTAAAAACAATATATACATCTTTAACCTTTCCTAGTCTACTTAGGGTTCATAATATGCCACTTCACATAAAATATAAGAACCCTGCAACTCTGTGGGGCCATCTCCCACCCTTTCTTTATTCTATAGTTGTAGTATGTATACATCTTTCCATATCCAACAAACCAAAATACAAAGTTTTGAGCCTTTAGGGCTGGCCCATGGCTCACTTGGGAGAGTGTGGTGCTGATAACACCAAGGCCATGGGTTCGGATTCTGTATAGGGATGGCCGGTTAGCTCACGTGGGAGAGCGTGGTGCTGACAAAGTTATGAGCCTCTGTGTCAAGCGGTCATAATAAAGAAACTAAGAGGAACAAGTAGTCTTTCATACTCACACAAATACAATTTCCAGTGCTCTTCTACAAAAGGGTTCTAATGCACTTTGAGAAAAAGGATATAGTTGTGGAAGCCAGAGAATTATACAAGGCAAGACACATATATTACAGAACTTACAGGTAGTGGAAAGAATCCCCAAGAGTCAATGGGAATATCTGGCTGATTCAGACCCTAACCTTCACTTTTCCTGGGTTGAGTTTTATTTCTCTAATCAATAATCTCCAAAGCCATGTGGAATCTTTTTTCTCTTATGCTTTGACATGATCAGATCTAATAAAATCTGCAAGGAAAAAACATCAGTAAAGCTGTACTGATTCCACCACCAAGCAGGACCTGAGGTAACAGCAAGGATGGGAGCAGAAACCAGACGGAGCCTTGGGGAGACCTTGCACCTGGCTCCTTGCACACAGGCCCCCAGGCTCACATCCCCCTCCCTTCTGCTTTTCATTTCCCACATTCTGTTCTCTCAGCTCCCTCTTTTTAAACCCCTCAGGAAATCTGAGTCTTTGAGTTGGCTTTACTCTGTCCCTTCTCCTTCAGGTTTACGGGACAGATGGGTTAGCCCAACATCTGTCCTCAGGTCACTGGTATTCCTGAATGCAAGCTGGCTTCCATTTTCACCAACATTTGACTTTTGAGTTTGTTTTTGTTTTTTATTTATATTTTTTAATTTTGTCATTACCCAATGTAAACATTTTTTGTGGCTTGAGTTTGTTTTTGAAAGGGGGCAGGCAGCCGGATCTGTGCCCCGTAACATAAAGACTTGCCCCTGCAGAAGATTCAAGCAGAATCTTGTAAAGAAATGGGAGAGTGACAGTCCCCCTTTGGTGTCTTCATCCGTTAACTTCCTCCAGCAGAGGTAACCACTTGCAACAGTTTTTCCTCTTTTCTCTAACCTTTTCCTTTGTATGCATTTGCATGTCTGTGTGTATCTAGAGGTATCCTTTAATGTAAATGAGTTTTATTTTTCTTTAACAACATCTGGGATCTTCCCGTGTCCACAGTGCTTATTACAGATGAACCATAATTTCTTCCCCTATGAATGGAAAACTAATAACATAAAGTAACCAAGCACTTATGGCCTGTCTCTTTTTTTTCTTGCAATTAGCTCTTTCTTTCATCCTAAAGCAGAATTTACCAAGACTGGATTGTTCATCTAATAATGGGTGATAGAAGCTGGCTTGGACTGTTGTGAAAGAAGTAAAGTTTTACTGTATAAAAAATTATTTTGTAATTTTCTTTCATTAGATACTTACTCTAGGTATTGATAATTCAATAACTTAGTGAAGTCTTTAACCTGTAATATGAAGGAAATCCATATTAAATAGAAGCTTACCTTAGAGCTCCTGTGGCTCATAAACGCATTGACCAGCAGTTTTGGGGCTGGAGGTCCTTGGTCTCTCGCCAGTTCTGACACAGGCTGAGTTGAACTTGAGACAGTGGAAGACCTAAGAGTTGTGAGAAACCATGTTTGATATCTTCCTGATCTTGACTTTGTGACCTTTCTTTTATTTATTACTTTTTATTTTAAAATTAAAAAAAAATTTGTTGGTGGCTGGCCTCCGTGAGGAATTTTGTTTATTTCTGAGCAGTAGAGATCACTGAGCAGTGTGCACACTCACTGCATCTGCTGTAGGATGATGTCAGTTGAACTTGCCCAGGATTTTAGGCAAAATGCCCAGAAATGTGCTTTAGGGTTTTTTTTTTTTTCTTAGTATACTCATTGTTTCAAATCATACTTATTCTTTATGCCCCTTACCTAATGTCCCTCCCCCTCCTCTCCTTCCCCCCTTCTAGGAACCACAGATTTGTTCTCTCCATCTGATAGATTAACTGATCCTCTGTTGGTTTGTTGCCAAGATGATCTGTCCAGTACTGAGAGAGGTGTGATCAAATCCTCCCCTATTATCATAAATCAGATGCTTCTTCTGTTATGCTGGAGTGTGCTGTGTGGAGAGAGAAGAACTCTTCTTTTTTTATTTTTTATTTTGGTCTCTGCTGGTGCCTCTCCTTGTGACAATGAAATTTAGAGTCTGGCGTGCCATCTGTATGGTGGCCGTGACTGCTGCCATAGAGACTAGCCACTTTTGCAGCAGTAACAGCAATTGTGGTGGCTATGGTGGGCTACATGCATAGAAATGGTGTTTTTGGTGTGCCTTTTACCTGTTGTGGCTGGGTTTGGCTTCCCCCAGCTTGATGCCACAGGACCCCTAGGTCTTTTTGTTTTTGGCCACTGGCGGGTACAGGGATCGAATCCTGATTTTATCGGCACCACACTCCAACCAGCTGAACTAACTGGCCAGCCCAGATCTGTCTTTTCATTCCCATTCCATTTCTTGAGCTGTCTTTTCATTTAAGGATATTTTGAAAAGCTCATTCATCAAGTAGTTCTTTTTCTACTCTCTTAACTAGCACCAGTCTTAGATCCCTTCCTATAAATTTGCTACCAGGATTTCTATGAGAGGCATTATCAAAAAAAATTTTTTTTTTCCTTGAGTGCCCAGGATTAAAATTTTCAATCATCTGTCTTCTGTGGATACCTTAATTACAGCACCTGGCATTTAGCTGGTTTTCCATTAAATAATAATTGAATGAATGAACTGTTAAACCTGAAGCGTTCAGATTTTCTGACTATACAATTGTGTCTTATTTTATTTTTACTAGTGGTTGTTTTATTTAAGAACTATTTCCATCTCCCCTCTAGCCACAGTTACATGAGTTGGCCACTAAAAAAAAAAAAAAATCATATAGGGTATAACTTTCCTTTCTGGTTAAAAAAAAAAAATTCAAAAATATTATTTTTACTTAATAAACTTTGATTGTAGTTTCTATGTCTAAGACCTGATGCTTAACCTAGTCTTGTGAAAAGGAGCTCCCTCTAACATTGCCACATACCTGTAGTCTTTTTCAGTTTAATAAGTGTATGATGTTTTTATGTGTTATGCTGTCCTTAATTCATGCCTATATTTAGGTATGAATGTGTGTTTATGTGTGTATGTGAATATATTTTCTAGGGCAAGTATCTAGCAACAGAGTTAACTACAGGCTATGACTTTGTGTTGGAATGCTCTGTGTTAATAGCTGTTCTCAAAGATTTTACCGAGTTACGACATCATCAGCATCGTAGGGTCTCCCTGTAAATACAGATAACAATTAAAATATTAACCTCAGAATATATCATACATTTCTATGAAGCAATTAGGAAAATAAACCCAATAGAAAAACAGGGAAAAAAAACATGAGTAATGTTCACCCAGAATCAGATTTAATTACATTAGTCTGAAATGCTGAATCTGCATTTTTTCAACCTCCCTAGGTGATCCAGAGTCCATTCAGGGTTGAGAACCACAAGACAGAGACACATTTGCAGTGGGTCTTGAAATATCAGTAGATTCACATAAGAAGGAAAGAGGGGTGAAGAATTCTGGATGGACATGGGACAGGAACAGGAGATGTGTAACTAAGCGGGCAGGGGTGGGAACTCCTCCTGCAGACAGACACCTAGAATCTTGTCATTTCAAAACTGGAAGGAGCCATAAAGACAATTGAATTTGTCTGCACACATCTCTCCTCCTGGCTGCTTATCAGTCCTGCTACTAAAAATGTTTTTCATGTATATGTATATGCAGTATTTATCACATACATAATTTGATACATAGATATATATAAAGTTGGTACTTCATAGTGTGTTTGCAACTTTTATCTGAGTTATGCTGAATTCCATAAGAATTCTATTAATACAAATTATTAACCCCATTTTATAGCTAAGGAAACTGAAGCCAGTGAACATCAGTGACTTACTTTGGCAGCTCAGTGAGAACAAAGTAAAGACATTTTCAGAACAAATAAAAAATACAAGAGTTCACCTGTAGACCCTCAACTGAAGGAATTTCTGAAGAAAGTGGTATATATTCAGGGGCACCTTAACAGAAGAAGGTGTGTTGTAATTGCTAGGATCACTGCAAAAAGAACAGAAATTGGATACATAACTTCTAACCTAGTAAAGAAAGGTGAATTAAAATATATAGATGCAAAATGAAGCATAAAAGAAGGAAGAAAACAGCATAAAATAGGAAAACATAAAACAAAGTTTATGGTACAATAAAATCCAGAATGGGGTGTCATAACACCAAGGTCAAGGGTTCAAATCCCTCCACTAGCCATTTGCCAAAAACCAACCAACCGAAGAAACAAAATTCACCCATTTACACTAAATGTGAGTGGACTGTAACTCAAGGATAATATTAAAATTTATATTTTCCTTTTTTTTTTTTTTTTGTGGTGGTTGGCTAGTATGGGGATCCGAACTCTTAACCTTGGTGTTACAAGGCTGTACTCTAAATCAACTGAGCTAACCAGCCTGCACTAAAATTTATATTTTTTTATTTCTAGTTATTTCTATTTCTATTTTCACATTTAATTATATTTTAAAATTTATATTTTTAAGAGACACATCTAAAACATACTTATACACTGAAAGTAAAAAAGTGGAAAAATATAGAACCATGAGAAAGTTAACTTCCTCAAAATCTGTATAGTTATATCATTATTATTATTATTTCTTGTCAGCTGCACAGTTTGGTGATCTGAACCCCGGACCTTGGTGTTTAACACTGGCCTCTAATCAACTGAGCTAACCAGCCAGCCCTGTACAGCTATATTAATATCCAACAAAATTGACCTTAAGTCAAAAAGCATTATAAAAGGTAAAGAAATCAATTATGATAATATGTGCAAATCACTAGAAGATAAAGCAACTGTAGGTCTATGAACAAAAGCAAGACAGGATTTATAAAAGCGGATCTAGAGTTTATGGAATAATGACACTCCCTCCTGCCCCTTTTGTAAGTTAATTGGCTTATCAGTGCCCTCCAGGAACACACCTATGGTTAAACAAAGTTGGGTTTATTAACTCCCAGCAAGAAACTCCCTGCAAGAAAGGAGAATGCTCACCATTGGGGAACCACAGGGTGTCCCAGTATGGGAAGGTAAAAAGGACTTAATAAGGGATTTCAGCTGTGTTAGGTGATTTGGGGAAGCTTTAAGTCTGTGAGGCTTTGCTCTGGATTGGATGCTGTAAGGAATCAGGGGTAATTTAATGATTGGGGATTTGGGGAGGGGGATTGGATTTGGCCTGTATGGGGATCCAAACCCTTGACCTTGGTGTTATCAGCACCACACTCTACCCTAGAGAGCTAACCAGATAGCCCTGACTGGGAATCTTAATAAATCTTATCTAGAAGGCAGGAAGAATAGATGCGGCTAAAGCTACAACTAGTCGAAAAGCACATGGCTCCAGGGGGACCTGTTGTCTGAACCTCATCGAATCTTCCTACCCATGTGGAAGGCTGCATAGACGCGGGCCAGAAGGGGGTCCTCTAAAGTACAGGAAGGCCCCTCTCTCCCTGTTTAAAGGTAGTACTGGTATTATCAACTTATATTTCAATCCAAGGTGCCAGTTCCGTCACAGCATAATTAACACTGGATAATATCAACACTTAAAGGGCTGGCTGGTTAGCTCAGTTGGCTAGAGTGTGGTGCCAATAACACCAAGGTCCAGGGTTCAATTCCTGTACTGGCCAGCTGCCAAAAAAAATTAAATCAACATTCAATAATAATAATTATTCACCTATTAAGTGAAAGAAATCTCAATGTTATTTCAAGTTGAATTTCTGTAGTTACTATTAAGCATTTAGGTGTTTACTGGCCATTGGATTTCCTCTTTGCTGACCTAAGACCATTTTGATTTTATTTTTTTCTGCTGAATTGTAAGAACTTCTTGTATGTTAGGGAAATCAGCAGTTTGCCATATGAGTTGCAAAGATCCGCCCCCCACCCCTGCAGTTTTCCTTTTTACCATATCATAATAGGGTTGGTCATCCAGAAGATTTTATTTTTAATTTTAATATGGTCAATCTTCGTAGTCTTTTCATTTTTCTAATTTTATTATTTTCATTTTTTACTTTTTTGTTATTTTATTATATTTCTTTTTGGTAGTCTTCTCATTATGACTTGTGGGGTTTGCATCATGGTGAGAAAGATGGTCTCCACTCCAAGATTATAAAATTGTACACCTATGCTTTATTTTCTTCTAGCCTATTATAGTTTCATTATCTTCACATTAAAATATCTGGTCCATCTGGAATTTTTTTTTTTTTTTTTCAAAAGATGACCAGTAAGGGGATCTAACCCCTTGGGAGAGCGTCAGCACCACGCTCTCCCAAGTGAGCCACAGCCCAGTCCTTGGAATTTATTTTAACATTAAGATTTGATTTAGGGCTCATGCTTTCCTTTTATTTCAAGTGGCCCTTTTATTCCATTGACTGAAATCATCATCCTTTGGCCTGACCTGCCTGTGGTGTAAACACACCTTATCTCCTTAACAACACCCTAAACCCCTCAAGGACAAGGACTGTGCTTTCCTTCTATTGGGACCCTCCTGGCAACTGGCAGATCTTGGGTGCTCGGCAAACACTTGGGGGTGAACTGGAGGGCTTGCTGTGCCATTTAGAGAGGAAGGATGTGTTTATCGTGAACAGTCAATGAAATAATACTGGAAAGTTGATACTTGCGATGTTATATTGAGACAGTGGTATCCATAATATGTTGAAGAGGAGAATGGTGGTTATCATTTTGGTCAAGAAAGGCCATAATTCCTTGCCAACTTCACTGCACGGGTCCCTCCTTCCCCTCCCCACTCCCCTTCCCCCAAATCAAACAGTGGCTACAAGTCAATCACATTGTGTGTGCCTCAGCTGACCTGGGATCCCAGCTGACCTCAGGTTCTTTTTTTGTTCATTTTTTAACTCATGTGGCTTAGCATCAAGATCATGATATGCTGGGGAAGGAGGGAGTAAACCGTAATAGTAAATAGTAAATTTCTTTTCCTTAATTTTCTTTGCTGTTATTGTAACTATAATAAGTAAAACCTTTTTAAAAGCCTAAATTATTTTCATATTTACAGATATGTGGGCTGGCCAGTTAGCTCAGTCAGTTAGAGCGCATCCTCGTAACATGAAGGTGAAGGGTTCAGATCCCAATACCAGCCAGCCCATTACAAAAAAATACACAAATATGTAATCACAGATGTGTTAATCTTCCCAGATTTGTTTCCTGCTGTCTCTGTGAGCTGGTCTCTCCTGCATGTGTGACTTCCACAGGTACTGTTATTTCACAAAGTGGCTGCTCCCACCTCTTCCCACCAAACTCCCCCAGGTCAGTTTCTGAAAGCAGATTGGATCCAGTCATGTGAGCCCAGGTGGTATTTGTTGACTTCTAGTAATGATCTCTGACACTTACGGCCTAGACCACATACAAAACCTTAACCTCCTACGATGCTAAAGCTTATTATCCCCACAATCATACTCATCCCCACAATCATACTCATCCCCACCACATGGTCGTCCAACAATAACATAATCTGAATCGACTCAACAACCCACAGCCTGCTGATTAGCCTCATCACTCTTCTTTCCTTGAACCACAACAATGAGAATAGCACAACCACATCATTAAGCTTCTTCTCAGACCCCCTCTCAGCCCCCTTCTAGTACTAACAACCTGACTCCTCCCCTTAATAATTATCCCGAGCCAACACCACCTCTCCAAAGAAACACTTATTCGAACAAAACTCTATATCCTCACATTAACCTCACTGCAAATTCTCCTAATCATAACATTTCCTGCCACAGAACTGATCATGTTCTACATTCTATTTGAAGCAACACTAATCCCAACCCTGATTGTCATCAACCAATGAGGCAACCAACCAGAACGATTAAATGCAGGACTCTACTTCCAATTCTACACCCTCTTTGGCTCCATGCCACTGCTAATTGCACTAACCTCAACTCCACTGGCTCATTAAACCTACTGTTGCTTCAACATTGAACCCAAACACCCCTACCCTCGTGATCCAACACCCTCCTATGAACAGCATGCATAACAGCATTCATAGTAAAAATACCAGTCTACGGACTTCCCTTCTGATTACCAAAAGCACACGTAGAAGCCCCTATCACTGGATTCATAGTTCTCGCAGCCATCCTCCTAAAACTAGGGGGACAGGAATGATGCGATTCACCATCATTCTAAACCCCCAGCAAGCTCCCTAACCCACCCCTTCCTTGTTCTCTCCCTATGAGGAATGATCATAACAAGCTCTATCTGTCTACATCAGACAGACCTAAAATCCCTCATTGCCTACTCGTCCACCAGCTACATAGCCCTAGTAATCATAGCCATCCTAATCCAGATACCCTGAGGATTCACAGGAGCCACAGCCCTAATAATTGCTCATGGGCTTACATCATCCCTCCTATTCTGTCTTGCAAACTCCAACTATGAACGTGCCCACAGTCGAACTGTAATCCTAGCCCGCGGACTGCAAACACTCCTCCCCCTAATAGCAACATGATGACTACGAGCCTCCCTGACAAATCTAGCCCTCCCACCATCAACCTAGTTGGAGAATTACTTGTAATAATAACATCATTCTCCTGATCAAATATTATAATTATCCTCATAGGACTCAACATGCTAATCACGGCCTTATACACCCTATTTATACTAATCTCAACACAACGAGGTGCTCTCACACACCACATCAGCAGCATCAAACCATCCCTCACGCGAGAGAGCTCCCTGACACCCGTACATATTATCCCACTTCTGCTCCTATCCCTCAACCCCAGAAAAGTTCTAGGGCCCCTTTACTGTAAATATAGTTTAAACAAAACATTAGGCTGTGAACCTGACAACAGAGACACAAAACCCCTTGTTTACCAAGAAAGACCTCAAGAACTGCTAATTCTTATGACCATACCTAAAACTATGGCTTTCTTACCTTTAAAGGATAGAAGTGATCCATTGGCCTTAGGAATCAAAAATTTGGTGCAACTCCAAGTAAAAGTAATAAACCTACCCCTATCCCTAACTATAATTTCACTTGTTATTCTCATCACCCCCATCATCCCCGCCCTTACCAACATGCACAAACATTACCCCCTATGACCACTGTCTTCTCCTCCCACTTGTTGAAAAAATTATGGCTGAGCTCTGTCCATCCTACTTCCAGATCTGGTAAAACAATTGAACCAGCATGTTTTGAGCAAATACCTTGGCCCAGCACTGTCTTGGGTACTTGAAACATTCAGGAAAGAGCGAGGACTTTGTAATCATGTTGGAATGACGAGGACTGAAGCCATATTGGGACCTAAAACCTCACAGACTCTAAAAGATTTTTAAGAGACTCAGTTTTTATTCTTAGCATGCATTTCTCTCAGTTCCCTCTTTTCCCATGGTTGTTTGATATTTTGAGCCTTGGTTATGGGGTGACATTATTTACATAAATGTAAAGTTGTTTTCCAGCCAGCCTGAAGCTGCAAACTTGCTGGGAGGCACATACTATCCAGACCCTGAGAAATCAAGGGAGACATCAGTAAAGCTATGTGGATTCCACCCCTCCAGCAGGACCTGAGGGTCTGGGAGCAGAGGCCAGATGGACCCTTGGTGAGAACTTGCACTTGGCTCCCTGCACGGAGCTCCTGTAGCTCATGCCCCCTCCCTCCTGCTTTTCCTTTCCCACATTCCATTCCCTCACCCCCTCTTTAGAAACCCCTCGGTAAACCTGAGTGTCTGAGATGGCTTTAGCCTGGCCCTTCTCCTTCAGGCTTACTAGAGAGATGGGTCAGCCCAACATCTCTCCTCAGGTCACTGATGTTCCTGAATAAAATCTTACTTCCATGTTCACCGACATTTGAATTTTGGGGTGCTTTATTTTTATTTAGGGGGAAGCAGCCAGACTTGGGTTTGGTAATAATATTTGGCAAGCCTCAGCCAGGAGCTGAGTGCCCCCAGCCCCCTCCGCCTCATCTCTGTCTCAATCGCACAGATCTAGTTTCAAAAGATGGGCCTGCCCCCGGTGCCCAGGAAGTGAGTTAAATCTGTCAGTTTCCTCATCTGTAAAACCTGATCGTGCAACTTTGAAAGATCCTTATGCAAATGGGTATGATTAGTCACCTGTACTAGATTAATCCACCGAAGTAGGATCTGGAAAGAAGAAAGTCTGCGAGAAAGACCACGCAAGAAGATGTCACTGGTTACTGACAAGACTGCCACTCTGCAGCCGGCTGTTTTTCACTCAGACTCTATACATCTTTGCTTATGTGTAAAATTTGGTAATGAAAATTATGGTGCAGACAGGGAAAACAGGCCAAAAGCAAAAGCAACAGTTTCAAGATTATATGGCAGAAACCAGACCTGTCATTAGTCGTATTCCATGCTACCTTCCACACCATGGATTTTTATCTCTAGTTTTGTTCATTAGCTACATGTCACACTGGTCATAGGTTTCAGGGACGTTTGCGCTCATATGCCTGATGACATACGTAGGAAGGAGATGCTAGAATGATGATCACCACTGTGCAGAAGGGGAGACTGGGGAGGTCCTGAGAATCACAGTGGCTTGTCCAGGGTCACATAAGTGATAAGAAGGAGGCGCTGGGGCTGAACCTACATGAATCTCCTCCAACCTGTGAAGCTGGCTGCACCCAGGCCTTGCACAGGGGTGCGATCAGGCAGTGTTGGTGGAAGTGTGGGCAACAGAGGGAGTTCATGGGGAAGGAGGGTCAGCAGTCAGGTACCCAGAGGGGCAATTACAGTCTTGTACACAGAGGAGGGGTTCAGGAAATGAAGTACCAGGAATTGACCTCACTTCCTTGAGAACAGACCCCAACAGAACTCGGAACTCAGTAACCTGGCACCCACATTCTATACACAGCCCCTTCCCCAGCTCACTTGGCCACAGGCAGAGTGAGATGTTGTGCTGTATCCCGAGGTCCCGGGGCAGTAGCCCCAGGCAGCCCTGTGCTGAGAGGCTTGTCCGCTGCTTCCGGCGCTGGGTCAGCCCTCGCCCTGGACTCCGGTGGCCGTTTGGCAGGAGGTCCCCAAAGGTAATGTCAGGTGTCCCAGGGGAGGGCGGGCCAGGCCAGGCCAGCACTGTGAGCCTCCCTGGGTGACCGCACACCTTCCTCCTGCGTGTGGGGGGAATGGGGACATGGGACAACCTCCCTGGGCAGAGGCAGAGGGTGGGGTGTTTATAAACCTGCTGGTCCTGGTGTGTTCACACTTCAGGTCATGGCTAGAGGGTGAAAGGGGACTGCCGGGGTGGCAACCACCACCCTGTACATTAACCCTGGACCCTCAGGCTCACTTCTCATGTCCTCCCTGGGGTTAAGACTGGCCTCCAGCCCCTTCCGTCCTGGGTGTTCACGGTGCTGTCGCTGTGCATCTCCTCCCTGTCCTATCCTAGAGTGAAGAGAAGTCTTCCCTAAGCCCAGATGCCACCCATATGTTGTGGCCTGTCCCGGCAGGCACCCTGCAAAAGTGGGTGGAGTACCTGGTGCCCACTGTCATGCGTGGCAATGACTCCTATGTGCACACGTTTCTGCTAAACTACAGAAACTTCGCCACTCCCCAGCAGGCGCTGGATCTGCTTTTCCTCAGGTGAGCACTCTGTCCCTCGATCACACAGTGTCACTCAGCCGCCTCCCAGCTGTGAGTCTTGGGACTGTCACCACACCCCTCTGAGCCTCAGCTTCCACCTGTGTTCGGTGGGTGGTAACAGGAACAAGCTCCAGTGGGTCCCCCATGGAAAGTGCTGCTCCTGAGTCCAGCCCTGTGGAAAGTTCTGCTGGAGGGGCCACGGTCGTCCTCATTCAGGATTCCTGCCCCCCCACGAGGAAGTCTCTGTCACACCCTCACTGACCTCGTTGACTTGGGCTTCACTGTTTTCACATTTGAGATCCTATCTGTAGGCTTCTGGGAGTATTCAAAGCAGGGAGACCGGGGGCTGGCAGAGGGGCTTCAGGTGCACCCAGATATCTTGGGAGGAGTCGGTTGGGGTTCATTCCTTCAACAAACATATTTGAAGTCACACTATGCGCAGTGACTTTCTGGGCACTGACTATATTCCAATGAACCGAGGAGACTACATTCCCTGCCCTCCTGGGTTTCCATTCTAGTCAGAGGTCAGTCAACCACAACATACGTGAGGAGCAGGTAGTGCCACCATATGGTAGACGTGACACCGCCCTGGTCTCCTCTAGGTACAGAAGCATCCTTTTGGATTATCATGGGGATGGCGGACCCCTGGAGCAGCTAAAAGGGTAAGTAGGGTTTGGGTCCAGATGGAGGGGCTCCCATCTCCACAGAACTGTGTGTGGTGTATGGGAGCCTGTAGATGGGGGAGCTGGCAGATCTCTGGCTCCCACACATCTTATGATTCCTGCTACAGGGCTGAGGGCTCAGGATTTCCCTGCAGGGAAATTGAAGGCTCCCCCCATGGAGGCTTTTCCCAGCCCCTCCTTGGTTGCCAGGCCCATCTCTGCCAGGGCTGTCATACTGGACATTGGAGGGGCTGGTCTATGGACAGGCAGGGGCAGAGGGTACAAGACTGCAGCTCACTCAGGGGAGCCCTGGGAGGGCAGCATAGAGGGATAGGCCAGGCCTCTGATGCTGCTGCCCACCTGTCTCCTCCCAGCGCCATGTCCTCCATCCTAAAGCTCTGGCTGGAATTCTATTCCATTGACTTCCACGAGCCTCCTGAGTTTCCTTCTTTGAAGTTTCTGTTGGCATATGTACACATCAATCTGCCAGGCTCAGAGGTGGAGCGCAAGGCTGATCTTCTTCTGGCCCAGCTGGAGAAGCTGGAGCACCTGGAGCCCAGTGAGGCGGAGACTGAGGGTGAGGAGGAAGAGGGTGGGTGCCTGTGAGGGTTTGGAGAGGGGGCTGGGCTGGGCCACACAGAGCAGAGTTTCCAGAAGCAGGCTGGGGACAGGGGCACTGAGTACTCAGAACAATCATGCAGTGTTCTGCAGTATGGTAAGACTTCCTGAGGCTGGGTCTCTGGACTTGGGCTTCTCAGAAAGACAGTGTCATTGGAACAGACATAGAAACTCATGTTGATATTCTCAATTGTTGTCCCTCCAGTTCCAGCTTCTGCCCAGGCTGAACAACTGTCCCAAGGGCTAAAGACATCTTCAGCTCCAGCTCCAGCTCCACCTCCACTTCCAGAGCCAGAGCCTGAGCAAGATCCAGAGCCCAAGCCAGAGAAAGAGCAAGAGCTAGATCCAGATACAGAGCAAGAGCCAGAGTCTAACTCAGAGCAAGAGCCAGAGCCCAAGCCAGAGAAAGAGCAGGAGAAAGATCCAGAGGCCAATCCAGGGCTAGATCTGGAGCACGAGCAAGATCCTGAGCTAGAGCCAGAGCCCAAGCCAGAGCCAGAGCATGAGCATGATCCCGAGCCGGAGCGAGAGCCAGAGGAAGAGCAAGAGCTAAAGCAAGAGCAGGAGCAAGATCCGGAGCCTGAGCAAGAGCAAGAGCTAGACAGAGCCAGAGCAAGAGCCATGGCCAGGGACAGGGCCAGAGCCAAGGGAAGATCCAGAACCAGAGCCAGAGGACGAGCCAGAGCAAGCTCACCTAACCACTGCTGAAACATCAAAAGTAGAAGAAACGCCAGCATCCAGGCGAGCCCTGGCTCCAGAGCTCCCACAAACACCCTCACCAGTCCCCACTCCAGAGCTGTCCTTCCCCTTCCCTGCCACTGTGCTTGTCCTCCTTTTTGTCATTGTCCTGCCTCTCCTCAAATTTTATCATCTTTTCTCTTCACTTATATCCCTTGTATAAAATAAAGTATTTTAATATTTTCAAAATTACAATTCAGTGGCATGAAGTACATTTCTCATGTGGTGCAACCCTCACCTCTGTCTAGTGACAGGACAGCTTCATCAACTCTGTAGCCATTAAGCTGTCACTCCCCATCCTGCCTCTCCTAGTCCCTGACAACCACTCCATTTTCTGTGTGTGTGAATTTACCTATCGTGGATTGTTCCTATCAGTACAGTTATATGTTATGTGGCCTTTTGTGTCTGGCCACATAATATGAGAAGGAACTGATTAATTTTTATTTTATGTTTTTAGTAAGAGGAAAATTACAGAAAAATCAAAGACTATACATAGAAACACAGAGCCGTGATAGTTATTATTGTCATAATCTTGAAATAGGAACTACTTTTGAATGACTGGAGAGCCAGACGCCACAGAGGTAAAGACTGACTTTTCCTGGTCAAAACAAAAGAATAATGTCAAAAGCTTAAAAGACAAACCCCAGATTGGAAAATTCTTCATGGACAGATAAAGGGTAATATGCATCCTAGTGGTACAAAGAGTTTTCATTTATCCATGTTTTTAAGGGGACAAAGGATATATTCCTGCAGTTCCAAAGGGAAGCAATTCATATGGCCAGTAAATGTCAGACATCCACGACATCCCTTATGATGACACACAACAATTTACATATTATTGAGATGTCATTGCCCCATCAGATGGGCTGGTCTGTATGTCTGGTGATGACCAGCTCTGGTGAGAATGTGGGAGAAGAGGTGCCAGCGGATGTCCTGGGAGACATGTGCATAGATACCCCATCTCAGGAACCACTCAGCAACTTCTATCAAAGTGAACACGCGTGTCCATCTGCCAAGTAGTGGTAATCTGGGGAGGTTATTCCACAACCACAATGGCCCAGGTTTTCAAGATTTCTGTTGAAGTGTTTTCATCACAGCACTGGTGGAGGTAGCAAGTGGCTGGCCATGTCTCTAACATCTTCTAGAGGGGCTGGGTGTTAAATTGAGTGGCTGCTGAGCTGCACACAGAAATTGTCATGTAAACATGTCATGAAGGCCAGTCTGTATTGAGGGTCTCAGGTTGAAAAACATCTATGTGTTGTCAACATGCATACACACCTGTATGTAAATGACTGTTCAGGTGAGAGAATGAGACAGACAGACACAGGACAAAAGAAGTCAAATGGGAGAGACAGGCTGGGAGATGTGACCAAGCCATGAAGGAGGAGTAGCTCTGCTGGGTGGGACTTTCAAAACCTTTTATTCTCTTTTACGTGATATGTGAATATTTTTAATATGCACATTAGTTTATGTTTATATAAACATTAACATCACATTAAATACTATCCACTAAACACTCACCTACTAAGTAAAGTACATTACCCGGTTTCAATTTTTGTAGGCACTTATTACAAAGACAATAATGATTATAAGAAAATCAGTAGTTCAATATGAATGAAGAATAACATTAAAAACACAGTCCTTCCACCCAGATGCCCAGTGGGTGTCCACTGTGGTGTTCCTCTTTCCTGTTCTTGCCCTGTGTGCAGGCACGTGTGTGTGTGTGGAGGTGTGAGTGTGCACAGGTGTGTGTGCAGGCGTGTGTCTGCAGGTGTGAGTGTGTGGAGGCATGTGGAGGTTTGTGTCTTTGGGTGTGTGTGTGTGTGCAGGGTTGTGTGTTTGTAGGTGTTAAGTGCAGTGGTGTGGGTGTGCACATAGGTGTGGGTGTGCAGAGATGTCTATCCATGTGTGTGTGTGTGTATGTGTGTGTGTGTGTGTGTGTGTGCACCTGTCTGGGGAGAAGGTGCTGTAGGCCTGCAGAGGACCTGCTGCCACAGTGTCAGGTGAACTCAGGCATGCTGAGGGCACATGCCTGTGCCATCAGCAGTTTCACCACCATGGTGTCCTGTATCCAAGGCCAGGACCCTTTGCACCACTTGCCAGGCCAACTTCTTCAGTCAAAGTACTGCTTCCTCTGCACAGTCCTTGGTAGCTCCCAGCCTGCTCTGCACCATGTGATCACATTCAGACCAGCCTGGGAGGAGGTGGCCATCACTGGGTGTCCCCAGCATTATAAACAAGGAGCCCGAAGATCACACTGAGGAAGGACTTCTCCACAGTGACAGGGCTGCAGTGACACAGCATCATCCCAGTCCAGCTGCTGCTGCCTCCAGGTGTGGCTGCCCCATGCCGCCACCTGCATTGAAGTAAAAAATGTCCAGCACAGTGGGGGGCTGCCACTTGTGCTGCCCTGGACGCTTGTCCCCATGTGAAGCACAGGGGAGGGTCGAGAAGGGTCTGAGGGCTGCAGCTCCAGGGAGCTGGAAGGTGAAGAGGAGCAGCCACATCCAGATGTTCAGTCCGGGAAGAGAGAAGTCTGTCAAAATGCAGAGCTCTGGCCAGTAATTACCTCGTGTCTTTGTGAAGTGTATTGCTGCACATCCCTGGTCAGCAAGAACTGCTTCTCCCCGGCCTGGACATCTGGGAAGGGAAGGGCTTGGAGGCCTGGAGAGAGGGGCCTGTTGGGCCGGAGCTGGACTCATGCAGAAGACAACATTCTACCTCCTGAGCACAAGGGGCCGGGGTGGGTGCCTAAGAACAATGCTTCCCTGAAATCCTCTCTGTTTTATCATTTACCTTTCTCTTCCTGAAGAATATACTTTCCATTTTAAGATAAGACAGGGTTTGCCAAGATTGCAAACCACACTGAGGAGTCGATTCTGGCTTTGGTAACCCAAGTACACCACGTGATCTAGGACCTACTTGTCTAAGCTCTTTGTTCTGTTGTCTGGCAGCTGTGGTAAGACTGGAATAAGAAACATCTGCAGTGAGCAAATAGCCTGTGGAGAGGAGGGATGGGGGCCTTTCACCTTGGCTGACACTTTAAAATTGCAGATGGGGGTTCCTGGAAGACGTAATTATTAAAAAGATTAAAATTCAGTGCCTGCCCCCTAATGATGGGCATCCTATCCTAGCACTGAACTGCTGTTCACTCCACTATGAGCCAGTTCACCACTTTCCAGTGGTCCGTGACCACAGCCTGTCGTAGCCGGTCCTACATGGTCCATGGTGTCCGTCTGGCTATGGAAGCAAAGTACTTGCCATGAGGACAAACACATGAAGCCCTGGAGTACGGGATGCCCTCAACCTGAGAGAGCCTCAAGGACACCCTCCGTGCACACACCAGGGAGACAGCCATTTTCTACTCAGAATCATTCTAGAACCTTCCCCAATATTGTTGACATTCTCCTTGATGCCTAAAACAGGAAGCAAAGAACTCGCTGGATGCGTCCAGAAGACACTGCACTTCCAAACGAGCCCCTGACTTGACTCACGGCAATAAAAGAGGCTTCAGTCTCCTCATCCACACCAACTCTTAAAGGCACCAGAACCATCTCTAGGAGCCACAATCAATGTTCTCAACTTTCACAAGACGGACAACGTGATTCTTGTGTCCATGACTGTTCTCAGGAGAGGGCTGGAAAATCTCAGTAACTGTCAGGATTTTCTCAGTAAAACCAGCGAACGTCCGTGGATCTAGTGACAACCAGCAAAGAGGAGGAGGTGATGAGCTTCCTCACGCTGGATGAGGAGTGACAGGAGGTCAGCACGTTTACCAGCCGTGGTCAGCTCTGATGACTTTCCAGGGAGATGTTGTGAGTGGCTGTGTCATTACACTCTTTAATGAGTTTGAAATGGAGCCTAACTTTAAACAAGAATGGAACCAAGAAGGGAAAGTCAAGCCCAATAACGAGCTCACCTTCAGCAGAGGAAAGTGGGGTACAGCTGTGCAGAAGGACTGAGGGTTCTCAACCCAGCCCGGGACAGGACAACCCACCTCTTACTCCTAGTCAGGTGCTGGGGAGGGTGCAATGTTGGACTTGTGTTGACAGATGCTCCATGAGGCCTACTCAACACTTGGGAAAATCACAGCAGAATTCCAAACTAACTGGGAAACAGACTCAGCTGATAAAATAAATAGAGCCCAATGTGAACATTCAGAGACAACCCCTTCATACCAGACCTCCACCCTTGAAGTCCTCTGATTGCTGAGAGATCTTCTCTACAACACCTGGACTCTGCTTCCACTTGAGGCCACACACCCCAGCCCCTATCTGTCCCCCACCCCTTTCATCCAGCTCCTGACTCTACCAAAGTTGGGCTTCTCCTTCTGAAAATAGGTTGGAGACTCGATTTGTCCACAGTAGTCACTCTGTACACTTCAGGAGCAACCTACTTACCGGCTGCACCTCTGGTCTGAGCAGCTCTCACCTAACATCACAAAAAGAAAACCAACCCCTGCATCAGGGGAATCAATGTTTGAAATGTAACAGACATAGGCAGGAAAGAATTTTCTGGTTCCTTCTTCCCTAAGCGATTTATTAGCGAGGGACCAGATTTCCATTCTGCCTCCTTGTCTCACTGAAAGCGACCCATAAACTCCAAGCAAACCTAAGGAGGTGGAAGCGCTCAAGGGGCAGCCCAGGACCCGGCGAACGTTCAGACTCCGCGCCCGCGGGGCGAGCACCTCGGACCTGCCAAGCCCGCTGAGCCCGAAGGACCATACTCCCTCCCGCCCCCTCGCTCGGTGCAGAGGTGGCCCGGGGCGTCCTCCGGTGTCACTCACCGCCGGCATGCCGAGGCTCCCGGCCCGACGCTGCGCAGGCCCCGGCCAGGGCGCTTCGCCCTTTGCGGTTGCGCCGGGGCAACCCGGGCCGGCGGGGGGCGCTGCAGCGAGGGACCGCGTCCCAGCGGCGGTGGGATTGCATCTTCTCCCGGAACTCGGATGGATGAACCTGCCCCTGCCACCCACCAGGACCCTGTGCTTGAGACCCGAGCAGCGCGTGCAAGTCACTAGCGCACGCGGGTCAGGCCGCCTGGGCGCGCGCACGCGCACCTTACGAGAGAGCGAGGACACAATGGACTCGGACAAAGTCCCTTAAACTTTCTTGACGTGAGAAATTCCAAACTGACAGGGGCCCCTTTGCAGAAGCCAATCGAGTTTTCTCTTCACTTTAAACAGCCCGAGGAGCTGTTTTTGGTCCATCGATAAGTATAGACCCAAGCTGAACTTTCTCATGGGAACCGCACTTGTACCAAAATTATGAATCCATTCCTGACATTACAAAAGAAGCTGTTCCTGGTCGTTCATTCTTAAGTATCTTCGTCAGGGGGATTTTTAAAAAACAAAGGAAATAGTTTGCTTGTTTTCTGCCCACTTTAACCTGACAAGTAAGGCTGAGTCTTGTAGGTGGCCTTTTATGTGAACACGGTGGCAAAAATAACTTGGACTGGATTTTTCTAAAACAAAACGACCTCTCAAATCCAAACACTCCTTACATAAAAATCGCCTTGTGTTATAACTGGATGCTAAGTATTTCATGCCATGTTGACACAAGGTACTTGTCTACATCAAGGCAAAACATACTCTAACCGAATCCCTGTTAGTAAGCCCAGGACTTGAAGGGCACCTCCAGCCGGTTCACAACGACGCTTATGTCAAAGCTCATCATATCCACTTCCTGGCAAGTGTGACGTAAATATACTTTGATTCATTTGCCTATTTTAATCTAAACCTAGCAAACTCAAAGGCTTGTTCCTTTCCTCTTGAATTAATGGACCCTTCCAATATTGAAATAGTAATCAAGGCAGGAAAATCTGTGAATATAAAGTATTTTGAATTGATGCAAATTTAGTGCAGGAAAGTATTGAGGGATAAGAAAAGCAGTAATCAAAATGCAGTGTAAATGCAGGTTATTTTAGAGAATGCAAAAAGATTAATGCTTTCTTAGTATTTGATAGAAAACGTTATAATCGATTATTTTCAGACTTTGGGGGAAAAGTACAACCTTCCAAACTATTGTTCTAAAACATCTAAATCTCCAGGAGAAATAAAAAATAACGTAATAGACAACATACTATTTCTTTGTCATATTTTCACTTTCAGTGGCTTCTTTTACTAGCATGTTGTATCCATACATAATTTTAGGGCAACCTGTAATATAGATTCTAATTCTTCTCAAGCTAAATATGGTGAAGGCTCTATGTTGTTTCTTTGGACATCAGAATTCATCTAGAAATCGACTGATTTGTCTTTAACATTAAAAAATCAAACTTATTTATATTTTTGAGGGGTTAGGATTCTTTGTGAACATTCCCAAAGCACAGAAACAAGAAATAGTCTAACAAAAGTTAGTAATTAGACCAGAAATTAATTTCTACACATTCTCAGAGGTAATTTTAAATGACTATTTTTGAAGTTACTTTTAAAGCGTTTTACAATATAAATGTTCTTAAATTATCACATTTCACGAAATATCATGTTTAAAAAGAAGCGTCATTAATTTAACTTAATTTTGGAAGACAAAACAAACACAAAGATCAACTGAACAACAGGAGTTGCGGGGACCTGCCCCCTCGACTAACAGTATGAAACTAGCGGGTGAAGACACATCTCTGTTCCCACCGGACCTTGGCGATGACTTGAGAGTGATTTAAATCAGAGACACTGACTGACAGGACCCCTCGGGAGAAGAGAACTTCTGTGCGAGAGGAGGCTGGACGACGAACACACCACCTTCTTCTGCCAGGACTTCTCGCCTGTGTCTGGGAGAAGGGCCCAGCTAACGCTAGAGGAAGGAGAGGACGCGACCGCCCTAAGCCGGCGTGGCTCCCCGCCCCTCGGACAGCGCTGGCTGGTCCCCGCCACTGGCAGGCTGCTCCGAAACCTACTTCGCTGTGGGATCGGCGTTTCTAAGCAAGCCCGAGTGCCCTCGACTGGGGCGGTAAGAGGACCCAGAGCACGGACGGCCCCTCGCTTCCTGCGTTGTTCTGCGCAGACTGGAGGCTTAAGACACAGCTGCGTTTTCTCCTCTTGCCAACGGAAGAGACTAACCTGCGAGAGGCGTTGACAAGGGCGCCGTCCCGGCCGGTCCCGCGCAGCATCCGTCCTTGCTCCCGAGCGCGCTCCGCGGGGCCGGGGGCGCGCCGGTCTCTGGGTTCGGAGGAACGTGGATTCGGAACGTCCTGCGAGTGACCCGCCCGAGAGGCCGGCGGGTCTTCTCTGGCTACGGCCGGGCGTGGAGGTGTGGCCTGCAGAACGAAGGCGCAGGGAATAAATCCCAGCACTTCCTCTTCCCTCGCCGCCCAGGACCCGGCCGTGGGGTGGCCTCAGAGCGACTTCAGTCACTTAAATCGGTCTCTTTTATAGGCCGCGTTCGGTTGTCGGAGTCGCCGTAGATGGCCCTGGGGAGCCCTCAGCGTCCCGCTCCCCCTCCAGGGTTCTCCAGTTCCCCAAAGCCTCCCAAGACCGTCATGGGATAAATACGAGTTTGTGACATTCCACGACAATATCAAATTTTAAAGAGTTGTGTTTAAGTAGGTGACAACCGAGAACACACCGAATCCCACCCCTTACTCAGCAGATCTCGGAGCTGAGCTTCGGAGGCGCCGAGACCGCGGAGAGCTCCAGGCGCGCGGCTTCCGCGCCCGATCCGAGCCGCAGAGCGCACGTCCCTCCTCGCCTACCCCGGGCTCAGCACCGCCCCCTCCTCCGGGTACACGTTCCAGGACGTTCTTCCCGCGGGGCCGGATCCCTCCGCAGCCCCGGGAGCGTACGGAAGCTCTTGGCGCCCCCTCGGACGTCCCTAGCAGGCGAGCGTAGATAGACTCCCGGACACGCGCGACAGCCACAGCGAGCGCCGGCAGCCGAGGCCCAAGGGGGCGACCCCAGACCGGGAGGTGCGCGCGGGCTATTCAGGCTGGGGCGCGCGGCGGGGGCCGAGGGTCCCACGTGCGGTCCCCACGCTCTCCTGGAACTGAGTCTTGGCTCTCAGGGGACTTTGCTGGAAAGCCCCGGCCAGGTGCGGTTAGAAAAAAGTTGATTCTCGACCTAAACGAGGCGTTCCAACGTGCCTTCCCCTCCCTCCACCCCCAACATCTTGGCCTCAGTTTCCCTTCACTTTAAGGACAGCTGAACCCCCCCCTTCGTTCTCGGCTCTGTCGGGGGGGGGCGGTGACTGGGCCCTGGAGCGTGGGCGCCAGCGAGCGAGGCGACGGAAGGCGGAGCCGCGGGACAGGTATCTTATTAAACCTGCTGGCAGCTGTCACACACCACCGCTGCCATCCTGGGTGAGACCTGTCAGCACGAGGGGCCGAGGCCATAACCGTCGTCCTCAGCTTCTGTACTTGTCAACGGTGTCTCTCTCTCTCTCACTCACGCGCGCGCACACACACACACACTCACGCGCGCGCGCGCACACACACGTGCACACACACACTCACGTGCACACACACACTCACGTGCACACACACACCCTACTATATTTTTAAAGAGTCACCTCGCGCACCCCTCGTTTTTTCTTCTTTCAGGAGTCTGGGCAAAGAGCTTGAGCGAGGTGGAGCAGATGCCGGCGGACGCGGTGCAGGGCCGTGTGTGCTCCTACGGGATGAAACTCAACTGGGACATCAACGACCCGCAGATGCCTCAGGTGAGTGAAATCGAGTGTGTGGGGGCAACGCGTGGCGCTGTCCATCTGAAGAAGGGGCAAAGGCATCCCAGTTCTTGCAGAAACTTTGTGGACAGACCACAAACACACTGCTGGGGGGCCCTCAAAAGCAGAGGGAACTTCTCTGGACTTTGCGAAATGCAGAGTTGAGTTTAGAGATGTTTAGCAATTGAGTTTAGTTGAGTTTAGATCTCCTAGCAATTTTCTTGCTCTTGTCTGAAAACACCGAGGGCAGCAGGAAATGTCAATCGGGCTCCACTTTCTCAGTAGTAAGGTGAGGGCAGGACACCTGGTCCCTTCACTTTCCTTTAACTGAGGTGGAAATCGGGTGCCTCTCTCCTTATACCTCTACTTGAAACCCATGGGAAAGTTAGGGGAAATCTCGGCAAATATAAATACCACTGCTTCTCACTCAGCAAAACTGTGAGATCGGATTATGAATGGAGGTGACCCGAGTCTCAAACAAATAGCTCGACTTGAGCAATTTATTCTGACATCCTCCATTGCCCGGAGGAGGCCCCACAGTCATGCAAAGGAGGCCAAAGCGCCCAATGATTATTTCTTTCCTAATGTCAAGGAGATCATCATTCTTTTAGGGTGAATTTGTTTTTGTTTTGTTGGAGCAAAGCAGTTTGGGGCCAAGTCCAGGGAATGAACTTGGTCATACTGGTTTGGGTCAAAACTGAGGAATGACTTTGAACTCCTGGGTGTAGGTGGGCGGTAGAATGGGAGTTGCTTCCTAATATTTACAAAGGTGGACTTCCTGCAATGTTGGCACAGGAATAAGAGACTTAGCCTTTATTCAGCATCTACTATGTGCCAGATAGTTGTTCAGATTAACAGTTCATTAGCAAGGTGTGTAGACTCTCGAATCAGCACATTTTGGAGCAGGTTTGTCTCACTTGTTTGTTTTAAAGGCTGCCTGCCTTAGAGTTGTGCTGTGTCATTTTTGTGAAAGTGGACCCCAGTACAGCGAGTGAGTCTCATTCTCACTGACTTCAGTCATGTACATCTTCCTGAGAAACCGTCTGATCTTGCATTTTAGAAGAGTCACATCTAAATAACACAATAATGGCTCATCTCTTAGCATTTTCCAGACTTCTTATATAAATAGGAATTATTTTTCTTTTAGGAGACTGGTTCTTAAGAAATGCATGTGATATCTCAAAAGGGACAGACACACTAGGATATAGAAAGAGAACTGGAGAAAGTTAGCATGGTCCTGCTCTGGCTGCTCAGTGTAGAGAACAAAACTGGCTATATGACCTTGGGAGAGTCCTTGAATTTGCCTTAGTCTCAGGCTACTCACTTGTCATCAAGTGGTGGAACTAGATAATTATCTCACACTCTTGTCCAGGACTACTGTCAGACAGTTTTGTGTGTGTGTGTGCGTGTGTGTGTGTGTGTGTGCGCGTGTGTGTACACATGCATGTGCCAACACATTTGAACAAATGAAATCCAATCCTGGACATCCTCTGCTATTGTTTTTATTTAAAAACACAGCCTCTATGGCTTTGCCTATGGTGTAAGTACCTCAGTAGCTGGTGTGAGGCAAGGGAACCTAGTCTATACCCTTATATGGGAGTCATAAAGAAGTACTGTCTTTTGGAAAATCGTCAATTTGTTACTAAGATCCTTAAGTTGAAATGTTCACTTTTGAAAGAAACATATTTGCATTTAATATAACTTTAGAGGTGGTAGTACATCATTATATATTTCACTTTTGAGTTACCTTAAGTCTTGATCTTAAGTCAATGTATTAATTTATGTCAATTGTAATATTTCAGGGGAAAGATAAATAATGCCTATTAGTAATAACAATGATTTCAACAATATCCTTGTGGTTTTGAAAACAACCTTATTACTGTTAGAATATGCAATATTAACGATATACACAAGTCTGAATTGTCTAACTTATAATACTTTGGCTTTGCAAATGTTCAATTTAATTTTCCTGGGTGGTAGAAATGGGGAGGAGGTACAGATGGTTTACTGCTGTGATAATACTCCTCTGACTATCACACCGGTAAAGCTAGTTGGGGCCAGTCTGCCACAAATCTGTTTATATCCCAGCTATGACACTGTGGAAGGTTATCTAGCTAAACTCCACTTTCTTATCTGTTAAATAAGAGGAAGGATGCCCATCTTGCAAGGTTTTTGTGAGGACTGCAGATATTGCATAACATGGCTCTGCAGGCCATCCTGTCTCTGTCCCCAGTACTACTTAATTCAGCATTGCAGTGTGAACACAGCTCTAGACAGTACAGAGAAGAATGTACATGGCTGTGTTCCAACATAACTTTTTATGGATACTGAAATTTGGATTCCATATAAATCTCATGTATCACAAAATGTAATTCATCTTTTGATTTCCCCCCCACCCATTTAAAAAGGTAAAAACTATTCTTAGCTTGAAGTTACAGAAAAACAAACAGCAGATCAGATTTGGCCCATGGTCCCTGGTTTCTAGACCACTGCCCTGATGAATACCTGGTAAATAGTAAGTGCTCAGTATAGGGTAATTTTACGTTACACTTATATACAGGAAAGACATTGATTGCAGTATAAATAATGCATAAAATGGACAGAGACCACCAAATATGAACACTAAAGCAATGTTCAGTATCGTAGATATAACATTATTTCATCCATGTGGCTTTCTTGAGGAGAATGACAGTCCCATATTGCTCTGGGGAGCAGTCCAGTACCGGGCAGGCTCAAGGTTTACTGTTATGGCTAAGTCCTTCATCTACTGTGAACCTTTTCAACTCGGAGAGCTAAGTTGGGAGTAGGAAGGGAAGCTGTTCTAGCCTCTCTGAGGGTGCTTTGGGTATCACTGCTGATGTGACTGACAGGTTTAGGATAGAGAATCAAGAGCTTTTGAAGAAAAAGCACTGACTTAAATATACTTACAAGTTAAATTGCATTTCAGTGATAGAGCTTTCCAGTCACTTTTTGTCCTGACACTTCAATACTTAACTTGAAAATGTTTTGAACATTTAAACACACCAAGAAGTGGTGTAACAGAGTGCTCAGTAGCACAGGCTCTGGAGTCAGACTACCTAGAGCCAGGCCTTGCTGGCTGTGTGACCTTAGACAAGTTAATTAATCTCTCTGACTTCCATATCCTATAAAATGTGGATAATAATAATGGTTCAAATTTCTGCACGTGTTGTGAAGGCTAGATGAATTATTGCAGCATCTAGAAGGTAAGAGCTACATAAACAGTTATTAGCCAGAGAGGCAAACGTAGGCTGTGACATTTCGTGACACAGTAAGTTATGGGTTGTACAACATTTCTGGGTGTAAAAAGAACTCGTTTCTGTACTAGCTGGTCGTAGAAAACGTCAAGGGCGAGGGGTGCGTTCGGGCTGCCCAGAGCTGACCCCTCGTCCTGCGCTCGTCTCCAGGAGCCGGCCCACTTCGACCCCTTCTGTGAGTGGCCCGACGGCTACGTGCGCTTCATCTACAGCCGCGACGAGGAGAAGGCGCGGCGCCACCTGAGTGGCTGGGCCATGCGCAACACCAACAACCACCACGGCCACATCCTCAAGAAGTCGTGCCTGGGCGTGGTGCTGTGCGCGCGGGCCTGCGCCCTGCCCGGCGGCGCCCGCCTGCAGCTGCGGCCAGCCATCTGCGACAAGGCGCGCCTCAAGCAGCAGCGTGAGGGCGCGGCCCGGGAGGGCTCTGTCCCCAGCTCCTGTCCCCTTTCTTCCTTCAGAAGGGTCTGGGGGAGGCATTGCTATGATTTCTTCTTCTGGGCTTTGCAGAGAAAGCGTGCCCCCACTGTCACTCTGCTTTGGAGTTGATGCCCTGTCGAGGGCACAGCGGATACCCTGTAACCAATTTCTGGCGGCTTGAGGGCAACGCGATATTTTTTCAGGTAGGTGGGTGAGAACACATGTTTCGTTTTGTTTTGTTTTCCCTGGCCAGTACAGGGATCAAACCTGGACCTCGGTGTTATCGGCACCTTGCTCTAACCAACTGAGCTAAACGGCCAGCCTGAGAACACAATGTGATGGATATTTTTCATCAGACCATTTAGAGACCAAGTCGCTTGCGATGTGCCTTGGCAGCTCTAAAGCAAACAAACTACAGCTCCAGTGGCCAGAAATAGGTGCTGGAGCTCCCCAGGGACCTACCAGAAGCCCAGGAATTCACTCACCTACTGTGTTCTTTAAGGGCCAGAGATAGTGAACCAAGGTATAGTCATAGTTCATTTAATACAGTGAAAGGATTGTGGGTGATCTTTTAAGATGTCTATTATTCATGCTGTTTTATTTGTTCAAGAATTTTTTCTCTGTCATTTTAGAAAACAAGAACAAAAACTTGGGATCTTGGGAAAGGCATCATAAATTTTTGGCCAACATTGCCAGCTTCCTTTAGAGGAATAAATAACATGTGATTTATTTCTTCACTAATGCAGGCCAAGGGAGTTCATGATCACCCAAGACCAGAGAGTAAATCAGAGACGGAAGCTAGAAGAAGTGCCATCAAGAGACAGATGGCCTCTTTTTACCAGCCCCAGAAAAAGAGAAATCAGGAATCCGAGGTAACGGAGAGCTGGCATTCCACAGGGGTCTGTATTCATTTCAGGACAAGATAGACTGATTATGTGTAATATAAATATTATATGTTTACAACAGTTTGATTTTATATGAAAATTATATATCTCTAACAATATATTAAGTCAATGTTTGGGTAAGGTTTCTAATCCCTTCCTAAAAACAAACAACAAAGGACCTCTACTAGTAATAATCAAGTCAGGATGTGTGCTGACATCCTTCTACAAGGACAGTTATCCAACAGCAATAAAGAAACCTGTGCATACCAACAGGGAGTTAACAGTGCACCCCTGAGCCAGTCCTTGACATATTTACACAGGAACAGATAACATCTCTTTGGGTTACTTGGTCTGGTTTGGCCTTTCAACAAAAGCATGCCAAGCAGGCAGAGTGGTAATGTGAGGATAACAGAAACTGACCTTGTTCATGCACTTCCTACGTATCAAGCACATATCTAGGAATTTCACACATTTAATGGTCACAGAAACCCTATGAAGATGTTACTATTATTAAACCCCATTTCTAAAATGAGGACTCTGAAGCTCAGAGAGGTTAAGTAACTTATAAGTAAGGGTCAGAGGCAGGATTTGAACCCAGGTTTATGTGACTCCTGAATCTACACTACTGTGAAAACAGTATGAGTGAGAACAGGACCACTTCCCACTCAGACCCATCCTGCCTGGCTACAGTGGACCCCTCACTCAGTAGTGTGGTTGTCGTGCCCGAGTGAGCTCAAGCTTAGCAACCCCAGGACCACGTGCCTGAATCATGTCCCTGAGCAGTGCGGTATTCACAGCACAGAGCCCACCAACTGGAAGTTTCTTATTATTTACTTGGTTGGCTATTACTACAAGTGAGGGTGTCCATGCAATTTACATACCATATGTCTGTTTTGTTTTTTGTTTGTTTGTTTGTTTGTTTTTTTAGGCAGGAGAGAATCAAGACAACAGTGAACATTTCAACAACATACCTCCCCTAGAAAATTTGGAACTGTTTGATATAATTACTGACACCGGTTTCCCTATTCCAGGGCAGCCTTACCCCTCCTTCCCAAACTCTGATGCTTACAAAGCTACCTGTGACCCAGCCACCTTTCAAGGGGACATAATGACCCCCTTTCAAAAATGTTCAAACCCAAGAATCTGTTTGCCCAGGCCAGCTTGCAGCTATGAATTGGCAGGCCCTGGCTTTACAAGTTTGAGCTCCTGTCCCACCCTTTATAAAGATTCCACCAGTGTCCCTAATGATGCAGACTGGATTCATCTGAACCCACTACAACATAATGTCAATTCATACAGCAGCTATGAGAGAGGCTTTGATTTCACTAGTAAACAACATGGCTGGAAACCAGCACTTGGGAAACCTGGTATTGGGAAGAGGACTGACCATGGGCAGTTCCAGACCATGGCCCCTCACCCTTGTTATAACTCAGAGCTTTCCTGCAGGTACCTCACGACTACCCCACCAGGTGCCCCTGCCTTACAGACCGTGATCACCACCACCACCAAAGTGTCCTACCAAGCCTACCAGCCACCTGCTCTGAAATACAGTGACAATGTGCAAGCGGTTAAGAGCCTTTCAAGCTGTAACTGTGCTTCTGAAAATGCGCCAATGTCCATGTATCCAGAAGCCTTGGAACCTCCAGCTACAGTCACCAGGGCAGCCTCTCCAGCAGGGTCACTTCCTTTGAAACTTTCAGGAGATTGCCGGGCCATCAGACCCACTTTGGCTTTCCCTCAAAAGTCAGCTTCCTCCAGGACAGATGGAGTAGAGACGTGGGATGTGTGTCTATCTGTGTTGGGCTCTGCAATTAGTTGCTCGGACAGAGTGGATCCGTTCTTTAGCTATGACAATGAGGATTTTTAAAAGGCAGTCCAAGGGACAACATAGTATTGATGCATGTGCAGGCAATGAAACATGAAATGGCAACTACCGTGTTGAATTGGGAGATTCATACTGCAGGCACAGAAATATAGATAGTGGTAAAAATGCTGATTAGCTGAGGAAATGATCAGTCAGAAATGTTTAGATAATATCAGAAAATTTCACACACCTTTTTGAAACCAACTAGAGTACGTAGAAGTAGTCCAGAGGTGTGATTTTCACAATTGCACAAATAAACAAACTGGAGACCATGAAGGTTAAATACAGTTTTAACTTAGCTTATTAGCTGGAGTAGAAGTCAAGAATCCTGATTCTAAGTCTTTCCCTTCAGATCATATTAGGGAATTTCACACATCCTTATTTGGTCCTTAGAGGCTGCCAAAATGACTTCAGGAAGAAATCTTTGCAATCTTATCAAAAATTTCATGAAATTTTTGTTTATCATGTAGAACCTGTTAAAATAGCATCAGGAAGTGATTTTGATCATTTTATCTCCGAAGTATGTATCTACCACTTATTAAAAAAAATTTTATAAATCTCTGGCAACGTTAAAGTGCAATTGTTTTTAAAAAGAATTTTGGTTTTCAGTATTAATTGAATACCTTTTAATAACGTGATGGTTGTTATAACAGAAACAGCCTAACAATTGTGTTTATTTAGTGGTTTATTCTTGTTCTAAATATATTTTTTCTGATTACGTTTCAAAATTAGGATTGACATATAGCTTTACTGTTCCTTTGTTAGTCTTCATTAACGTAATCGATAATGTTGTACAATTAAATGTAATAAAGACATTTTAAAGTAATGTAGCTGATGCTTGAGTTATTTCAAAACAGAAATAGAAAAAATATTTTTCATATTGTGACCTCGAAACCGTTGTTATAAAATATTAAAACTTATTAGTTTGGCAGTTTTGAAGTTAATTTTAGAAATACCCGTTTGCTGTTCTCTCATAACAGAACCCTCCTGAACATTTGGAGAGTGCACACACAGATTCTTGCATTGCTCCCAATACTTAATGAAAATATTCAATTTTCAAATAATGATAAACTACAAAAGAGGGAATTTTTGATAACGCGGGGAGAGACATCTTCAAATTTGCATAAAATACCAATTTGCATAACTAAATTGCAGTAAGTCAGATGCCATTTTAAATCATTGAGTGTTCTAGGTGGGCCTCCTGATTCATAGATCCCTAACACCCTGACGTGAATACGTGCAGCTCTCACCACAAGACTAACTGAGTACGAGCGCACGCCTATGATTTCCCAGCCAACGTTTTCTCAAAGGAGAGGATGCCTCATATACTCATGGGCTATTTTGTCCTGTAGATGTCCATTGCCAAGACCGACAGCTTATCATTATAGCTAACATTCTTATAGGACTTACCATGTGCCAGACACTGTTCTAAGCCCTGAACATATATTAACTTATTTAATACAGCTGTCCCCTGGGCCACCTCAGAAAGGTGGAATGACATACAGTGAGTGGGAGGCCTGGGATTTCAATCCAGGTTGTCTCCAGAGTCCGTGTTCTTAACCAATACATTATACTAGATTTGATTATAGTCATTTATCAACAAAGTTTCATTTATACTAAAGTGTTGTACTTGACAAAGAGTGGTGAGTTTTATTACTTGGAGGTGTCTGTGTTTCAAAATGGGACCTGAGGAATCTGAGGAAGACAGGGAGGAGGAGGCAGGGGTGGGAATGAGCAGACATGGTTGGAGGCCCAGAGGCAAGTATTTCCCAAAGCGTGGTACGAGGGTGCCCTGGGGTACAGGTGTGTCTAGACAGTCCACAGATATTGTAATAGTTACAGATATATTTTAACGTATAGCAGGAAATATATAAATAATGCATTCAACCTATGATTTCTGGATATTTTTGCCCAAAGTAAAATAGATTTTGCTTTTGTTTATTTGAAAGCAAAGCAACTTAAGGAAAAATATTAAGCAAATAATACTACAGGTATCACAAGGAAATGCCAAAAGTCATCAAAATGGTTTGAGGACTACTGAAAAATGAGACATACTGCCCTCAAGCAAGGGACCAGGGGCTGAAGGGAAATGGCTCAGCTGAAAGGGGGAAATGGTGATGACAACAGACTCTATAAAGCAGGAGCTGATGGGGCAGCAAGCTCAGGTGTGACTTTTCACAGCTGAGAGCTGAACCACAGTCCCAAGGAGCTCAGACAGGAGGTGCTGGGTGCCGAGGCTGTGACATACGTCATTCTCTCTCTGTCTCTCTCTCTCTCTTTTTTTTGGCAGCTGGCTGGATCAGGGGTCAGAACCCTTGACCTTGGTGTTATTGTTCTGATCAGCCTATGAACCAGAACTAGCCAAGCCTGCTGCTGGACCCAGGACTCCATCAGCAGTTGAGAGCAGAAGAAGGTAGAACAAAGGAGGGGAGGCCAGGTTGAGAGCTGACCCCTTTGATCAAGGCAGTCTTCCCCAGGTAGACCTCCCCAGTGCCAAGGGACACTAAACAAAAACATGAGTTACTCATGTAGTTGATTGAATTATGTCCCCCCAAATCTCACTGAAGCTTGAATTGTGTCCCCCAAGTTTTATGTATTAGAAACTTAACCCTCACCGTGACTGTTAAGAGGATGAGAGGTCCTATTACGGTAATTGAAACATGGAGCCTTGAAGAGGAGATTGGATTGTAGGAACATGAAGTAGTGAATGGATTAAAAATGGTGGTCAGGGGCATAGTTCTGAGGGCTTTAAAAGAAGAAGAGAGTCTGCCTCTCTCTCTGCACTCTCTGCTTCCACCATCTTGCAATGTGAGACCCCTGGGTCACTGTTTCCACCACTAGATGGACTTTGGACTTCCCAGCCTCAGAAACTGTAAGCAATAAATTTCATTTTCTTTATTAATCAGCCAGTTTCAGGTATTCTGTTATAGCAACACAAAATGGACTAATACAGTGATGCTGACCTCATAATGAGTTTGGAAGAATTCCATTTTCTGAGTTTTTTTGTCTAGTTGGAGAGGAATTGTCATTAATTCTTTTTTAACAGTTTGGTAGAATTCAGCACTGAATCCATCTGGTTCTGGGAATTTCTTTGTTGAAAGATTGCTGATTTCTGATTCAATCTCATTATTCATTATTGGTCTATTCAGGTATTCTGTTTCTTCTTGATTCAGTCTTGGTTGGTTATATGTGTGCAGAAATTTATACATTTCCTCTAGGTTTTCCAGTTTGTTGATATAGTTGTTCGTAATAGTCTCTAATGATTCTTTCCATTTCTGTGGTATCAATTGTAATGTTTCCTGTGCTGGCCAGTTAGCTCAGTTGGTTAGAGCACAGGGCTGATAACACCAAGGTCTTGTGTTTGATCTCTGTACCAGCCAGCATGAAAAAAAACAAAGGTTGTAATGTCTCCTTTTATACTTCTGATTTTATTTGAAACTTCTCTCATTTCTTTCTTAGTCTGTCTAATGGTTTGTCAATTTTATCTTTTCAAAAAGGCCGATCCCGTGGCGCACTTGGTAGGGTGCTGCGCTGGGAGCGCGGCGATCCTCCCGCCGCGGGTTCGGATCCTATATAGGACTGACTGGTGCACTCACTGGCTGAGTGCCGGTCACGAAAAAACGACAAAAAAAAAAAAAAAAAAAAAAAAAAAAAAAAAAAAAACAACCTTTCATTTCATCGAAGTTTTTGTATTATTTCTTTGACTGTCTTTAATTCTGCTCTGATTTTTATTACTTCTTTTTGTCTACTAATTTTGGGATTGGAATGTTCTCGTTTTTCTAATTTCTTGAGGCGCATTGTTAGATAGTTTATGTGAAATCATTTACTTTTTTGAAGTAACTTGTTGCTATAAAGTTCCCTGTTAGGACTGCTTTTTGTTTTGTCTATTCATTTGTTTCCAAAAATTTTTTACTTCCTTCTTAGTTTCTTCTTTGATCCATTGTGTTCAAAGCATGGTGTTTAATTTTCATGTACTTGTAAGTTTTCAAAGTTCTTTGGCTATTAACTTCTAGTTTTATTTCATTGTGGTCTGGTAAGATATTTACTATAATTTCAGCTTTTTAAAATTTGTTGAAACTTGGTTTGTAGCCTAACATGTGGCCTACCCTAGATAATCTTCCATGTGCTCATGAGAAAAATGTGTATTCTGGAGTTGTATGAAATGTTCTGTAGTTATCTATTAGGTCCATTTGGTCTATAGTGTAGTTTAAATCCAATGTTTCTTTTTTGGTTTTCTGTCTAGATGATCTGACTAATCCCATGAGAGGGGTGTTGAGGTTTCCAACTATTATTGTATTGCAGTCTGTCTCTACCTTTAGAGCCATTAATATTTGCTTTATATAGCTGGGAACTCTGATGTTGGGTGCATATATTTACAACTGTTATATACACCTGTTGAATTGATCCCTTTATCATTATATAATGCTCTTCTTTGTCTCTTTTTATAGTATTTTTTGTTTGTTTTAAAGTCTATTTTCTTTGTAATAAGTGTAGCTACTCCTACTTGGTTTTGGTTTCCATTTGCATGGAATCTATTTTTCCATCTCTTTACATTTAGTCAACTTCTGTCTTTAAAAGTGAAGCGAGTTTATTGAAGGCAGCATATAATTAGATCTTGTTTTTTCATCCATTCAGCCAGTCTACATTTTTAAATGGTGAATTTAATCCATTTACATTCAAGGTTGTTATTAAAAGGTGTGGTCTTATACCAGACATTTTGTTAATTGTTTTATGGTTAGTTTATTTAACCTTTGTTCCTTTCTTTCTCTTTTATTGTTTGTCTTTGCTATTTATTGGTTTTATGTAGTGGTAAGATATAATTTCTTTTTCTTTCTCATTTGTGTATCTGCTCTATCAGTGAGTTTTATTCTTTCATGTTTATCATGATGGTAGTTATTGTTGTTCTTCTTCCAAATGTAGGCATCCCTTAAGGATTTCTAATAAGGCTGTTCTAGTGGTGATGAGTTCCCTGTTTTTATTTTTCTGGGAAACACACTATTTCTCCTTCATATCTGAAGGACAGCTTTGCTGGGTATTGTATTCTTGGCTGGCAGGGTTTTTTTCAACACTTTTAATATGTTATTCCATTCTCTCCTGGCCTGCAAGGTCTCTGTTGAGAATTCTGCTTTTAGTGCGATGGGGATTCCCTTATAAGTGACTTGATGCTTTTCTTTTGCTCTTTTTAGTATGCTTTCTCTGTCTTTGACTTTTGACAGTTTCACTACAATGTGCCTCACAAAGTACCTTTTTAGGGTTAAATCTGTTTTTGGGATCTTTGAGCCTCTTAGATATGGAAATTCATATCTCTTGCCAAACATTGGAAGTTTTCAGCTATTATTTTGTTAAATAGGATTTGATGCCTTTTTCCTACTCTTTTCTTTCTGAGACACCCCTAATGTGGGTGTACTGAATGTTTGTGTACTTAATGTTGTCTCATAAATCTCATAGACATTCTTCTTTCTTTTTTATTCTTTCTTTCTTTACATCCAACTGGGTTATTTCAAAAGACCTATCTCCAAGTTCAGAAATAATTCTTCTGCTTGATATAGCCTGTTGCTTAAGTCCTAGGTTGTTTCTTTTATTTTATTTAATGAATTCTTCAATTCCAAGATTTCTGCTTTGTTCTTTTTAATGATATTTATCTCTTTCTTGAATTTCTCATTGTTTTTCTGATTTTGATAAATTGTCTATCAATGTGCTTTTACTTCTTGTAGAGTTTCCTTACGATTATTATGTTAAATTCCTTTCAGGCACTTCATCTATTTCCTTTTCTTTGGGCTCTGATACTAGAGAATTGTTATATTCTTTTGGTGGTGTCATGTTCCCTTTTTTTTTTTTCATGTTTCTTGTTACCCATACATTGATGTCTGGGTATCTAGTTTTTTCTAATTTTCTGGAGTAGCCATTGAAGGGAGAGACTCTTTCCTGTAAATATTTTATGTTTGATTCTGGATGAACACAGTACTGTTGTCTCTGTGTGATTTTTTTTGACTGTGTTCAATGTCAGAGTTGCCAAGCGAGTGCTTCTTTGGTGTAGGCACTCGGGCATATAGCAGCTTCTCACTGGAGTGGTGCACTGGGCAAGATTTCAGGGGTTGAGACCCTGGGAGATGCTCTGGTACACTCAGTGACTCCTCAGCTGGAGTAGGCAACCCTGGTTGGCATCTATAGGATCACAGTCAAGACTTTGGGGCTCCAGAAATGGTGCTATGGCAATTAGCTTGTATTAGCTGTTTTTTGCTGCTATAACAGAATACCTGAATTTGGGTAATTTATAAAGAAAAGATGTTTATTTCACTTATGATTCTGGGGCAGCTACATATGGCACAGACCTCTGTCTGATTCCACTCATGCAGAAGGCAGAGGGTAGTCTGTTGGTGCAAGGAGATGACATGGTGAGAGAGGAAGCAAGAGATAAGAGGCAGAGGAAGTGCCAGTCTCCTTTTAAAAACCAGCTCTCTTGGGAAATAATAAAGTGAGAACTCCCTCACTCACACCCCTCACATCCCCATTTAGGGAATGCATTAAACTATTCATGAGGGATCCACACCCAGGACCCAAACACCTCCTAACATTATCACATTGGGAATCAGATTTCAACATGTGATTTTGGGGGGATAAATATATCCAAACTATATCACTGCTTTTCCTCTGCTAAAGTGGGTTGGGTTTCTGGGGAAATGGGTGGGACTGTAGAGCCCTGGAGAAGCACTGGGGCACTCTGCATCTCCTCAGCAGAATTAAGTGACCTGGGTGGGCTTGGATTCCCAAGAGATACATTGGTTCCCTTTGTCTTGGGAGTGGTCTCCCCAGTGTAATGGGCCTCCTGTTCCCAGGGGTGCAGGGTGCTTTGGGCTTTTGTGTGCAGGAGTAACAGTATAATGAGGGGGCTATTGGCCCCTTGTCTGAATGCACTCTGGTGTTGGCTCTGATCCCCAAATGGCAACTTGCTCTGGCAGTCTGCATTCCAGAAAATGGGAGTCTCACTGTGAATTCCCTTTCTGGAATCATGCAGTTACATGGACTCCAATCAGCTTCCTATACTGGGATCATGGCCTGCAAAGGGAGTGTGGCTCTCTTGTAGCTAAGATCACAGGTGTCTGTGGTGTGGGTGTAGATGTTGGGAATTTTTTGACTGGCTATTCCCCACAGGAAAGAGTTTCTCCTGGCTCCAAGCCAATCCTGGTTCAGCACTTCACTTGTCTTCTATGCTGTCATCCTGAGTTCCCGAGTCTCAGGAGGTCTTTTTCACTCTTGCTGAATTCCGATATTTTCTCCTAAACACTATTCAATGTGTGTATTAGTCTGTTTCTGTTGCTTATAGCAAAATACCTGAAACTGGGTGATTAATAAAGAAAATGAAATTTATTCCTTACTGTTTCAGAAGCTGTGGAGTCTAAAGTTCAGGGAACACATTTGGTGAAGGCGTTGGTGGTGGTGACAGTGATGCAGCATTCTCAGATGACAGGAAATGGTGGAGCAGAGAGAGCAACCTCGTTGTTCACTCTCCTTTTAAAGACCTCAGAACCATGCCCCTGACCACCATTATTAATCCATTCACTAGTACATGGTCCTACAATCTAATCACATCTTCAAGGCCCCACCTTTTGATTACTGTGATAGGATTTCCAACCCTCAACAGTTATGTAGGTATTAAAATTTGGGAGGACATTCAACCCAAGGCAACGTGTGATTATCTTTTGTTGTTTTGAACTTTGTGTCAGAGGTGAGAGCCGGGTGCCTTTAGTCAGTCATTTTGAACTGGGCCTCTTCATTCTTTTGATGGCTAAATAATATTCCATCATATGAATACACCACATTTTGTTTATACAGTCATCAGTTGATGGACATTTGTGTTGTTTCTTCATTTTTGCTGTTATTAATAATGGTGCTGTGAACAATCGTTTATAAATTTTGGGGTGAACATATGTTTTTATGAGTAGATATCCGGGAGTGGAATTGTTAGGTCAATGGTAACTATTTGTTTAGCTTTTTGAGTAACTGCCAGACTGTTTTCAAAGTGGTGGCGCCATTTTATATTCTCACCAGCAATGTATGAAGGTTCTGAAAACACTTATTATTATCTTTTTTTAAAAAATATAACTATTCTAGTGGGTGTAAAGTAGATTGTAAAATTCTCTCTTCTTAACATAACTACTGGAAGTCAAAAGTCAATGGAATGGTATATTTAAAGAAAATAATGCCAATTCAGCATTATATGCTTAGTAAAAATGTACTTCAAACTTCATTTGAGATTGTTGGAAGATGGCGGACTAGAGAAACCTAGGATGCATCTCTTCCACAGAAGACAGAACAGGCCTACCGTTACCAACATTTCACTTGCTAGTGACATTGTCAGGACCCGGGACCATTGCCTGCCTTCCCACTATGAGTTTCACCCCATTCCATGCTGCATTGCCTGCAGTGCAGCTCCAGCTGGTGTTATTGCTGGAATTCATCCAAAGCAGTGCTACAGCTTTGACTAGGCCAGACATGTACAGAATCCCTTTCCACACTACTGCACCAATCAGCCTGAACATGCACAGGTCCCTTGCTGCAGCTGCCTGCAGTGCAGTGGCCTTTGCTAGTAGCTGTCTATGCTGCTGCAACAGCCAGGCCAACCGTGCACAGGACCCTCACCCAAGCAGCCTCAACAGCCAGCTCAGCTTCTTGCTGGTCTCTCTGCTATAGTTGGGTAAAGTGCAGCTACAGCTGCTATAGCCATTGCACCAGCAGGAATAGCTGGGTGTGGGAACCTGTGCTAACACTGAAACAATATCCACCCCATCTGGGAGAGGGACCTCCTGCTGCCACCTGCAATAAAGCAGCCATTGATAGGAAACTTCTACACAGCTGCACAAGTGATACCAGCTGTGCCTCGAACCCCCACCCAAGTCACCTCAGTAGCCAACCCAGCTGTGTGTCGGACACCTGTTGTACCTGCGTGCAGTGTGGCTTCCATTGCCAGGGGCCAGCCACACCACCTCACCAGCCAGAACAGCTGCTCACAGGACCCCTGCCCAAGCTGCCTCACCAGCTGGCCCTACTAAGTGCAGGAACCTCCAGTAGTCACATGCAGTGTGGTTGCTGCTACCATAGCCATCACAGCACCCAGATATAATTGGCACAGCACTCCCACCCAGGCCATCACATCAGCCAGACTGAGAGTGGGTGTGACTCCCTGCCAACACTGAAGCAGTAGTCAGCCTAGCTGGGTATGGGACCCTGGCTACTATCACTTGCACCACTGCTTCTGCCACTGCTGCCGCTGGCAGTCAAACACACTGCTGTCACTGCCACTACACCACTCAGACTGGCTGAGGGCAAGACCCACCACTGTTGCCACACCTGAACCCAAGAAGGGACAAAAACAGAGACACCAGAAGGAGGTAAGCTAGCAATACCCACACCCCAGTGACACAAAAAATTAAAAATTGTTAGAAATCCTTGTCAGCATATCTGCACTAACAAAAATACTGAAGCATACTCTTCAGGGAAAAGTGAAGCGCTCTGAGATGTGCACATCCGAGTGTGCACAAATCTTTAAATTCCGTGCTGGAAGTTAGCCGATCCCTAAACTTTGTTTCTTTAAAACCTAATATAAGAAGAGCTCTTCACTTGCTTCAAAAGGAATAGGTTATCCATTACTTTGCAAGTAATACATTCAGCTTTATTTTAGATATATTTGAATGGTGCTTACGTTCAGAAGTTTAGATTTTATCTGCCAATGAAGAGGAATTATTTTTCAAGACAACTCTGACTACATTGTGGATTGCCAGGGAGTAAGAGAGAATGCAGAGACCATTCGATTAGAGGGGCAGGGGAGGTCACCAGATGAGAGGTGAGATGGCCACTGTTAAGAAATGAGAAAAGTTGGACAGATTTGGGACATACCTGGTTGGTACGACTTAGGGATTGTTTGGATGTGGTGGATAAAGAAGAAAAAGGAGATAAGAGTGCTTCTCTGGTTTCTAACTTGGGACACAAATGAAGAAAGACAGTAAGATAGAGAACATCATAAGGGAAGAAGAGCTTAGGGGAGAAAGGAATCAGCACAATTTTGAATATGTGGAATTTGAAGTACCTGTGGAAAAACTAAGTGAAGATGACCAGATAAATATATAAGTTTGGAGGTCAGGGGGAAGAGGTTTGGGCTGCAGATTCAGACTGGTGGTGCATGAGCATATTTGTTGATAGTGACAGCCTTGGGAATGGATGGACTATCCTAGGGAGACTCCACTCAGAAGGGTCTTTCTAGTTGGGAATCTTTCAGAACCACACAGGTAGATTTCAAAGGTCCAAGAGAAAAGGTGTCCAGATGGCTAGAAGAAAACCTAAGAATGTTCCAGCAGCTGAGGGAAGAGCACAGATTAAGGACAGAATACATTTTTTTTGACTTTACATAAAGATATCCTGAGTGACATATTTGAAAACAATTTCAGATAATGAGTGAGGACTGAAGACAGATTGTGTGCATGCATATGTGTATGTACATGGTGTGCATGTGTGTGCATGTGTGTGCGTGTGTGCATGCATGCATATGATGAGGGGTATTTGTGAAGATGCAGAAAGGGCCTTCGTAAAGGATTAGCCAAACAATCCCTCTAGCTCACACAGATCCAGGAGTGTGAACGCATGTTAGTTCATGTTCACACCAAATGGAGAGAACAGACCTCCTAATACATGGGTTATTGAGTAGAATTCTCAGACAGGTGTTGTTTCAGTGGGGCCACAAAGCAGCCCTATGCGACAGGCTGCTGAAGCTACCCAAGCACATCTTAATAGCATATCTAAAAGATTAAAATGATGCTAAGTAACTTAATTGTGGCTCAGAGAAAAGTGCAATATGTGAAGAATACAATAAAACCCACCACACATATTGTAAAAAGTCTAATGCCCAACATCCAGTTAAAAATTACCAGGCAATCAGATAAGCAGGAAAATATGCCCCATAGCCTAGAGAAAAATTAGCCAGTATAAATAGATCTATAATCACCTCAGATGATACAAATGTCAGAAAAGGACATTGAAACAGCTATTAAAATCATGTTACATATGAGGGTACTTCAAAAAGTTCATGGAAAGGTTTGTGTTATCTTTCAATTCTATTTTTTCATGAACTTTTTGAAGTACCCTTGTATGGTCAGGAATGTGGGGAACACATTGACGTGATAATCAAAGAAGGAGAAGATATAGATAAGACAGATTAAACTGCTGGAGATGAAAAATAAAACATCTCAAGTGAAAGTACTGATATAATTAAAAGCAGATTGAACATTGCAGAAGTAAATATTAAGAACATGTAGACATTTAGAAACTATCTGATGTGAAACTCAGAGAAAACTGGGAAAAAACGAACTGTGTAGGTATAAGCTGAAAGACAAGATCTAACAGCTCAGAGAAATTGGAATGTAGAAAAGAGAGAGACAAAGTGAATGAAAAAAATGTGTAAAGAAATAATAAGACAAATTTTCCAAGCGTGACGAAAACTATACAACCACATATCTAAGTGGCTCAACAAACTCCAAGCAGAAGAGACATGTGCACAAAGGTGCATCGTAATATCAAGAAAAACAAAAAGACACAGAAATATATATAAAAATAAGAACACACTTCTCATTTTAAAAAATCTAGTGTAAGACAACAACATGGCATATTTAAAATGCTTTTTTAAAAAAGTCAATTTAGAAATGTATACTAAGTAAAACAAAAATGAAAGGGAAATAAAGATATTTGCCGACATACAGATGCTGACAGAATTCATTACAAGCAGGCAAGGTCTACAAAAAAATGTTAAGGGAATTTCTCCAGGCAGAAGGAAAATGATACAAGATAAAATTTTGGACTTAAAGAAAGAGCCCCAGAAATGGTAAATATGTAGATAAATATAAATTTTCCCTTGTATCTAGAATGTCTTTAAACAATAATTGGCTTTTAAAAGCAAAAATAATATATTGTGGGGTTTTGTATTACTCTGTTTTCTGCTGCTTATAAAAGAGTATCTGAAACTGGGTATTTTATAACAAAAGAATTTATTTCTTACTTTTTAGGAGGCTGGGAAATTCAAGGCTGAGGGGCACATCTGTTGAGAGCCTTCTTCTTGGGGGGACTCTCTGTGGAGTCCCATGGCTGTGGTGGGTATCACATAGCGAGGGCTGAGCAGGAGCATGTTAACATGTTGCTTCCTCTCCTTACAAAGCCACAAGTGCCACTCCCTTGATAACCCACTTATCCATTTACCCATTTGTCCATGAATGAATTCATTCATTCATGAGGGCATAGTCCTCACAATCCAATCACCTCCCAAAGACCCCCCCTTTCAACACTGCCACATCGGGAATCAAGCTTCCACATAGGCTTTGAAGGGGACAGACGTTCAGAGAATAGCAGGTTTATAATATATATAAGAGTAAAATCTATGATAACAAAGAGGTATAACTAGTAACATAAAATGGAATTTTAAAAAATATTCAAATAATCCCAAAGAAGGCAGGAAAAAAGAGAGGAAGACAAAAAACATGTATGGTAAGTAGAATATATAAAACAAGATGACAGATGTAAACCCAAGTGTAATGATGAACACATTAATTGTAAATGGTCCGAATGAATAAAAAAAGCAACACATTTCCTTTTTTTTTTTTTTTTTGACTGGTAAGGGGATTGCAGCCCTTGGCACGGTGTTGTCTGCACCATGCTCAGCCAGTGAGTGCACCGGCCATCCCTATATAGGATACAAACCTGCGGCCTCGGCACTACCAGCACCGCACTCTCCTGAGTGAGCGATGGGGCTAACCCCCAAAAGCAACACATTTGTAAGTAACCCATATGTGTTAGTCCATTTTGTGTTGCTTGTAACAAAATAAACGGAACTGGGTACTTATAAAGAAAAACGATATTTATTGCTTACAGTTTCTGAGGCTGGGAATTCCAAAGTCCATCTGGTGGTGGCAACAGTGACCCAGAGGTCTCACATTGCAAGATGGTGGAAGCAGAGAAAGAGAGAGACAGACAGACTCTCCTCTTCTTTTAAAGCTCTCAGAACCACGTCCCGACCACCATTTTTAATCCATTCACTACTGCACAGTCCTACAATCCAATCACCTCTTCAAGGCTCCACCTTTCAATTACCATAATAGGACCTCCCACCTTCTTAACAGTCACAGTGAGGGTTAAGTTTCTAATACATAAAACTTCGGGGACACAATTCAAGCTTCAGTGAGTTTTGGGAGGACATAATTCAGTCCACTACACCATGAGGTAAAGAACAAATTACAAGAAGAATTGCCTAAGGTTCTAGTTCTAGGCTGTAGAGAATTTCACAGAAAGAATTCACACAAAAAATATGGATACAAATCATGACAGATAAAGTACAGGACAGTCAAAGAATTAAATATGCATAATTATTAATCCTATTTAATAACAGCTTAAAATTGGGCCAAAAATATTCAAAATCATAATCTAAATGTAAAAAACATACATGAAGATGAAAAAAGCCACATAGAATTCTAAGTATTAAAGAGAAAAATAGAGACTTCCTTTTTCTGATCCAGCATGTAAAGAGAAACAAATGGAACAACTGAAAATCAATAATATTTTAGACCTATCAGAGAACAGAGGTCAAACTACCACCTCAAACTCTGAGCGACAGAAAAATACAGAGACTCTCAGCCGAGAAGAGCTCACCTGAAGCAGGAACTGTTGCAACGCTCGGCTGCTGCCGCACACAGTGGTAATTGTTGGAGGCCAAAGATGGACCAGCTTGAGAGTGAGAAACTCCAGGGGCCTGTCAATGAATGTGGGGTTTTTCCTCCAGAAACACAACCTTATCCTTATGGTGAAGAGGGGAGGAAAATCTTCAACTTCCATCTGTTTCTGGCAGGGGTATCAGAAATGTAACCATGTTGAAACAGACTGAGAGCATTCTCCATAAAAAAGGATTAATATCCTGGGGAAAAGACTTTATTAGGGCCTACCTGACACATTAGAAGGGCAATTAGCCAACTTCAGTCCCCTTTACTTTCCTGTTTCTACTAAAGGGAGGGGGGGAAAAGCAGAGAAACACTTCTGAAGGTCACAGCTTAGGGACTCAGAGCTACTAAAAGACCAAGATTTAATCATAAGCTGTAGAGCACTCTCTTTCCCTGACATCTTGCTCTAGGGTAACAGGGCTCCAGTGTAATACAGTGGAGAATAGAGCAAACAGCTGCAAGGTACAGATCCTATTTAAGGATAGGTCTTAAGAAAACCAAAGATGCCAAAGGAGGAAAAAACAAGGAAAATGAAGCCGCTGGCACCTACAGCTACAGCAAACATAAAACACAGCTCAACTTTTAGCCAGATTAACATAAAGTCTCATACTAAAGCCTTCTTTACCTCCTTTTCATTTTTATGCATTATGTTTTTCTTTCAACCAAAAATTACAAGGCATTTTAAAAGGTAAGAGAAAAAAACACAGCCTGTAGAGCGAAAGGAACCACCTGAACCACACTTAGGTATGATAGAGATTTGGGAATTATCAGACTGTAAGTTTAAAATAAAAATTATTAGTATGCTAAGGCTGCTAATGGAAAAAGTGGACAACATTCAAGAACAGCTGGGTGATGTAAGCAGAGAGATGGTAACTCTTACAATAAGAAAGAAATGCTAGAAATAAAAAATACCACAACAGAAAAGAATACCTTTGAAAGAACACAGCTGAAGAAAGACTGTGTGAGCTTGATTTAGATAGAAAATTATCAAGCTGAAATAAGAGAAAATGAATAAACAAGGAAAAAGACAATATCAAAGAACTGTGGGATAATTATAAAAGGAGTAATCATTGGTATACCAAATGTATAAGAAAAGAGAAAGGAGTAGAAGAAATACTTGAATACTTGAAATAATAATGGCAGAGGATTTCTAAAATTAATAGCTGACATCAAATTACAGATTAAGAAGGTTCAGGGAGTGCCAAGTAGGATAAATACCAAACAGTCTACAAATGGGCATATCACATTTTAAGTGCAGAAAGCCCAAGGCAGAAACTCTTGAAAGAAGCCAGATGCAAAAACAAGCAAACAAAAACACACCTTACCTATAGAACAAAAAGAATAAGAATAACATTGGACTTCTCATTAAATGCTCGCTTCAGAAGAATGGAAAGGTGGCAAATAAACAACCTAACACTTCACCTTAAAGATCTAGAAAAACAAGAACAATCCAAGCCTAAAGTTAATAGAGGGAACGAAATAATTAAGATCAGAGCAGAATTAAATGAAATAGAAACCCAAAAAACAATACAAAAGATCAATGAGAAAAAAAGTTCGGTTTTTTGAAAAGATAAATAAAACTGACAAACTTTTAGCAAGATTAAGAAAAGAAGAGAGAAGACCCAAAAATCAAAAATTAGAAATTAAAAAGGTGATATTACAACTGACACCTGAGGAATACAAGGAATCATTAGAGACTATTATAAACATCTATATGCTGACAAATTTGAAAATCTGGAGGAAATGGATAAATTTCTGGATGCATACAAACTACCAAAAAGAGTCAAGAAGATATAGAAAATCTCAACAGACCAATAACAATAAAAGAGATTGAAAAGCTGTTATCAGAAGGCTCCCAACAAAGAAAAACCCAAGACCAGACAGGTTCACTGCAGAGTTCTACGAAACTTTCAAAGAGGAACTGATACCAATTGTCTATGAACTGTTCCAAAAGATTGAAACAGAGGCCATTCTCCCAAACTCATTCTATGAGGCAGATATCACCCTGATACCAAAACCAGACAAAGATGCATCAAAAATAGAAAACTACAGGCCAATATCCTTGATGAATACAGACACAAAAATCCTCAATAAAATACTAGCTAACAGAATACAGCAACACATACACAAAATTATCCGCCATGGTCAAGTGGGATTCATCCCAGGGATGCAAGGTTGGTTCAACACATGCAAATCAATAAATGTGATACACTGCATCAATAAAAGCAAAGACAAAAACCATGTGATCATCTCTATAGATGCTGAAAGAGCACTTGACAAAATTCAACATTCTCTCACGATAAAGACTCTCTACAACTTAGGCATAGATGGAAAGTATCTCAACATTTTTAAAGCCATATATGATAAGCCCACTGCCAATATCATCCTGAATGGGGAAGAGCTGAAAGCTTTTCCCTTAAAAACAGGAACTTGACAAGTATGCCCTCTCTCACCACTTCTATTCAACATAGTTTTGGAAGTACTAGCCAGAGCAATCAGAGAAGAGAAGGAAATAAAGGGCATGCAAATTGGAAGGATGAAGTCAAGCTGTTCCTGTTTGTGGATGATATGATCCTACATATTGAAAAGCCTAAGGCCTCTATGAAAAAACCTTCTAGAGTTGATAAATGATTTCAGCAAAGTTACAGGACACAAAATCAAGACACAAAAATCAGTAGTATTTCTATACTCCAACAGTGAACATGCAGAAAGAGAAATCAAGAAAGCTAGCCCATTTACAATAGCCACCAAAAAAATAAAACACTTAGGAATAAAGCTGACCAAGGATGTGAAAAATCTCTACAAGGAGAACTACAAACCACTGTTGAGAGAAATTAAAGAGGACACAAGAAGATGGAAAGATATCCCTTGCTCTTGGATATGAAGAATTAACATTGTGAAAATGTCCACATTACCCAAAGTGATCTACAGATTCAATGCAATCCCCATCAAAATTCCAATGACATTTTTCTCTGAGAAGGAAAAAGCTATCCAGACATTTATATGGAAAAACAGAAGACCACACATAGCCAAAGCAATCTTGAGCAAGAAAATAAAGCTGGAGAAATAACACTACCTGACTTTAAACTGTATTACAAAGCTATAATAACCAAAACAGCATGGCACTGGCATAAAAATAGACACACAGATCAATGGAATAGAATAGAAGACCTGGAAATCAATCCATACACCTACAGCCATCTGATCTTTGACAAAGGCAGCAAATCTATACACTGGGGAAGAGGCTGCCTTTTCAACAAGTGGTGCTGGGAAAATTGGATACTCACATGTAGGAGAATGAAACTAGACCTGTACCTTTCACCATATACCAAAATCAACTCAAAATGGTTTAAAGAATTAAATATACATCCTGAAACAATAAAACTCCTTAAAGTAAACATAGGGGAAACACTCCAGGAAGTAGGAGTGGGTACAGACTTCATGAATAGGACCCCAAAAGCACAGGTAACTATAGGAAAAGTAAACAAATGGTATTATATCAAACTAAAAAGCTTGTGCACAGCAAAAGAAACAATCAATGGAGTAAAAAGACAACCAACAGAGTGGGAGAAAATATTTGCAAAATATACATCTGACAAAGGATTAATATCCAGAATATACAAGGAACTCAAACAACTTTATAGCAAAAAATCAAATAACTCAATTAAAAAATGGGCAAAGGAGCTGAATAGGCATTTCTCAAAGGAAGATATATGAATGGCCAACAGACACATGAAAAAATGTTCAACCTCACTCAGCATCCAGGAAATGCAAATCAAAACCACACTGAGATACCATCTCACTCCAGTTAGGATGGCTAACATCCAAAAGACTGAGAATGATAAGCGCTGGAGAGGTTGTGAAGAAAAAGGAACTCTCATACCTTGTTGGTGGGACTGCAAAATGGTGCAGCCTCTATGGAAAATGGTATGGAGGTTCCCCAAACAATTGCAGATGGATCTACTATATGACCCAGCTATTCCAATGTTGGGAATGTACCCAGAAGGATGGAAATCATTATTCCGAAGGGACACCTGTACACCAATGTTGATTGCAGCTCTATTTACAATAGCCAAGAGCTGGAACCAGCCCAAATGTCCATCATCTGATGAGTGGATAAGGCAACTGTGGTATATCTACACCGTGGAATACTACTCTGCTATAAAAAAGAATGAAATGCTACCATTTGCAACAACATGGATGGACTTAGAGAAAATTATATTAAGTGAAACAAGTCAGGCACAGAAAGAGAAACACCACATGTTCTCACTTATTTGTGGTAGCTAAAAATAAATAAATAAACACAAATAAATCAAGGGGGTGGAGAAGAAGACAGAATAACCACAAAAATTCCTTGAACTATAAGTCAAGTGAAGAGATATGATGTGGTGGGGGGAAGGGAGAGGGTGGAGGTGGAGACGGATGGGTAAAGGTGCATGTAAATCAAGTTCAATGTATATTGAGAAGTAAAACATAAAATAAAGTAAATTCAAAAAGGGAGGAAGAAAAAAGAAACCATGAAAGCAAGGGATATCAGCAAGGTTGCATAATAGAAAGCCCCAGCCCTCATTCTCTATGAACACACTTACTAAACAACAATAGATAGGTCGAAATACCTTTGTGAGAATTCTAGAAATTAATTAAGAAGTGGCAGTACTGCAAATGAGTGCTAAGCCAAGAAATGCCACACTGAAAAGTGTAATCAGAGCCTTTTTACTTCACCAGTGATTGCCTCTCCCCAGGCTTGCAGCCTCACCTTGGCTTACAGCTTCTCCTTCAGGCAGGGGTGGGGGGAAAGAGTGAAATGTAAGTCCATCATGCTGGCTTTTCAGAGATCTTCCCTGGTGACAAGAGTCCATTTCATGTGACTCAGAGCACTAACTCAGTAGCATAGTCTGGGTGCTGAGATCTGTGGAGAGCAAAGGGGAGTGAAGAGGCTTGCTGTGGAAGTAGAGGGCATGTGATACCACAGACATAGGCTGGCTTGGCTTGTTGCAAATAGGAGAAAGAGACCAACATTTGATTCTTCCCTTGGGAGGGAGGGAGAAGAATGGAACATACATATGGCATGCTAGCTTTTCAGGAGACTGCCTGAGGGACTGCTAACTGTCTCACCTGACTTGGGGTGCTAATGTGGATTAGGTGCTAATGGCCTTCTGTGGGTATCTGTAGCACCAGAGAATCTGCAGTACCACAGACACACAACAGAGTGAGCAAGAGATTATGAGCACCTGAAAAAGAAACCAGCAAACCTCTCTAATTGTTAAATTTCACACACAAACTCAGGGGAATTGCAAAACCTCCCCCAAATTTTCAGAAGGCCCCAGAATCTCTAGGTAAGCTGATTGGAAAAGACTTACTTCCACTGTATTAAGTCAGTCTGCAAAGTGGTAGGGGTAGCTGTTTTTTTAACAAGTGAAACTCAACAAAATAATAATTTTTATAAAATTCAAAAGGCACACAAATAAAGAGGGAAGCATGGCCCAATAAAAAGAGCAAAACAAATTTTCAGAAACCATCCCAAAGAAATGGAGATTTATGAATTACCTAACTAGAATTCAGAATCATCTTAAAGAAACTCAATGATCTATTAAAGAACATATAGAAACAACTAAACAAAAATAGGGAAAATGATGTATAAAAAAATGAGAATATAAGCATAAGAAGATAGAAACCATAAAAATGTACCATACAGAAATTCTGGAGCTGAAGAATGCAATAATTGAGTGAAAAATTTACTAGAGGAGTTCCACAGCAGACTTGTTCAAGCAGAATAAAGAATCAGCAAATTCAAAGACAGATGAGAGGAGCAAAAACAAAAAATGAAAAAGAGAAGAAAGAAAGAATTTATGGAGCACCATAAAGTGGGCCAATATATTCATACAGGGCAATGCAAATGAGAAGAGAGAGAGGGAGGGACAGAGAGCTTATCTGAAGGAATAATGGTTGAAAACTTCCCAAATCTAAGGAAGAAAATAGACATTCAGATTTAAGATGCTCAAAGGATTCCAACTAGGAGGAACCCAAAGAGTCCCATACAGAAAGATTTGTATTATCTTTCAATTCCATTTTTCCATAAAATTTTTAAAGTAACTTTGTAGAGTAAATGAATGGATTAAAAAAAAAATCAAAAGAAGATGCAACTATATGCAATTTTATGCTGTATACAAGATACTCACTTTAGGTGTAAAGACACATATAGGCTGAAAGTAAAAAAGTGGAATAATATTCCATGCAAATGGTAATCAAAAGACAGCTGGGTAATCAAAAGATGATTATATCTTAAAAAATAGACTTTAAGTCAAAAACTATCATGAGAAGTGAAAGATATTATACAATGACAAAAGGTCATTTCACCAGGAAGATAGAAAAGTTTAAATATCTATGCAACTAATGTCAGAGCATCCAAACATATGAAGCAAACATTCACAGAATTAAAGGGAGGAATGGACAGCAATATAATAATAGTAGGAGACTCCAATGCCCCATTTTCAATTATGAACAAATAAACCAGATATATGATCAATAAGACAATTGATGACTTGAACACATAACGAGCATATACAAAACATTCCATTCAACAGCAACAGAATACGCATTTTTCTCAAGAGCACATTCTTCAGGTGAGATCACTTGTCAGGTCAGAAAACAAGTCTTAACAAATTTAGGAAGATTGAAATCATACCAAGTATATTTTTTGACCAGTATGGAATAAAAATAGAAACTAACAGCAGGACGAAAACTGGAAAATTAGATGTGGAAATTAAACAATACAATCTTGAAAATCCAATGGGTCAAAGAAGAAATCACAAGGAAAATGAAACAGTATCTTGAGACAAAATAAATGAAAACACAATATACCAAAAACTTACAGTATTTAGAGAAAGCAGTACTAACAGGGAAGTTTATAACAGTAACCACTCACATTAAGAAAAAAGAAAGATATCAATTTAATAATCTAATTTTACATACTGAGGAAATAGAAAAAGAAGAAAAAACTAAGCCCAAAGTTAGTAGAATGAAGGAAAGAGTAAAAATTAGAGCAGAAATAACCAAAATAGAGAATAGAAAAATAGAAAAAAATCAACAAAACTAAGAGTTTGTTTTTCAGAAAGATCAGCAAAATTGACAAAAATTTAGGTATATTTACTATGGAAGGAAAAAGACGAGACAACTAAAATCACTAATCAAAGAGAAGACATTACAACTGATGTCTCAGACATGATTATAAGAGACTATTGTGAACAATTATACATCAATGCATTGAATATCCTAGATGAAATAGATAAACTCTGAGAAACAGACAAGTTATCAAGATGGAATAATGAAGAAATAGAAAATCTGAACAGACCTATAACCAGTAAAGAGAATCAGTAATCACAAATCTCCCAATAAAGAAAAGCTCAGAACCAGATGCCTTCAATGAAGAATTCTACAAAATATTTAAAGAAGAATTACACCAATTCTTCTAGAATTCATTCAAGTAATTGAAGAGGAGGGAATGCTTTTAAACTTCTTCTTTGAGGCCAGCATTACCAAGATATCAAAGCCAGACAAAGATACCTTAAGAAAACTACAGGCCAATATCCCTGATTAAGACAAATGCAAAAATCCTCAATAAATATTAGCAAACCAAATTCAATAGCACATTAAAAGGACCATATACAATGAGCCAGTGGGATTCATTCCTGGGATGCAAGGATAGTTAAACATATGGGAATCAATCAATGTGATACAACATATTAACAAAACAAAGGGTAAAAAAAATCACATGATTACTCAATAGATACAGAAAAAGCACTTACCCAATTCAATACCCTTTAATGATAAAAACACTTAACCAGCTAGGGATAAAAATGACTTCAACACAGTAAAGGCTTTGCACGGAAAGCCCACAGCTGACATCATACTCAACGGTGAGAAACTGAAAGCTTTTCCTCTAAGATGAGGAATAAGGCAAGGATGCCCATTCTCACCACTTCTACTCAACATAGTACTAAAAGTCCTAGCCAGAGCAAATAGGCAAGAAAAATAAATAAAAGACACCCAATTCGGAAAAGAAGAAGTAAAATTAATTCAGTTCACAGATGTCATAACGTTATATGTAGAAAACCCTAAAAAAGATGCCCCCACCCAAAATCTTAGAAATAATAAGCAAATTTAGTAAATTTGCAGGATACAAAATCAACATACAAAAATCAATCTGTTTTTCACACTAACAACAATCTAAAAAGGAAATGAAGAAGATAGTCCCATTTATAATAACATTAAAAAAATGTTTAGAGATAAACTTAACCAAGGAAGTGAAAGATTTGTATAATGAAACCTAAAAACATTGCTGAAAGAAGTTGAAGAAGACACAAATAAACGGAAAGACATCTGTGTTCACAGATTGGAAGACTTACGATTGTTAAAATGTTTATATTACCTAAAGCGATCTACAGATTTAATGCAATTTCTTTCAAAATCACAATGGTATTTTTAAAGAAATGCACATATAAAGAAATTCATGTGGAACCATAAAGGACCCTGAATAGCTAAAACAGTCTTGAGAAGGAAGAACAAAATTGGAGGCATCGCACTTTTGGTTCGTTAGTGCCTGTCTTCTCTTTGTATTTTTATATGGGACAGGAGGGAGAGAGAGAGTGACGGAGAAAGGGGAACAGGGGGCTGTGTGTGGGGAGGGAGAGAGAGAGAGAGAGTGTGTGCTCACATCTCTTCTTATAAAAACACTAATCCCTTTCATGAGGGCTCTACCCTTATGACCTAAATACCTCACAAAATGTCCACTTCTAATACCATTACATTGGGGTTAAGAGTTTAGTATATTAATTTTGGGGGAACACAAACACTCAATCCATAACAGATGTAAACATCTTGTACAATAAAAACTACAAAACATAGCTGAAAAAAATTAAAGGCAACATATAAAAAGGAAAAACACCCGTGATTATATTTTGCATGACGTAATTTTGTTAAAATATCCATACTACCCAAATTTATAAATCCAAAACAATCCTTATCAAAGTCTCAATGTTATATTATTTTTTTGCAGAAATAGAAAAAGAGAAACCATCCTAAAATTCATATATATTCACAAAGGACCCCAAATAGCTAAAATGATCTTGAGAAAGATGAAAAAGCTGAAGGTCTCACAACATTCTGATTTCAAAACGTATTACAAATCTACATTAATCAAAACTGTGTAGTATTGGTATAATGACAGACATATAGATCAATGGAACAGAATAGAGTCCAGAATTAAACCATCACATATATGGTCAAATGATGTTTTGTCAAACGGTGCTAAGACTACAAAATAGAGAAAACATAGCTCTTCAACAAATGGTGTTGGAAAAACTGGGTATTCACACGTAAAAAATAAAGTCAAATCCTTATCTTACATCACACAGAAAAATTACCTCAAAATAAATCAAAGACCTAACATAAGACCTGAAATTGTAAAACTCCTAGAAGAAAACATAAGGGAAAAGCTACATGACATTAGATTTGGCAATGATTTCTTGGCTATGACACCAAAACACAGGTAACAGAAACAAAAATAGACAATTTTTTTTTCTTTTCTTTTCTTTTTCTTTTTTTGTCTTTTTCGTGACCTGGGTACTCAGCCAGTGAGCACACGGGCCATTCCTACATAGGATCTGAACCCGCGGCGGGAGCGTCGCTGCACTCCCAGCGCCGCACTCTCCCGAGTGCATCACCGATCGGCCCCAAAATAGACAATATTTTAAATGTGCAAACCTGTATCTCAGGAATACCTATTATAAGAATTCATCCTACAGACATATTGGGAGGATTGAAAAGGTAAACAAGTACACACAGAAGTTTTGCAAAACCAGTTGGAAATTAACTAAATGCCATATTGTGCAATTGATTAGAGATGATTTAAAGGTTCATTAACAGAAGAAATGCGGAAAAATCATACAGTGCTGACTTTGAAAGGACTTTTAATACATGGGTAAAAAATAAGCACAATGTGTAGTGTATGGTTCCATTGTATCATAACACTCTCAACAACCTCCGTGTGTGTTTGTGTGTGTGTGTATATGCTTATGTGCACACACTGTAAGTTTACAAATTTATGTCTGTCTTGTACTTTCTGATCACTTATCTGTGCTCCATAACTTGTTTTAAAATCACCACATGCATTTGTGATATTCAGCATCCGTTGCATTTTATTTGTAGGAGTTGAGAGAGAATATGGGTTTACTAGTCAGCTTTATTAGAATGACAGCTTCACCACCTGATAGCTATTGACACTGAGCAAGTACTTCAACTCCTTAGGGAGTTTGAAGCTTAGGCTTCAATCACCTCATTTGCTAAAAGAAGGTAAGAACAACATCTCTACTTTAGTGAGCCAAATAAGAAAATAAGATAAAATCTGAAAAGTGCCCATCAAAGGCAGCAATTATTTATCTTCCCTGTAGGAACTCATTCCTCCAGATTCTGATTGGGATTTTGAATAAAGTCTTAGGATTCTTAAACTTTTCTGAGAGAAAATAAAAATTGAAGTCTTCTGTTTCTAAAATATCTTTTAAAAGTAGAATACAAAATTTCAGAGTAGTTTAGTTTGAAATTCCTGAAAAATGGCAAAGTTATAGCTGGCCCTCCACTGATCTCTTTTAGTCTCACGTCTATCCCTAGCCAAATTGAAATTGCATCACCACTGACTTTTTTTACAAAATTCTGTCTTTCTTTCACAAATTATGACATTCAAATTATTTTTTAGCAACTATGTAATCTGGTTAATTATTCCATAAAGCAAAATGAAGTTAAAAAAAAAAATCACTGTAGTTTTTGACAGACTTGATACTAGCTGGGTGATCTGGGCCAAGTGCTGTACTGACTTTCTTCATCTTTAAGTGTGGGATATAAATATCTCAATTTAGAGTGCTCTTATGAATAGCAGAGGTAATAAATGACAAGTATCTACCAAAGTGCCTAGAACATAGTAAGCACTCGACAAAAGGTAGCTGACGATCCTGGTACTCTTGACATTAGTATTTTGAGACACAATTCTTCCCTCAAAGAGCTGACATTTTGGAGTAAGAAAGAAATGTAAGCAAGTAATAATAAAATTCCAGGATGCAGTCTTTTGCAAACTCTTGAGGTCACCTAAGGAAGTTGATATTGTTTTCAGATGCTTAGGCCACATGTCCCCAAATTCTTTTTTAAGTATCTCAGAGGCGAAGGCCAGAAATTTCTTGCTTTAACAGAATCCCAATGGAATCCATCTCTGGTTTGCTTCCATCAGTGGTCTAGCTCTAATTTGTCACATAGCAACCCTTCCCCTATTTTATAACTTCTCATTTCCTGGGTTAACACTCTCAGGTTTCTGCTTCCTGTGATATCTTCTTTCCCCATCTACCATGACAACAGCAAACTGCCTAAACATTTTCTTTATTAAGTCTCTCCAGAGTATGTTCCACACATGTTTGTACACACACACCCTATCAGGTGCCTTGTTATGGCTGATGTCTTTCTTCTTTTTACTGAAGCCCTAAATGGCTTAGTTCTCACTTGTGTACTTGACTGCAATTCCTTGTGGCAATTCCTGAAGGCCACTGCTATCATAGTCATAGTCAACTAGCACTGTTGCAACTTCTAATTCCATGATTTTACCGCCCTATATTCATGTGGTACTTTCTCAAAATCAAATGCATGTATTCAGTCCTCCTAAATTTAATCCTCTTTAGGTTTGATCTATTTTTCTAAATTATAAATAAATTTCTGGATCATTATTCCACTATCCAGTGTATTCATGATCTTTCCAGCTTTGTATCACCTGAAAAAAAGAAATAAAACATCTCTTATTTATTCATTAAAGTCACTGGCTACCACATTGTATAGTTTTTCCTCTGGTCCTCTGTATCTTATACCTTCCCAGGCGGGTTAAGAGCCATCTCCCATATTCCTGCTATACTTCAAACATAGACTTACCACTTTCGAATAAGATTATGACTCCTCCAGAGTGAAGAATGTGTAGAAGTGATTCTAGAGAGTGGTGTTAGACAAATTAACAGGTTAGTATCCCTGGTACAAATTGAAGATGTTCAATAAATATTGGCTAAATAATGGAAAAACTGGGTGGTTGGACCAGATAAGCTCTAAGAGTGTAAGAGCTGTCTAAACAAGCTGTAACGTGACATTGTTTTCAGTTAGAGTCATCATTAGCTACAAAATTCACAAAGTAATTAATAAGCACAAATTTAAATTTAGGTAAAAAGAGAGATGCTACCATTTAAAAGTATTTATTTTTTTGTTATACCATATTTGTATTTTTTCGTTAAGTGATAACTCTTCCTTAAAAGCATAGATCAAACAAAATAATTCCTTCTTATTGTAAACAATTTGTTTTGTTTTGTTTTGTTTTTTTTTGGTTTATAAAATGTAATTTTATTTTATGTTACTCTGCTGTTACATAGGGCATAACATTTTCACAAGGCTTTTTTGGGACTACAGTCAATGATTAGCAACACACAATAGTGGTCCAACTCTCTAAATAACAATCACTAGACAAACTGGACACCCTCTCACATGTGCACAAATCTGCATGGAAAAGTACTAAAGTTTTAGACTTGGACTTGTGTACTTTAATTTATTTCCCCTTTCTAGTGTATTAAGAAATGACATGCACTTTAATTTGCCAAAAGCAATGCTGGAGTCTGGCAGCAACATGCTACTTCTATTACACAGTGAAGTGAATACCAGAATTACAAAGGCAGGAGGTGTTAAGTGAATTTTTATTGGGAAGGGAAGTTGTCAACTTAAACAGCAGCAAATGAACAGTGAATAAGAAAACTCCCTGTTGTCACAGATATACATAACCTCCACAATATGATATAGGAGGCATTTTAATTTGTGACCCCCAGCCCAGAAATGTCAAGTGCTTTTCCATTCAACCTAATACTTCTGGATTCCTACTGAAAAGGAATACATCAAGAGCATGGAAAAGTTGCTTACTGAAAGGAAACCCCCAAAGAAGAGAGAAAGAGGGAATGTAGAAATTAAGGAGTTATGCAGAACACTCTTTAAATTGTAATTAACTACATTTTCATATCTTCACAGTAATACAAAACACAGTCACTTGCAGAACTGGTTCAGATTACTTAAATACCAGGTAATTTTTAGTCCTCTACATAAGTGTTTGGAAGTTACTTGTTTATATGAAATGATGCTATTAATACTTTTCTACAGCAGTAACTGCACACCAGGAAGGCCAAGACAAACAAATCAAGGAATGGAGTTTTCCCAAAGCTGCAGTGTGAAAAAGACTATAAACAGTTGATTCCATACACATGAGTGGGTTTCTTTGCTATAGGAAATCCAACTGGAGTAAGGAATGGAGATGTGTAAAAAGGTTTCTTGAAGGAAAGAAAGATGACACCCTGTATGCATTTAGTTTCCGGCCCCTTCTGCTGCATCACATTCTTCTCCTGCACTGTCTGATGTCCATAATGTTAAGTTGTCTCTAAGCAACTGCATGATGAGGGTGCTGTCTTTGTATGAGTCTTCATTCAGTGTATCAAGTTCTGCAATGGCCTCATCAAAAGCCGTTTTCGCCAATGTGCAGGCAAGCTCTGGGTTATTAAGGATCTCATATTAAAATACAGAAAAGTTAAGAGCCAGCCCCAGGCGTATTGGGTGTGTGGGTTGCATCTCTTTCTTGCTTATATCAAACGCCTCTTGGTAAGCTCCTTGGGAATTATCTATCGTTTGCTTTCGATCATCACCACATGCAACTTCAGCAAGGTACCGGAAGTAATCTCCCTTCATTTTCAGATAGAAGACTTTACTCTCTGGATTAGTTGCATTGGCTATTAAATACTTATCCAACAATTCCAGGACCGTGGTGCAGATGGATCTCAGCTCGGACTCCACTTTCTCCCGATAGTCCTTAATCAGCTGCAACTTCTTGTCGGAGGTGTAGGTCTTCTGCTCGATGGCTCGAGATGACCCTCCAGGCGGACCTGCGGCCCCCGACCACGTTCTTGTAGGCCACCGACAGCAGGTTGCGCTCCTCGTTGGACAGCTCGGCGCCCTGCTCGGTCACCGCCTTCATGCAAGTGGCCATGTCGTCGTAGCGCTCGGCCTGCTCGGCCAGCTTGGCCTTCTGGATCAGCTCCGTCTTCTCCATGGCGCGCGGGGCCGGAGCCGAAGACGAGGAGAGCGAGCGCGAGCGCCGACCGGGACCGGGAGTCCTCCGCCTCGAGAGCTTCGCGTCTGTGCGGCCGCGAGGCTAGTCCCCTATTGTAAACAATTTGGAGGGTTACAATTAACAAGGATAAAAGGAGAAATCTTACAGTGCCTGCAGAAAAACTTATTCTACAGGGGGACATACATAGAATCCAGAAGGTAGGAATGTCTTAAGGTCTCTATAAGAGTTTTTCTGAAGAAAGTAATTAAACACAAAATCAGTTGATGACAAATGTCTCTCTGTTAAGAAATGTTTCTAGAAGACATACATTTTATATTTCAGTTTTCACTCCATTGCCTTTTGCTGTGAAAATCACACCTGTCTAGACTTTACTCTCTAAACACCAACATATAAAATAATTTTCTAAGCTAATTTATTGAAATCCCTTGAAAATCTGAGAGCTCTAAGATCTACTAAAATATATTACTAATATTTATTCTATCTTCTTAAACAAAAAAAGTCTTTGTTTTCTTACTTCAAGAATTTTGCCACATTACACAACATTTAGTATTATTATTTTTCAGTCAAAGTTTTGTTATTTATTGGAAAGTATATTCCAATTTACTGGAAATTACATTTACCTGGAATAAATAAGTCTAGGTATCTAATGCACAGCATGAGGATTATAGTTAATAACATTGTATTGTATACTGAAAATTTGTGAAATAATGGATTTTAGGTACTTTCACCAAATACACAAGAAGAGGTAAGTATGTGAGATGATGGCTATGTTAATTTCTTTGTAGTAACTATTTCACTACATATATGTGTATCAAAACATCATGTTGTACACCCTAAATATATACAATAAAATATTTCAGAAGACAGTAAAGAGGATAAAAACAGTGAGAATTTATTTTGGAAGGAATTCCATAGTAATAGAAGGCGATGAAGGATTTCTCATATTTATGCTAAGACACAACACAGTTTCTTTTTCTACCGTTTACATGACGCTTTTTCTCTTTATTGCTCTTACTTGATTGTTTACACCATGATGTGATTTTACTCCTGATTTTATGCTGCAGAAAGTGCTGACAGTCAAATCAAACTTCTATTCAGCAATAACTAAAATGCTAGTTTAGTATTGTGTTGAGCAAGCACTGTGAGAACAGAGAGGAACTTGTAACACAAGGGAGACCAAAACGTGAGACTGAGTGAGTCATTTGTGCCTGAGAGAAATAAAATGTGAAGTAGAGAGGCCGTGATAATGAAGTTGCACAAAGTAACCTTCCTCCAAAGTCAGGATTTCTCTGGAAAATTGTAATTGGAAATGAATGTGTGTCCTAAAACAGAAGTGTTTACTTGATGAAGAAAATAGCTGAGAAACGATGAAGCCAAAGAGCATGTACAAAGATATTTGTATCCAATTAATGCCGTGTAAATAGGGGAGACTTTGATTAGTTACCCAGGCAAGAAGGGAAGCCCAGAGATGCTGACACCCTCCCAGTAAGCAGCATGGCAAAGAGAAGAGTCACTGTCTAAGGTGTTTGAAATTCTCATTTTTCATCTCCATACATGTGTTTTGAAGTTTATGCACAGGTTCATCACCTTGGCTACATTTATGAATGTGCCTCACAGCATCTGTAAATCACTAAGTTTCTAAAATATTTTACTTTAATCTTTCTTTGCTGTCTACTCCTTCACACTCTCATTTCTAAACATTGTAATTATGCCTTTGCAGTAGAAAGCAGTATTATAAAGTATCTGCCAATTGTTATAAAACTCAATATTGCCTTCCCAAGCAAACTTCCTCGCTGTGATTTCAGTGAAAATGGTCGTAAATCATATATAATTAGGCAAGTAGATTATGCAATATTCAGCTTTTGAAAAGAATACCATGAAATGAGATGCAATTTTCTGTCTTTTTTCCTTAGTGAAAAATAATGCAAAGTTTGACTCCTCATTTTGAACTTCTTTAGACATAGCAATGGACCTTTATTGGTTTTGCTTTTCTCCTTCCAAGAGAAGAAAAGGAATTAAATATCATTTGATGTTGTAACAGTCTAATAGAAAAATGAAAAGAAAAAGCAAGGGTGAGTTAGAGATTAATCCTACACCCTAGAAATGAATACTAACTAGATCTAGATCGTCCTATTAATCATAAAATCTAGATCTTTGCTGTAACATTGGGAAAGTGGTCAATACATTCCTATCTCTCATTTCCATGAAATCCAAAAATATTAAAAGGCATAAAGGAAAAAGATCTCTCAGAAATCTAGCTCTGTCTATCCAACTACAAGCTACATAGACATAACTGCTATTACCACTGTTTCTTCTTGAGAAACATCATTCCAGACATTTATCTGTGTGAATATTTGTCTAAGTTAAAAATTGGAATAATTATTTCTTCACCTTCTTAATTGTAACTTGCTTATCCAGTTTAACCTTGTGTTATATACCTGCCCAATTTTGCTTGATATTCTATAAAACATACTTTTAATAACTTAATAGTCCATCATATACTATAACTATGTACTATAATTTATTTAACAGAGTCCCACAGTATTGAAAATTTATGCTGTTCCTATTTTTTTGCCATTTAAATAATGCTAGGATGATTTTTTTTACATTTATGTCTTTTTTTTTGGTATCTCTGATTTTTTTTATTGATTATGCATATTCATGGGGTACAAAACTGACTCTCACCACCTGTGCCCAAGATATGGTGATCAGATCAATACTATGAGGATGCCCATTACCACAAATTGTGATTATTCCTAGTGTCCCCTGCCCAGTTATTTCCAATCTCCCTTCCCCACTCCTCCCCAGCAATCCCAAGTATGCTCTCTCAATCTGCAAGTCCAACACACCACTGTGGTCTTTCTTTCCTTCCTTCTTCTCTCTTAGCTCCCACTTATGAGTGTGGACATGTGGTATTTTTCCATCTGTGCCTGTCTTATTTCACTTAACAGGGATCAACATCCAGAATATACAAGGAACTCAAGCAACTACACAGTAAAAAAAGCAAATAACCTTGTTAAAAAATGAGCAAAGGAACTGAATAGACATATGTCAAATGAAGACACACAAATGGCCAACAGGCACTTAAAAAAATGCTCAACATCACTAATCATCAAGGAAATGCAAATTAAAACCACATTGCAATGTCACCTCACCCCAGTTAGAATGGCTATAATCAAAAAGATGGAGAATAACAAATTCTGGTGAGGGTGTGGAGAGAAGGGAACTCTCCTACAGTGTTGGTGGGACTGTAAATTAGTACAACTACTATGGGAAACAGTATGGAGTTTCCTCAGACAACTACAGGTAGATCTACCATACAATCCAGCAGTCCCACTTCTAGGTATACACCCAAAGGAATGGAAATCACCACATTGAAGGAACCCCCATGTTCATTGCAGCTCTATTTACAATAGCCAAGATATGGACCCAACCTAAATGTCCATTGATGGATGACTGGATAAAGAAAATGTGGCATATATACACAATGAAATACTACTGTCATAAAAAAGAATGAAATTCTGCTATTTGCAACAACGTGGATGAGCTTGGAGAAAATCATGTTAAGTGAAATATCTCTGAATTTTTGAACCAGTAGAAGTGTTTAAAATTAGAAATAGAGATAGAGGGATATAATAATTTATAAAGATTTTGATACATATAACTAAGAATCCTTCAAAAAAGATATATATCAATGTACTTTATCAGCAAAGAATGAGCTGGAAATATCTTAAGCATCTTGGTGTTAAAAATTGCTTTGATTTGTACTATTAACTTAATTATTTTGATTTCTAGTGATGGTGAACGTGTCACATATTCATTTGCTTTTTGTTTTTGGTACCACTTGTCTTTTCTTAACACTTTCGTGTCATTCAAATGTGAAAATATCTTTTTCTGACATATACTTTGAGTTTTTTTCATTACCACTTTGTTTTTTTGTTCTTTATGAAATTTTTTTTAAATTTTATTTTGTCGATATACATTGTAGCTGATTATTGCTCCCCATCACCAAAACCTCCCTCCCTTCTCCCTCCCCCCTCCCCCCCAACAATGTCCTTTCTGTTTGCTTGTTGTATCAACTTCAAATAATTGTGGTTGTTATATCTTCTCCCCTCCCCCCCGGTTTGTGTGTGTGTGTGTGTATGTGTGTGTGTGAATTTATATATTAATTTTTAGCTCCCTCCAATAAGTGAGAACATGTGGTATTTCTCTTTCTGTGCCTGACTTGTTTCACTTAATATCGCTTCTCGGCCTTTTGGCTAAGATCAAGTGTAGTATATTAAATGAAATTTTTTGATACACACATCAAATCTGTATATCAAGCTCTGTCCTCACAAAGCTTATACTTTTGAATATAATTATTTAAAAATTTTACATTTTGTAAAACAAATATGCAATACATGATAATGCTGTGAAGAGAAGTACCTTATGCATGGGAAATATTACCAAAAAACATAACTTACTATCAGGTATGAGGGATTCACCATAATTGAACATCAAGCAGTCAGGTCAAAAACAGTTTCACTGGTACTTTAACTAAGAAGAGTAAAATGAACAATTTTGAAAATTTTGTTTTCTTCTTATCCATATTTATTTTCCTGGGAGTAGTATTTCAAGAAGGAACAAACAATGTTTTATTCATCTCTGTATTTTCATTCATATAGCAAAAATAAAAAAGAAAGAAAAAGAAAAAACAGAAAAGAATAAAGGACCATTCACAAAAATGGACCCAAATTACATTTGTAGGTACATATCTAGACACACACATGCATGCACACACACATACACACAAAAATTGACATAAACACATGAGGATCTGGATCATTGCTACAGAAATCTTTGAAAAATGTGTGGCATTTTTCAACCTTAGTGAAGGAGACATATTTCTTTTTGATTTTTTTTTTCTTATATGTGAGATAAAAACCCAAGAATGGCCAATGTTAGAAACACAGCGATTTCCCAGCTGAGTAGGCAGCACAAGTGAGTGCTTGTCCTCCAGCTGTGCCCTGGTGTGCCTGGCACGGCCCTCTGCTCTCTGCATCTGACACTGGATGACCAGAAGCACGTGAACTGGGCTCCTCTGATCGGAGCACTTTCCCCCCCAACTCCTTTTCTGTTTCCCATGAGAAAACTGTAGATTTTTACCAATAACTCTCTGAACTCTGACCCTCTTTCCCGGGACCTGACATGTGGATTCCCTCTCCCTGCCTATTCAGACAGGCCACGCTCCCTCTTTCCCTGATGATTCACTTCTGTCTTTGCAGTTTTCTTTAGATGGAGGCTGACTACTGTAGGGATATATTACTTTACTGCCCTTAACTAAGTATTCCAACTGACCTGGCAAATTTGATATGCCACTAAATTATTTCTTTAAAACCTTAGGTATTGCAACCATAAAACTCACCAGATTAAAATTTTCTATTTTTTTCATACCTTCTAGATCATACTTCATGCTTTAGATTGCTAAGTAACCAATGTAATTTTATTTACAATGGCAATTATCATAATCCAACATATCTTCCAAAAATGAATTAGATTAACATACAACTTACAAGCCTATTTTTCCTTACTGTACAAATTATTTGTCAGAGAATAAATACATCCTATACAGTGTGAAAATAATTGTCAGGAAATACATGGTGGAAAGGTTAATGAAATGCTAAGGGATTAAGAAATATCAACTTAAAATGAATTGTTTTAAAGTAGAGAGTGATAAATGCTACTTTATCCTTCTCAGTATCTACTATGGTACCAGGCACAGTGCCAAGAATGAAGTAGGTGTTTAATAGTGATGCTAAATTCAAATGAATATTTTCAGACAGTTCTCATTAATAATGATAAATATGAATCAATTTGTTAGAATAATTGGAAAAATTTCTCCTTTTAACAGGAACAAATGATGTATATTCGGTTATTTTGTGGATACTTGAAAGTTTTTTGTCTCGTTAAGTTTGCCTTGTCAGTTTTAAACATAGAAAAGCATATTAAAACTTTTAATACAGACATTTTCTTACAATCTATACAGTGGCTTAAAGCATCATAAGAAAGTGAATATATATATACATGACTATTTAAGGCAGTTTTGGCAAGTGATTGAAACAGCACTGGTGCTGAAAATAACCAATGCTACTTCTTTAACTGCTCATCTCGGTGTCTTTCTGTATTGCGATTTGTCCTGTATTGGTTCCACCTTTGTAGATGGCCTCTCTCATATAAGAAATCTCATGAGAGAGAGACGGCTGTAATTGCTGGTTCATTCAAACATTTACATTTCTAATTCTTATTTAAAATTTGGTTAAAAAGTATTAACCTAAATTAAATTAAAAGTAATAATTTTTAAAATTTATGATTTAGATTAGAAAATATTTATCACCATTTACTTAGATAACATTGTTTTGAGAGAGTCGTATTTGTTGCTTTTTGAATTAGAATTTATTGTATATAGTAACGTGATGAAATAGGAAATTTAATTTATACACTTTTTACCAGATAATTGGGCATTAAAGAGGATTTTTAAAAAATGGCATAATGACTGCCCCAAACAGTTTCAAGACTGGACTGAAAATAATATAAGTTCAGAGACAAATATCAAAGAAGATCACAGGCACTGTTAGAAATTTATTAGTAAATTCTCTGTGGTAGAAGCAGATGGTGTTGAGACCACACTGTGCTGGGTCCACCAACACAGAATTCGTGGAAGGGAGAGAGTGGGATTGGCCATGTTAATGACTTAGAAGGAGTCTAGAAAACTGGGAGCTTGACTGGACCCTGGTGTCTGCATGATAGAGAGTTGACACTAAAACTTTAAAATAGTTTTCAGCTTTGAGGATATGTGAAGCTGTGCAAATTTTCTGAGCCTCTCTGAGCCTCAATTGCCCGACTGATGAATTAGAAAATAATACCCAGGTTTGCTGAGAGTTGCATGAAATTACAAATGTTGAAACACTAGTATGGTGCTTGACACAGGCAGAAAACTCAATGTATGATGGCAACAGCAGCAGTTCTTGTGAAATGCCATCAACAACATACTCATGATTTTTCTTAATGGGAGAGTGATACAATTAGGTATTTATTTTTTGTGCAGGATAAATATTTTCAGAGATATGCTTTAGAAAAAAAATAAATGTTTAAACATATCAATGTAGTTGACAATAGATAAAGATATGTAAAATAGCTTGAAATTTGCAGGAGCAAATGGAATAATAATCAAGGTCAAATGGTGTTAAACTTGTGAGGTTTCTTAAAGACATTTTTCCTTAGGTAATTTCCTGAAGGGTGGTGTTCTGGTTTGGTGAAATGTAGGTTACATCCACTCAAAGCAAAGAAAATTGTATTAATGAACTGACAACAAGAAATGCACAGAATATTTAAGAAGGGTGGCACGAGAGAGCTGGAGCATGAGGTGACACCTGGCCCCTGTCACCTTCAGTTCCCTAATTTAGTCACCAAAACCAGCGGAGTTAGTTGTTCATCTTTAAGATTTCAGAATATTTCCTGACATTGTTTTGAATCTCAGAATGTTCACTGTGCAATCTTGGATCACCAGACCATTTTCTCTGCATTTCATAAACTTCAAGAGACAGAAAAATGTAAGATTGTCACAAATGAGAAAAGACAGAATAAAAATCACTTTCTAGGTGACTTGTCCTAAGGGAAGTCTTGATTTGAGAAACTCAGGTTTTGGAAATTGACATCCTTAGCAGAGATGCCACACCTGAGACCATAATCTAAGCAATTTCTGCTATTAAAAGTAGAATATAGATGTATCTGAGAGATGTTAAATGCAGTGTCTACTGCATGGAGAAACTTAAAGCTACTGTTTGGAGGGAAAATCAAAAGGTGATTGGAAGCTGTCACTGTCAGCTGAGAAAGGAGAGATCTAAAAGGTACTTGGAAAGAACTCTTGTTATTATGAATATCACAGATTTGACAAGGAAGAAGCTTTCTCTAGGAAGATGTGGTGCCAAGAGCTAGGGTGTCTGGGGCTGGCTGGAGAACAGTAATGAAGTGAGTCACGTGAATAAGCTGGATGTCAGAGTTTAAAGAGAGGAGGAGCCAAACATCTCTTCATATTTTTAATGTAACAGTGAAGGGGTAAGATGCAAAGCAGAAAAAATAATTCAGTTCTAAACACTGTGTAATCTACATGTCATCTAAGTAGGAAAATACAGGTATGCTGGAGAAAGAAAAATAATAATTGTCACAGCTTATTACATTGTGGGTAATCTGCTTCTCTCATTCAAGCTTGAAACAAATATGTTAGAATGCTGTATTATCCCCATTTTCTACATGAGGGTAGGTTGTAAATGAGAGAGTTGAGATACTGGCTCAGGTCTATCCGACCCCAAATTCCATGCTCTGTCATATTCTTTTAACTTCTTACGAAAATAAAAAATATGGGCTGAAAGAAATAAGAGCTCAGAAATGGATTACAGATTTATTCAGTGTTTTAAATTTTAAAGATGTATTTGTCTTACATGTTACTCAAAGTAGAGAATTAAAATCCATTGACAATACAAATCTTTCCAAATGCTTGTGTGATCCAGTTACAGGACAAAACTTCATAAAAATTAGTAAGTGATGAGTTTCTGTGAAAGAAGCTCAAGGATTAAAATTCATAGCATTGCATTTTACACTTACTTGTTAATCTTTTGCTTCCTTTCCTAGAATTTAAGCTCCATGGGGCAGTCGGTCTGTCTTGGTTACTGCTGAATCCTCAGTATGATGTTCTGGATCTGGCATATGTTAGATTTAAGTAAATATTTAACAAAAAGTCAAAATGAGTATATAATTTGCTTTTCAAACCTGTATTAAACTTGAGAAGCACTACCAAAATAATAGGGTAAGAACCTCCCTAAATCCACTCCACCATAAAAACAATGCAAACAATGACAAAAGTCATCAAAATCAACTTTTTAAAAACTCACTCTCCATGAATCGACCCATCCCCAGGGTATGATAGTTACTTAATGTTGCAGGTGCCTGATGTGAAAATCAGAGTTGGGGCTAAAAAGAGGCTGATCAAAAGTATTTAAAATGAAAAACTGGAGAATGAAATGTCCATAGGAGATTTTGAAAAGTTCCAGCATACTCCTGGGAATCTAGAAAAGTCCGGATGCATGTACAGAACTGTGTGTGTGGCCAAGAAACACGTGAAAGGGCTCTAAACTCTCACCTGTTGATGACTTTGAGGTTCTTCTCAAATAGGGAGTAAAAGGTACTACAGAGTGGGAAATGGTGTGCTGGAGCATTGAAGGTGTGCCCCAACACACGCACTGAGTCCTAGGAAAGTATGAAAGACTTACTGGTCTAAGACATTCGAGGAAATCTTTGTCCAAACATTTGCTGACCACTAAAATAGCCAAGCAGAGACTTCAGTGGCTACACATCACAAAGAACAGATTGTACAGAATTTGCTCAGGAAAGTCACTAAACAGTAACAACAACACCACCAACAGCAAAAAGAAAAAAAAAAATGGTAAAAACAAAAACAAAATGAATGCTAAAGGGTGTCTGATTTCTAAAATTTCCACATTATCATATTTTAAATACCTAATTTTCAAGAAAAAAAATTATGAGATATGCAAGGAAACAGAAAATTATGACCCATACCAGGAAAAAAAAGCAGTTAGTAGAAATTATCTATGAGGAAGACATGATATTGAACCTACTAGGAAAAGACTTTAAATTGGCTCTGGTACATGTGTTCAAAGAACTAACCAAAATCAAGTCTAAAGAACTAAAGTATAAGAATGATGACTCACCCAAAAGAATATCAACAGAGAAGAATTATTTAAATAAAAATTTCTGCAATTAAAAAGTATACTTGTTAAGGGAAAGCCAGGTGCAGAAAGAGAAATACTGTATGTCCTCACTTATAAATGGGGGAAAGAAAGAAGCAGAGAAAGAAAGAAACAACCACAATAATACGTTAAACTTTCAGAAGGAGAGAACAGATCTATGGTCACTAAAGGTGGGAAAGAAGGAGGGGAGGGGAGTTAGGGAGAAATTGGGTAATGGACACAAAGAGGAATTAAGATTTGTAATGATGAACATGCTAATCATACTTATCTGATGATCACATACTGCACACAAATACTGACAGTCATCTCTGTACCCCATAAGTATGTATAATCATGTTTCAATTGCAAAGGAAAAAAAAAGAAAAAAAAGAATGTTGAGCTTCTACAAATTCTACCCCTGTATCAAATAGGTATAACGTTATTAAATGGGATTAATTCTGTTCTTAGTAAAGAGCACCAAATACATATTTTGGCTAAATACAAAACTGATAAGTATTAAAATCAATATTTGGCCCCCAAAGCTGAGATTTTTGAAGAACAAAATCAATAAAAATTCATACACCATTAACTAACCTCATCAATGCAAAGGGGAAAAAAGCGCAAATTCACAAAAGAAGAAATGACACAGGTTAAATAATCATAGAAACAGGATTTTTAAAAATAATGAAGCTATTATGCGTAACTATGCAAACAAATTTGAGACCCTGGATAAAAAGAATGACTTTCTAGGACAGTATAATTTAATAAATCTGATTCTAGAAGGGATAAAAGGCCCAGACTTATTTTCATAGATGGTAGAATGAAAGTTGTCAATGAGCTGCTCTCCCCACCCTAAGAGATTTTTACAGGAGAATTTTATCAAATCTTTGAAAGGCAGAAAATTCCAATGCTATTTAAAATTGTTCCAGAATTTTAGAAATGGAAACTTTTCTAATTTTTAAAAGAAGTGGGCAAATTTAATGAAGATTATACAATAAAATAATTACATGTCAACTTAAAGAATATCTTGCAAAAGTCCACTAAAAACGCCAAACAAAATCCTACAGCACAATCAATGATATAATATGACCCAGTGGGTTTTAGGATTGCTAAAATCATTAACTGTCAGGAAATCCATTAACGTAATTAAATTATATTAATAGTTCCAAGGAAAGAAAAACTCATCTGATGAGCTCCATGATAACCAAAATTTAACCATCACTTAAAAAAAAAAAAAAAAGAATGGGTGGACATTTAACATAATATTTCAGCCTCCAAATCTATATCTTCTTTAAATGGGAAACACCTGTTAAGAACAAAACAAGAATGCAACTTTCATTACTACTATCTAACATTGTGTCAGTAGTATTAAGTCAATGAAATTCCAAGAAGTATAGAACTATGGAAATACAGCAATTGGAAGAAGAGGTAAAAGAATCTCTTTCTGTAGATTATAAGATTGTCTAAATTTCAAATCAATCAACTAAAAAACTATTACAAGCAAGAAGCCAATGCATTAAGGTAGTAACACATAAATTATTCAAAAGTCAATAGCCTTCAAATATACAAGTAACTAGTTAGAAGATACAATCAAGGAGAAAACTCCACTTAGAAGAACAACAGAAAGATGAACAAGAAATGTGCAATAACTAAACGGCAAATGTGAAAACTTTTTTGACGGACTACAAATAGATTTAAACAAATGAAAATACATCTCATGTCCTTGGAAAGGAGCAGTCCAAATCTCAAGAATGTCAGTTTGGGGAAATGGTTCAAATCTATTTGTGGTCCATCAAAAAAGTTTGGGGAAATGGTTAAATTTTCATTTGTTCATGTGTATTTTAAGACATAAATGTACTTACACAGTTAACATGATCCCAATGAAAAATATTAACTTCCTGTTTGTTTGTTTGCAGCTAGACAATCCAATTCTAAGGCTCATATGAGAAATAAAATAAGAAGAAAAACCAGAAAAAATCTGAAGATGGAGAGCAATTGGAAGGGACCATCTTTCCCACACTTTAACACATATTCAAAATCTCAAAGATTGTAAGAGAATGGCACTGACATATGTATAGATAGATCATCCGAAAGTGAGACAAAGACCAGGAATAGGACCTTAATATGTAGGGATCTAGAAGGTGGTGACAGTGGCCTTTCAAGGCAGACATGTCAAAAATATACAATTATAAAAAATCAGAAGAAAACAAGTGACTCATTTATATTTTGGAATGAGAAGTCCTTTTTAACCAGGATTTAAAATCTGGAAGATATAAAGGAAAAGATTCATCAGTTTGTACATATTTATGTTGTTTGATTTTTTGAATCATGTAAATGTATCAATATAATTATAGTAAGAATATTCTTCTGACTCTAGCTTTCTAGACTTCTGTTTAACTTCTTTCTGTTTTTCCTTTTCATGTATATTTACAATGGCCAAGAAATTAAACGAGCTTTTTTTTTTTTTTTTTTTTTTTTTTTATCAATTCAGCACTCTCACAAAACCCAGAGCTCCTCAGTAAAGTGCAAGGTGTGATGCTCCCCACCGAACTCCACCCTGGAGGGGGAGGGACCAGGAAGCTGGATGGTAATCCCAGCTCTCTCACCCCAGAACAGTGCTGCGAGCCAGGTAGCCCTGCATCTCTGGCTTGTTTCCTCGTCTGTACAGTGAGATGGATGAATTCTACCATTACCAGTGTTGTTCCAGCTTGGCAACGATCCACTGGGTAAAAGCCATGCTTAGTCAGACTCCACGGCATTTTCAAGCATGTTCTCAAATTTGTCTTGGGAAGAACTGTCCTACTTTCTAGTCCTGCAGCCAACTTAGAAGTTAAGCAGAATTTAAAAATTCTCTCTACTCCCCACTCCTCCATTAGCATAAGACATCTCTTCCCATGCCTTTTTTTGTTTGTTTTAAATTTGGGAATGCAGGCAGGGAAAGTGGTTAACTCAAGGCTGTTATCAAGAAAGAGGAAAAATAATGGATGCACAATATAAGGATACTTCAAAAAGTTCATGCAAGACATCTTTCAATCCTATTTTTCCATGAACTTTTTGATGCACCCATGTAGAAAGGTGAAAATGACTCCAGTGTTCCATTTGTAAATAGTAAAAAAAAGAAGTATTAAGAGTCTATTGCATTCCAGAAATTCAGAACAATTGCCTAAGTGCCTCACAAATTTAGTTCAATGAATTTCTTGGAGTAAATCTGGAAGTACCATCTGCGTACTTATTTTCTTGTTCTAAAATAGACTGTATAATTGATTTTTCAGATTTAAATCTTACTGAGACACTTTTAAAAAATTAAAGTTCATTCTGCCAGTCTCAAACAATTAAAGTCCTTGATTGTTTCCTAAGGGACAGTTGACTTTAAATCATTAGCTAGTAATTATAATTTAACTGCCCATGTTACTACCATGTAATGTTCATTTGGAGATGAACACTATGTCCTGTTCAATCATATCATATTTAAATGATCTACTGTATTTTATTCTGAGAAGCATTTAACATCAGAGTTGATTGCTAAAAACTAATGATTTTCAGAGGAATGAAATTCTTTGAATGCCAAATCTGGACATAACACTTGTAGGATGTCCATGAATAGCTGGAGATAACAGTCTCCTTGGAAGTATGTCTTCCCTACAAGAGAATACTCCTATGAAAAAGAAAATAGTTCTCCCAAAGAGAAAGGACAGTTGAGAAGGGGAGCATCGGTCAGTGGATGGAAATAGTCTACATCTTTGGGGCCTGGTCATCTGGCTTCTTTTGGTTGTTTACTAAAACCAACCAGCAATTAACCAACCCATTGATTATTTCATGAATAGACAAGTATTTAATAAGCACTTAGCTTCTGTTTGATGTCATGCGGTGTGCTGTGATGGACACATAAAAGCTTAAATATCATTCTTCTCCTTAAGTATTATTCAATCTACATAGAAGGACTAAGCTAGCACATGTGAAATATTAATTAAATGATCACATGTGATCAAATAATAATTAAATCATCACATTTACCTATGTGACCATCAAAAATAACTATCAAGTAAGGCATACAGAAGGAATCTGACATAATTCAGATATTGAGGTATTGAAATGCTGAGATTTACGAGAGCTCAGATTTATAGCTCAGTGCTTTTCCCCAGTCACCAAGGTACATCCTCCCACAACATTTCAATGAATGAATAGAAGAGGAAGAATTTGAACTATGTAGGACAAACAGCATGAACAAATGCTTGGAGCCTGGGACTAACCAGACTTATGTTGAGAGACAACAACAGGAGTGGCTCTACTAAATCAAAGAGTTTACACTTGGGAAGAAATGGCAAATTCAGTTGCTTGAGCAGGGCAGGCTGAGATGATGAACAGTCTTTAATATCATGTAGAAATTTGGATGAGGTAACCACAGGCCATGTGGAGTTAGTACTGGTTCTTGGCTATGTTAGGGAGAGAAAACTTTCCCTCTACTCCTTTAGGTTCAGTATTTGGGGGTCTGTGAATTAAACTGACAAAAGACAGATTAACAAGAGAAAAGACAAAGTTTATTCATGAGTGCACATGGTAGCTCACAGAATATGTGGCTCAAAGAGGTGGTTACATACTGTAACGTGGAGTGCTGTAACTGATCTAATGTATGCGTACACAGGATTGATTCTTGGTCTTGTAGGGAGAAAACAGAGGAGAGAGAGTTTTGATTTATGAAACTGTATACTGGTTTTCTCAGAGGTCTAAAGGAAGCTGCTCAGATAAGTAAATTTAAAAGATATTTTTAAAGGTGGCAGAAAGTTTTGTGAAGAAAATATGTTTCTAAATGAAGTTGCTGTGTTTTGACAGAACATGTATTGATATGTTTAAAGGATTTATAATTATATTGAGCATAAACTGATAAAGTTCATAAAGTACTTCAGCTCTGATCGTTTTCCTTTCAAAGGGTGGTGCAGGGGAATTTTTTCCTCTGTTCTGAAAAGTGGCAGGCTTAGGAGCAATTCTGATTGTGAACCACATACGTTGAGACCCACCAATCTAAGGGCCTGCAGAGAGCAGTATTGTTAATGAAAGCCTAAGTGCCCTAAACTGGGTTGTCTTTGCCCGAGAGATGGCTAGTTCTGAATATTTACTCTTGCTCTCCTTGTCTCTGCTTTTACTCACTCTGGGGTCCATTCTATGAGGCCAGGGAAAGGCCTGGAGTAGAGACCCTAATCTTCTCTTCCTTATCTCAGAACAAGGAGGAGTTTTGGGCAAAGGGTGTTGGGGATGACGTTTCCCAGGGAGGTCCCTTCTGTGAACCTGGACATGATGCTTACAAGGACACTGCTTACTTCTCACCAGTTACAGCCCTTCCAAGTTGTTCATGGCCATGAAGGAGAGAAGGGGACCTTACAGATTAGTTGACTAGGAAGTGAACGATGAACTTCCTGGGATCCTGGGATCTGTTTTCTCCTCTAAATGGTCAATGGTATGTATCTGCTGCTCCTGTCCATGGCCTCTGATATTAAGTATCACATCACAATCTCCAGGGTAGGTGGCCTTCTGCTGGTTGTCTTTCCATGTCTGTGCTCCATGACATTATTTCAAGGACCTTCTGCTGCTATTCCTGGCCATCCCATGGCATCCTTCACCAAAACCAATAGTCACGGGCGTGTGGACCCTGGAGGGACCCTAAACCCCAGCAATCCTGTCTTACATGCACATTCCCTGTGCTCCATACTGTAGCTTTCTCCTGGCTCCACCACAGCATTTCTGTCCCTTGTTTGGCTACTGCAGGCCACCCTGGCTCTCTGGAACTCCCTGCTCACTGCAGTTCAACCACTTTTCCTGCTATGGCTGTTCCTATCAGGACTGCTCTGTTTTTCCTTTAATTATTGCTGAGTTGAAAAGTGTGTGCACATGTGTGCGTGTATGTCTATGTGTTGGGGCAATAGCACGGGGAGAAAGAAAATAATTCTTTCTGTCTGAGCTAAACCATGCTATTAGGTTAGAGAATCTAGTGGCCTTCCCCTCAGGATTCCCTGCTGCATTTCACATAGATTCCTCTCTCAGTTAAAGAACTGCTCTCTATGGAATCCTGGGGCCAGCTCTTTGGAGATGGGACTCTGGGACAAAGCAGAGGCACTGCCTCGTAAAGCACTGGAAGTTACTGGTGGCCCTCATGAGCTCTGCACTGCTGTCCCTGGCTGAGTGTGTGTCATGTCCGTCTCAGTTCCCTCGGGATGAAACTCCCAGAATTACAGTTTTTCTCTTTGTACCTAGCTAGTTGAGAAGGTCTTGAAACATGCTGTCAATGCTCATGCCTCCAGTTGGGCTGTAATTCTGTCAAAAGTTGTTTCTTAGAAATACTTTAGAGCTAATATTAAGAAACCCCTGTCTACATGGACTGCCGTGGTGCAGTCCTAGACCATGGGGCAGCTGTGCATGTACTGCCCTGCCACTGTGCATTCTGCTCCAGCTGCTCTGCCTCAGCTTGCAGTTCATGCTCCTCCCTCAAGGCCACTTCAGTGCTGCCCTGTCTGCTCCTCCCCATTTATGGAGGTGACATGCTCCCACATCTGTGTAAGTCTCTGTGCCAACATTCCGTTGCAGGGTTGCTTCTGCTCCATCTCAATGAAAAGCAATTTTTTTCTGCTCCAACATGCTGTTCCATTTTCTTGCTTTTTGTTGTCTTTAGCACTAGTCACCATTTCATATTTTTCTTAGTTATTTATTATCTGTTTTTTCTCCAGTAGAGTATAAATTTCATAGACAGACATTATTGTCTGTTTTGTTCATCCCTACTATTTAGAAGAGTGCCTGGAACATGGTAAGCATCCAACTGATATTGTTGAATTAATGAATTAAAATTGATTACATCCTGCTCAAGCATGCTCTGTTCCATTATTTTAACTTTGTTAACTTTTGTTACTTTGTTGTATTTTAAACTTTAAACCATCTAGAATTTCATTTTGAATATGATATGCAGTAAGTGGTCAACATTTTCTTCCAGATAGGCAGTCAATTCATCCAGCATACTGGGGTTTACCTAATGTGTTTTTGTTCTTACAGATTTCTTTGTTTATTCATTATGCTGAAACACACCCTACATATTTATTTTCTAATAATTTCTTATGGTTATCAGGTAATCTATTAAGCATTTGTCATTTTTTAAAAAATGATCAAAAATGAGATATACAGATTCAATGCAATCCCCATCAAAATACCAATGATATTCTTCTCAGAAATGGAAAAACAATTTTAACATTCATATGGAATACAAAAGACCATGAATAACCAAAGCAATCCTGAACAAAAAAAAAGTCAGAGTCATAACACTACCTGACTTTAAACTATACTACAAAGCTATAAAAGAGCACGGTACTGGCATAAAAACAGACAAACAGACCAATGGAACAGAACTGATAACCCAGAAATCAACCCATATACCTCCTGCCATCTGATCTTTGACAAAGGCACCAAGGCTACACACTGGGGAAGAGACTGCCTCTTCAGTAAATGGTGCTGGGAAAATTGGACATTTACATGTAGGAGAATGAACCTAGACTCATACCTCTCACCATATACCAAAATCAACTAAAAATGGATTAAAGAATTAAATATATGTCCTGAAACAATAAAACTTCTTAAAGAAAACATAGGGGAAACACTTCAGGAAGTAGCACTGGGTACAGACTTTATGAATATGACCCCAAAAGCACAGGCAACCAAAGGAAAAATAAACAAATGGGATTATATCAAACTAAAAAGCTTCTGCACAGCAAAGAAACAATCACAGAGCAGAAAGACAGCCTACAGAATGGGAGAAAATATTTGCAAACTATCCATCTGAAAAGGGATTAATATCCAGCATATACAAAGAACTCAAACAAGTATACAGTAGAAAGACACAAATAATTGACCTAAAAAATGGGCAAAGGAGATGAATAGACACTTTTCAAAGGAAGACATATGAATGACCAACAGATACATGAAAAAATGCTCAGCATTACTAGTTATCAGAGAAATGCAAATTAAAATCACATTGAGATATCATCTCACCCCAGTTAGACTGGCCATTATTTAAAAGACTAATAACAACAAGTGAGGATACAGGGAAAGGGAAACTCTTCTACATTGTTGGTGGGACTATAAATTAGCATAGCCATTATGGAAAACAGTATGGAAGTTCTCATACAACTACAGCTAGAGCTGCCATATGATCCAGCTATCCCACTTCTGGGTATATATCCAAAGGAATGGAAATCATCATTTCAAAGGGATACTTGCACTCCTATATTCATTGCTGCTCTATTTAAAATAAGCAAAATATGGAACCCACCTAAATGTCCATCAATGGACAACTTGTTAAAGAAAATGTGGTATATAAACACAATGGAAAACTACTCAGCCATAAAAAGGATGAAATTCTGCCATTTACAACAACATGGATGAGCCTGGAGAAAATTATGTTCAGTGAAATAAGCCACTCAAAGAAACAGAAATACCACATGTTCTCACTCATAACTGGCTGCTAGGAAGGAAGGATGGGAGGGAGGGAGGGAGAGAGGGAGAGAAAGAGGGAAGAAGGAAGGGAAGAAAGAAAGAAAGAAAAGACCACACACAACAGTACACTGAACTTTCAGAAGGCGAGAACAATCCTAAGGATACTAGACGTGGGGGAAGGGGGGGTTTGAGAAGTGATAGGTCAGGTAAAGGGCATAAAGAAACATCACGATTTGTAAGAATGAATATGCTAGTAATAAATTAAAAAATTTATTAAAAAAATTCAACTACTAGTATCAAATATGTTGCATTACCAGATCCTTGTTCAAAAGTGATTTTGAAACACCTCCATTTTTATTTTTATCAAAGAAAGTTAATGTCCAAGTGTGCTGTACTGTGTCATCTCCTAATGAGAATTTTTGAAAGGCAGGTATGTTTGTTGAAAATATCTTTGATTTTAATGTAAAAAGGAATGGAGGCATACTTGAGATGTTTAACCAAATGAACAGACCAACCAGCAATTTGCAGTCACTTACGCTCAAAATACAATGTGTCCAGGTTTGAAAGAAGTTAAGATCCAACTACTAGGGGTCTGATGAGAATACAAAGCATGACGTTTTATTTGTGTAAACTGAGACTCTTCAGAAACAAACAGGGAAAACCTTGATATGTATGTGTCTAGGATAGTAAAATCTTTGAAGTCAGGGACAATATTTTATCTTTTTTGTACCCCATAGGGTAACCATGAGGCTTATTGAGTGGTGCAAGAAAAGTGGAAGCATGATTTTAATGCAGCAGAAGAGGTAAGAAACGAGAATGGAAGCAAACTAACTCAAGAGACTAAATAAAAACACAGACATAAAAACAATTAATTTGAAATCTGTATGTGCATAAATCATAATAATAACGTGAATTATGATGACATAGATTAAAGGAATGCGGACAAGAATAAAATTTCATTTTCACTGGCTGAAATTTTAGACTTTCTCATGCATTCCAAACCTGAGTACTTTCTGAGTTGTAATCACCTTTGCCACCTGTATACGTGCTCTCAGGTAGGAGTCTCGTAATTTAAGGACTCAGTTATTTCATCCAATTTTTTCTGCTAACCACATTCATGTTTTGAACACAACCTGAAAATTTCAAACACAGTTTAGACCTTCTTTCAGTTGAGGCTTTTATTGCACCTTAGTTTGGAGTGTAGCATACTCCAGAGAAGATAGGAGAAGGGAATCCTTATTTTGGCCAACTCCATACAATGGGAAGTATGAGGTTGAATTAGCAATGCAGATAATTTTATAATGTCTGGCTAAGTGGAATCTGCAAACATGTCAGAGGCATAAGTCATTTTGAATTCAGAAAGGAGAATATTTACTAATCAACACATAAAGGTCAGCATACTTTTTAGCTTGTATTGATCCTCTTTTCTCAAATGTATACCAGAATTGACATTTTGCCCAGAATACTGATACCAGAACTTTAGGTCGATTTTACCTGTGAAAAGTATATGATTGAAGAAATCATATGACTTCCTTTTCAGTTTCACCATATTCTTTATTTTTAATCGTGAGATATGATTCTGCAAGTTGAGTTTTGCAGAATAAAACATGTCTTCCACTCAGTTCTTTAAGGCTGGGCAGCTTGAATTAAAGCAAACACTACGTCAGTACCATTTGGCATTCACAGACAGTGGATCTGGAGACATTTAGGGAAGATGTGGTGGTGGAGAAGTAAGGTGAGGTTGGAAGTCCAGCATGACACATAAGCAAGGGACTCCTGTAGTTTATTAGACTTAAGAGGTATGAACGTTCCTCTTATGTGTAATAAATATGTCTGAGCCTTATTAGCAATAAGGAAAATAATGTCTTTTCTGTCCTTACATTCATATCTTCAGGATCCAGGATGCTTCGTGCCATCCTCGATGATATTGGTTTTACTCCTGTGTGTTGATGGTTATCAGAGTGATCAAAGGGGGAAGTACCCTCCGTGCCGCTCCAATATAGTACTCGTTAACCTCTGACTTGGGGACTTCACTGTGTGAGTGTGCGTGTGTGTATGTGTGTGCGTGTGAGTGTGCGTATGTGCGTGTGAGTGTGCGTGTGCGTGCATGCGTGTGTATGTGTGTGCGTGTGAGTGTGCGTGTGCGTATGTGCGTGTGTGTGCGCGTGTGTGCGCGCGTGTGAGTGTGCGTATGTGTGTGCGTGTGAGTGTGCGCGTGTGCGTGTGTGTGTGCGTGTGAGTGTGCGTATGTGCGTGTGAGTGTGCGTGTGTGTATGTGTGTGTGTGTGCGCGTGTGAGTGTGCGCGTCTGTGTGAGTGTGCGTGTGCGTGTGTGTGTGCGTGTGCTTGGTTTAGTTTCACGATCTATGAAGTGAAGCCATTTAGATCGGGGGCCACTGAAACTGTGTTGAGGCATTCCAGACAATTAGGTGGCAAAATGCTGTGTTATTTATTCTGAGTAAGAAACAAACAAAACATAAAAGAGGAGGAGGACAGGGAGTTGCGATGGAAAGGCATTGGACGTAAGTACAGGAGACCTAAACTCTACGGCTCACAAATTACTTCGTAATGGAATGTCAGGGACTTTGACAAGTCACTTAAACTTTCTACGGGATTCAATTAGATTCCTCCTACATGTAACATCCTACACCAAAAAGAGAAAAAGAAAAGAGAAGAAAAAAGAAAACAAAGGAAAAGAAGAAAGAAAACCAAGAAAAACATGGACATTGGAAAGAGGAAAATAGCGACATGATCTTATCTAAATCTGAGAACCTTTTATGTATGACTATAAGACTAGAGCTCTTGTATTTTGAGATTATTTGTCCTTACATATTTGTCCAGGTTTTACTTAATGCCTTGTGAACTTTTAACACCAGAATGGATGATGAAAATATTAAACTAACATACTTAGAGGAAAACAGTTCACAAATGCTTTTGTAAACTGTGATGTAAATATTACTAGATTTATAGCCGGTTATCTGTCATCCACATCATTGAACAAAATAACAGGAAACAACATAGTCTAGGAAGAAAACAAAATAGACTAGAAAGGAACTATAAATTTAGAAATCATACAAGATAATGACAGAAGCAAGATTACATTGAAAGAGAGTTATTCTGAAAAGACTCAGGTTAGGATTAAAACACAGAAGAACACACATGCATACAGAAGTCAAGTATATGCTCCCTGCAACAAACATAAAGCTTAAAACAGTGATAAAGCAAATGTTAACTTAAAGAAATCAGGAGTGACAGTATTAACAACAAATAAATGAAATCAGAGAATCTAGCATGTATTGGTAAAAAGAATCATATGAGTCATTTTATTTATTTATTGGTTTATTTTTATTGAAACATAATTGATTAAATATATATATTTACATACATACATATATTTACATACATATATATCTATATCTATATCTATATCTGTGGGGTACAGAGTTGAATATCAATACCTCTGTACAACACCCGATGACCAAATCTGGATCTTTATGAAATGTAATGTTTACAAAATGTAAACTCATCTTTGCAAAACATAATAATTCTTTGTGAGTCTTAACCAATTTCTTGCTGTCGGGCTGGATCTCAGATCCTTCTGCCCCTTCTTGTGCAGGCTGTGAATCAGGTAATTGAAAGAAGATTCTGGCAGCTTTAGGCAAGATAGACATACTTTATTCTCCAGATGTGAGTTTCACGGACAGGCTTTATTCCTCCAAGACAGTCTCAGGCTCTGCCCCCGCTCTGCTGACCCTCCATGCTCTACCGACCCTCAGTGGTCTGATGACCAGCAGTTCAGAGCAGTTTTCTCTTTTCTATCACAAGTACACAATACCGGCCACAAGCATAATGCATAATGTAGCCACAACACAGTGCTGGATGGATAAATGGGCACACGTGCAGCGACACTACTCTTATTATAACTTGTTTCTAACGAATGTGCTGAATCTTGCCCGTTTGTAATAGATGTGAGGCGAGTGAGCCTGACTAACCTGTTCTTTATTTTACACTGGTTTTACTTTCCTTACACTCGCTAAACCCACTCCCCCTTTCTCACCATATGAGTCATTTTAAGGCACTTAAAGAAAAGATAATTCCCTGGATGTATATGTCTGTTCAGGCACAGAAAGTATGAAGCTACTCAGTTCCACTTAATGAAGTTCCCTAACTACTGTTGATGCCGCATGAAAATAAGGAGAGAAGTTGCTGAAAAGATCAGTGCCCAATGTTAGTTATAAATATAAAAATTATTTAATAAATAATGAAATAATAATTTATAATAGTCAAAAGAAGCCTTTTCTATGAATGCAAAGTAACAAGTGGATAATGGAAGGAGGGAGTTGGACAGTGAAGTTGAAAATACAACAAAGAAATGAGAAGTCATGATGCTAGAAGTGAACTTGGAACAAAAGTAAATGGATCACTTCTGAAGCAGTTGACTATGGGATGTTGACACCGAACCTAGATGTGCAGCTATAGGAACTTGATGAAGGTGAACTTATCCGCATAAATGAGGAAGGTGGTTCTTCCAGTGAAATTTGCCCTGGTGATACACTTGCCGGGGTTAGCAAATAAAAACACAGTTTACCAGTTTAATTTTAATTTCAGATAAACGAATTGTTTTTGAGTATTCGTGTATCCCAAATATTGCACAGACATAACAAAAATTACCCATCATTTATCTTAAATTCAGATTTAACTTTGTGTCCTGTATTTTATTTGGCAATTTACTCAGCAGGAATATTATAATTTAATTTCATTCTTGTCCAAAATATGGTGAATGACATTTGATAAACTAAGAGGCTAAAAGTGTGTTTATACAAAAGTTTGGTTGCTAAACATTTATGAAGAAATAATATTTACTTTGTGTACTTTGGAAGAAAATATATTTTTATCATTTTAAAGTACATCATAGATAAACTTAACATAAAATTTTAAAAAGCCAAAAATCACCCTTTAACATTTCTATATACAAACCACACCAAATTAACAACCTGAGTTTCTACCACTGACCTCTTAATGCTGATAAGCGCTGTATGTACTCATATTTCCATTCCACTTGGTTTATTTATTTATTTATTTTTACCAGTAAGGGGATCTTAACCCCTGGCATGGTGTCTTCTGCACCACGCTCAGCCACTGAGCACACTGGCCATCCCTATATAGGATCCAAACCCGCGGCCTCGGTGCTACCAGCTCCGCACTCCCCCGAGCGAGCCACAGGGCCAGCCCCATTCCACTTGGTTTAAAGCAACAAAATGTCCTTTGGATGCTACATCAGTAATGTGTTTTCCTTTAATCAGCCCATTAGAGTTGGGTTTTCTGATCCTCAGACAGCTGAGCTACCCACATATCTTTGTGTTTTATGGTTTCTTTGATAAATCTTTCCAAGCATGAGGCATTGCAGGGCCATGAGTATGGGGGGAAAGAGGGCAGACAGCCTCCTACTAGCCTTAGCCACCTGTGGCTTTCCTGACAGCTGTACTAGAAAGGCACTACTGAATTAAAATGCCACCCATCTTCCTATGGAAGTCTCCGCCTGTGGAAAATAAACCTATTTTCTAATGCTTCTTAAGGGCAAGGTTTTAAAAACTCCAATTGAAAAAGCCTTCGGCCTGGAGATGGCCAATTTATTTGACTACGGTCCTGATCCAGGTTTCCATAAACACCTGAATTCCTTCTCTTAACCACCCTAAGCACTATGCTTTTAAAGATTCTTTCTGGCTATTGCCAAGATGTAGCAATAAAGCCTCTTCATTCAAGTGTACCCAGAATTGCGATACCAGAATGGACGTGCATAAGTCATCTCTTCCGGTCTTCCGTCTCCAGGCTTGACGGCTCTTGCGGGCTTCCAAACAGAAGTCCATCCCTTTCTGCTTTGGGTGTTACTATCCTCATTGCAGGAATACCTCTGTCCTCATGGAATTCCAACAGGAGCTTTTAGAATAAAGGTACAACTTTATGTTTGGTTTTGTGATGTTTTTAAAATGCAAGTTCACCTCAGAGAATGTATCTGCAAAGAAGATTCAAAAAAAAAAAAGAAAGAAAGAAACCAACCATGCCCATTCAACAGAATATATTTTCACCGCTTAGGTGCTAAGTGTTCACTACAGATATTACAGAGAAACAAAACACAGTCTCTGCCTTCAAGAAATCTGTAGTAATCAAGAGAAACGAGACATGCCAAATAACATGTTAAATGGCAGTGCAAGGCAAAACATTGTCACACGCATGATAATAGTTTATAAATAGGAAAATATAGCAATGTTTCTAGGAATCTTTCCTTGCTAATTTTAGGCTTGTTGAAAAAATTAAAACCATGAACATTGAATGTGTCTCTGCAGCTGGAGGAGCTGACCAGAGGGACCTTCTGCCAAGGAAAGGAGGCAGGGGAGTCAGGACAGCCCCGCAAAAGAGGCAGAGAGGGGAGATGAGCAGTATTTGCTTCATCTTTAAGCTTTTCTTATTATAATATTTCCTCATTAGTATTTTCTTAAGCTGTTCTTCAAAAACTCTTCATGCACACATTCTCTGAATTCCTAAGTCATTTTTTATATAATAATCTTTATGGAAACATTCTTCATGAATATAAATATATTCAATGACTATCTTCATGAATATATTCTTCTTAATTATGAATATTATAATTCATTCATAAAAATATATACTTACAGAGAAGAATATGGCACAGTTCTGATTTATAAAATATCTGTTTTAGAAGCTAGATGTTGAATATGTTCATGTTCATAATGAACGTATTTATGATCGCTTATTTGAACAAGTTTTCTGAGCATCTGTGATGTCCTAGATGCTGACCATTTCTAGGTCCTGACAATAAATTGATAGCACATAGGCACGGCCCTTGCTCTCAGGGGGCTTACATTCTCTGTGAAGAATATGTTCTCAGTAAAGAAAAAAGTGCTATGTATATTCATGTAACTAAGAAATATCAGTGAAGAATATGTTCGTGTGCCCACGTTTCCCCATCTCTGCCACTCAGTGCTCCTTGTCTTTCCCCAGCAGAAGGTCTCCTTTCTGCCCAATTCCCTCTATTGCAGCAGCAGACATTTGAGGCAGAGACTATACGAATATTCCTCAAGATGCCACTACTATGAACATAAAATGAAAACTGGCCTACCAAGCTTTTGCAGAAATCCTAAAAACTTAAAAAAAAAAAAAACACCCTCATCATTTTACTCAATAGTAATTGCTGTAAAACCTTATAAATTGTTAAAAACAATTCAGAATATTGGCTGGGATATGGCTTCCAGTGAACGTCCTTCGTGGAGGAATTTGCTCTCTGCCATTGTGCCATCTTGCACTGGACATCCTCTGGGTCCCACATGCCAGCTGGTCATCACCTCACCCTGTTGAAGCTGAAAAACTTGAGCCCAGTGTTGCAAAAAGGAGAAAGGGAGGAAAGAGAGAGAGAATACCAAAGGCAGCCAAAGCTCAGCTTGGAAGCTGAGGAGAGTCTATCTCCCGTCGTGTGTTTCACTTGGCTGCGGGGGGGTCTCAGCAGTGCTGCTTGTGTGCCAATGTCTCACGCAGTTTTAAAAAAACAGCTCTGTTTCCAAGTGAACAAGACGAGACTGGAGCATCTTGTGCAGAGAGTAAAGAAGTGCTTGAAGTAACAACTCACAGTGATGGGGTCATGTCAAAAGAACACAGGAGCCAACTGAAAAAGCGCCTCAGGGCCAAAGCCAGAACAATTAAATAAATATAATGTAGTATTAGGTTATAACCCACTTTATTTTTAGATGCATGAATCCATCCTGATGTAAACACATGATTGAGAGAGAGCTCTCTTGTGCAGAATAATTCCAAATACCCTACATAGATAATCCACCCTCAAGGAGATGAAGCTTAACTCCCTACTTCTTAAGAATGGGCTTTGCAGAGTGACTTCCTTCAAAAGAGGACAGTGTGGAAAGTAGGGAGTGGGGGGAGGACCTTTAAGTGAGAAACTGGACGAACACTGCCAGGTTGATACAGGAGGTGCTCGGTTTCCCTGGGCTGGGGTTTCAGGACAGGCCTCTGCGTTTCCAGCCACTCCCTGAGGTCTCAGGCCCCCTCCTCTGAGCTCTGCCCTGGAGGAAAGTAACTGTTGCCAGTTAGACCTATTTTTAGCACCAACGGGAAAATGAGACCACAGGGGCCTGGCTTGTGCAATCCAGTGGCTGGGTGTGCTCAAGAGAGAGCACACAACAGTCTGATGCATACAAGTGGGACTCACCCCCCTTAACTGAATATTCACTAGGCAGGGTTGTCGCTGCTCACTTTCCTGGTGACAACCTGCACTTTGCTGGCTGAAGTGTGTATAATTTACTTTGCATCTAGTTTACTTTCAGCAGGCAGCTGCTCATTCTCTTGAGCCAGCCTACACTTTGTACTGAACTTTAAGTATGTTTTTCTTGCTTTTGTGTTAGAAGTGACATCTGTACTGAACTTACTTTTGTGTTAAACTTGGTGTGGACCCTGCTCGATCTCTGGAGCATGCTGCAGTCTCTCTGTGGAACCTGTATTCCTTATCTGTTATATTAAAACTGTTCTCACTTTCCACTGTGACTCTGCCCTTGAATTCTTTCCTGTGGTGGAGTCAAGAACCTGGTAAGAGGACTGGGTGGGTTGAGGCTGACTACCAGGCTCCCTGCACCCTACCTCCAACATCAAGGTGACCAAGTGATCACGGTTAGTATCAACAGTGAAGTGTCGTGTTGGTAGCATGTGCCTTTGATACGATGTGATGAGATGGGCACTTTACCTCTGTGACCTTCCTCCCAAAAAACATGAAACCTCAGTCTAATAATGAGAAAAATGTCAGACAAATCCCAACTGAGGGATGTTCTACAAAATCCCTGAGCAGTGCTCCTCAAACCTGTCAAGACCACCAAAGCAAGGAAAGTCTGAGAAACTCACAGTGCAGAGGAGCCTAAAGAGATACGATGAATCAGTGTAATATAGCCCGAATGGGAGGACATCTGAATAAAGTATGTAATAATGCATCAATATCCATTCATTAATTTTAACAAATGTACCACACTAATGCAAGATGCTAATCATAGAGGGAACTGGGTGCCAGACACCTGTGAACTCTGTACCATCTTATCAACTATTTTGCAAATCTAAAACTATTCTTTCAAAAATAAAGTTTATTTAAAATGAATATATATTCCACCTTCCTGGGTCTTGTCTTTGTCAGCAGAATCCCACGGACAAAGGAATAATGGAGCAGAACCTTTTACTGCAAGGCAAGGATGTCCTTATCCCTGTGTCTAAAACTTTGCCGTGTCCCGCTGCAACGTCTGTTTAAAGACATTCTCCTGTACAGGATTTTGACCAAACTGGTGCATTGGGCCAAACTTAGCAACAAGAAATTTAATGGGACAAAGGTCCTACACTAATATCTTGGGTCCAGCAAACACAGTTTGAGAGAGATGGGTCATCGGCTGCCCCTGTGGAAAGACCACTGGGGTCTAGCCAACACTGTGACTCAACAGTGTAACAAGGTTCCTCTCAGACAGCAGCTTGTGAGGCAGACAGGAGTGTGCCTGGACAAGATGTGGCCGTGGTCATGGGCTGGATGGTCTCAGTCATCCTCCCTGATTCACTACTCCTCCAGTCATGTCCATGTCTAGTTTGACCTTGGCTTCAGGCCCCAAATATGCCCACTTTGTGTGGGTGCTCACCTCAGCATCTTTCCCAGGCTGACAGCCTTTGCTGTCAGATAAAAAAGCCAAAGTAACTAGAGAACACTGATAGAATTTACATATGGAAGGAAAGAGCTAACATTTATTGAGTGCCTACTCTATGCCAGGCACTATGCTAAATGTTTTTCATGTATGATTATTTTTATCCTTGGTCAAAAGATGTGGCCACTACTCAATGTCTGAAACAAAAAGCTGAAATTATTACTAAATAAGCTGTGCTTATAAGCTACAGTGTCTCTGAGCAAAATGGAGAGATGCACTTGGAGGGGGTATGGGGAAGCATGGAGTTTAGGGACTGGTGCATTTTCCAGAAGTGGAAGAATAAGGGATGGGTTGATATTTAGCTCTGGAAGCATAGTTATTTGAGTAAGATCATTGCTGATGGGCTGACCTTCGGACCTTCAGAAATTTCAGTCAATGGGCTGTTTTGAAGAAGTGTGGGCTGTCACTGGTTGCCTTACTAGTTACTAGCAAGTCACCATTGATCCTTTAGGATGGGTTTAAACTTGATTCTGGTGATTACTTGTTGTTAAAGCTAAAGAATGACTGGCTCTTTCCTTTGGGGTAGAGTACCTTTTATTTTCACATCACAGAATACTATGATGTAGTTACAATTATAATTTAAGGAAACTATGATTGAAAGAAGTTATTTGTTTAAGTCACAAAATGGTGGGATGGGGGCTTACATTCTGCTCTCTCTATATCCAAGACCTTGTCCTTAAGAACTAAGTTATAGTGGGGTTAGGATGCAATGGTAATAATATTGCCCTACCCCACGTTCATCACACTTGGGATATATTAGATGGGGTGTTAGTAACCTGGCACATACTCGGAAAAGAATGAGAAGGATGAGGAAATAAAAAAAATGTTATTGCATGGTGTATTACTCAGGCTTCTCCAGAGAAACAGGTCAATACGTGTATAGTCATTATAAAAATATGAGAGAGAGAGAGTAACTCCAAGGAACTGGCTCACACGATTGTGGAGTCTGGCAAGTCAGAAATCTGTAGGGCAGGCCCGCAGGCCAGAAATTGCATCTAGAGTCCAAATTCCAGAGGGCAGCAGACTGGAAAGTCAGGCACGGTTTCTATGTTGCAGCTTTGAGGAGAATTCCTTCTTCCCTGAGGAAACTGTCCTTGCTCTTCAAGGCCTTCAACTGATTGGATGAGACCCACCCACAAAATGGAATATGTTTTCCTCAAAGGCTACTGATTTAAGTGTTTAATTGAAAAATAGCTTCACAGCAACATCTAGACTCAGGTTTAACCAAGCAACTGGGCACCATGGCCTAGCCAAGTTAACTCATAAAATTAATCACCCCACTTGATAAAGATGGATTAAAGGGTCCAGAGATATTTCACTGGAAGGAGGAAAGATGACATGGTAAAATCTAGAAATATTTACAATAACCTCACGCTGTGATGGATTAAACAGTATAGTGTGAAGTTTAAGGGCATGGTCTTTGGAATCAGGCAGAACTGAACATGTTGAACCTGAGAAAGGATTTTGCTAGAGCTCACATGACTACTTAGTAAGAGCTGGGATCTGAGCCCAGCACTTTTGTGCATTGCGAAGATGGAGCAGGGAGTTTCTTTTGTGAGATTATTTGAGGCTGCATTTCCTCTTCCTCAGGGTCCCTGACATCTCTCCTTCTTACTCAGGGGCAAAGGTTCTAAATTATTTGGAAGGACTTGCACAGGAACATAGGAAATGTCTGCTTTATAATTTGAAGTAATTAAGAGTGAGGTGAGTCAGAATACAGGGTTGTGGTCTAGAAGTTGCTAAGAAGTGATGATTTCAGGTACAGAGGAAAAGACTGGAGAACACTGCATCAGATCAAGCAAAAGTGTTTTGTTATCGTGAAACCTTTCCCATGGGCCTTAGAATCCGAGTCCTCCAAAAGTGGTCTGAATCCATCCTTAGAAGGCAGACACAAGTTGAGACTACGACATTTAAAATATCTAGCATTTCCAATATCGATTTCCATCACACATCTTCTATTTTGTATTGTTGTACGATTCAATCAGGACAAAAGTTCAGGTCATCCAGAAAACCCAACTTATGCTACTCACACTTTGAGGTCTTGATTTACTCAGACAAATTTAATTAGCATAATTTAAGATTGGATGAGATTATGCATTTACAAAACTAAATGTATTCTGTATGGAGAAGAAAAGAGAACTAATAATACACAGAGTTAATATGGTAAAATTTTATTTCTACTCACCAATATGGTAAATTTACCATAGTAATCTGTAAGTGTTACTCCTACAAGTTATTCAGTAGCTAAGAACATTCTTCTGCACTCTGCACCACTGCTGGAAAGTACCCATGATTGTCAGCTACGGCCGTGAGACCCTGGAGATTCAAGTCTCTGATGAGGACAAGTTGTCTGGAGTCTGTGAAATGTTATACCATGCATTTGCTGAATTTGAAGGGAGTCACAAGTGGTGACAGAATAATAAATGTTATCTGTGACCTGTATCAGTTGAGCAAATTCCAGGAAAATAATTTCAAAGTGATTTCTCAGGTATTTGTAACCATACATGAAAAACAGCTGCTTGCTGGTAACACCTTGTACTCCAACTTGAATATCTAGAGTATTTCTTGGACTGTGAATATAAATAAAAAGTTGTTCTCAAAAATATAAATATGTGTATTTTAAATAATCCAGCAAAGAATGGACAAATAAAATTTGAACTCCCACAATTACCTCTTACTCTTTAAATGTTCTCCAAGAAAAATTCTAAATTGAGAAATCCATTCTAAAATGTAGAAAGGGAGTAAAGAATGAATTGTCCATTTTTTATTAGACATTTGCAGTGGCAGGCTACCCCTCTGCACTGTAGGATTCAGTAGTTAGCAGAAATATTTGTAAAGTAGGAATACCTTCTGAAAATACCATCTCCAGCATTTTTGCCTAAATGATTCTGGCATCATAGCATGTTAGAGTCTACTCTCCGCATACACTTAACTGGCTGTGAAATCACAGACACTTCAGGTCAGGTAGTGCAGAGACTCCCAGGAAGGTAGTCAACTGATTGTAAATGTTAATCACATTTACAAAATACCTTCACAGCAGCATCTAGATTAGTGTTTGACCAAACAACTGGGCACCAGCCAAGGAGACATATACATTGTAGCCATCACAGGGTCATTGGTGGAGGGCCCTCCACCACCTGCCCTTGCTGTACCTCCTGCCTGGAATGCCTTTCCCTGAGATACTTGCGTGGCTGGTTCTTCTGGGTAAGTATTTAGGTCTCAGCTTAAATGTTATCTTCACAGGGGCTGACCACCCCATCTCTTCTTGCCTAGCCCCTGCCCACCGCCACTGTCTCTATCACAGTGCCCTGCTTTATTTTCCTTGTGGCGATTTTATTTTCTTTGTGGAAATTAAATTTTTTCACTTAGTGTTTCTCTGCCCCACTGGAATGTAAGTTCTATTACAGCAGGTCTGTGACTATCTCATTGATCATTTATTTGCTTGTGAAAAAACAGTGCCTGGCTACAGGAGGCATTCAATAAATATTTGTAGAATTAATTAATAGGCCCAATGAGGCAGGTAGCTTGTTTTATTGCTAAATAGCTCAAATTGATCAGAAATTTATGAAAATGTTTTACTTGTGCTAAGCTGAAATCACCCCTACATGAAAAGCCAACTATTTATCATAGATTTATCTTCTGAACCACACAATAATCCTGTTCTTCATTCCGTATTCCTAAGCATTTGAATACAGTGTTTTTGTATACTATTAATCTTTTCTTATCCTGCCTAAGTGCCTTCAATAGCTCTGCATTCCAGTCTCCAGAATCTACCCTAACTTGTTTGTATCTAGTTAAAAGATCACTTTCTTCATAAGAGCCTACCAGAGTGGAACCACTTCCAAGCCTGAATATTATAACTCTATTAATTTTACCTAAAAGATCACAATCACTTCTGTGAATCGTATCACACTCTTAAATACCCACAAACACACATTCGTGGTGACTAGTCATTTACTGAGCACCTGTTTTGTGCTGAGAGTGCTTTACAGGACTAAAAATATACATATGTATTGATCTCAAGAAGTTTGTAATCTAGGAAGAAATAAAACTATTACACATAATCAGAATTAGCAGAGTTCGAAGAAACTTTAAAGGGCATCTAGGCTCATCTAGTTTCCTCGGTTTATAAAAACACAATGAGGCCCCAGAGTAGCTAGTGATAAAAAGACAAGGAACAAGACAGAATGGAGTGAAATGAAGCAGTAAGTCATGTAGTGCAGACAAGAGCAGTGCAAGAAACTCAGAGGAAGGAAATCAGCGATGCTTTGAGCTGCTTTGAGACATGGCCTGGGCCTTGTGTTTTGGAAAGAATTTGGTAGATGGAAAACAGAGATCAAGTTTGGAAAAAGTGAACTCCCCTGACAGCGCATGAGACAGGGCAGAGCATGGTATATGATTGAGAAAAACTCACAAGAATAAACGGCATTTGTGTAAAATACCACTATGTCATCTAATATATAATTAATTAAATAAATAATCAAAAACTGACTTTGTAAATGTAAAATTACAATTTTACAGAAACTCTATGGACCCAGGAATGCCCTTAGCAGACATCAGAGAACATAAACTACATGGTATGAACAATTCTAAAGTAAGTATGAAGAATATGCTGTGATCAGTCGTAACTAATCACACACACACACAAAACACACATCACTGTGCTTTCTATAAGATGTTTTTCCTCTAAGGCCTAGAAAGTACTAGAGCCTAGCCATAGAACAATGAACATGGTAGAAAAATATCAGTGTTAGTTTACGAAGGGTGAAACTGGTTCACAGAAAGGAATTCTGAGTTCTTTAAGTTTTCTTCTGACTCTTCTGTATTTATCATAACATAATCTGTGGAAAGAAGGAAGCAAGGGAGGGCAGGAGGGAGGGAAGAGAAAAAGGCGATCATTTAAATTCTGTATTACTACCGGTGGTGGTTGTACAACACTGTGAATGTATTAAATGCCATAGAATTGTTTAAGTTAAAATGTTTAATTTAATTTAAATTGTTTAATTTAAAATGGCTAATATTATGTTAGGTGAATCTCATCCCAATTTTTAAAAAATCTGTATTACTAGTTTAGCAATAAATTTAAAAATCCTCCTCTCGGTTTATAAACCAATAAATAAACCTGCATTTGTTCTTCAGGTTCAGGTGATTTATGGACCACACTCCTCTTGACTTTGGGGTGGAGCAGTGTGACACCATGGACATAGCTCTGAATCCAGAATCATAAATCTTGTATTTGATTATCACCTTTAAAACTAACCATGTGTCTTAGGTTCAGTCATTGTAATCACTCTGAATGTAGATCCCTCACTGGTAGAGTGGACAGAGTGAGCACCCAGCTGACAGAATTGTTGTACGGATCAAATATGGCAATGTGTAAGAATACACTTTGTATGATTTATCCAGCAAATGGGTCTGGAGATTCTACTCTATGCTAGACACTGTCTAGGAACTGGATACAGCAGAGACCCACCAGCTCAGATCCCTGCTGTCACTGAGTTTACATTCTAATTATGAAGACTGACAGTACACAAGCCATCAAGAAGAAAATGCATGTATGACATGTAGTGGTAAGTGCCAGGAAGAAAATAAAGCTGAGAAGAATTAAACTGTGTGCTGGGAGAAAGTACACAAATTTATACAGAGAGGCCAGGGACAGCCTCACTAAGAATGTGACCTCTGGGTAAAAATGTGCAGAAAATGTGAGGGCTGGCCACGTGGACATAAGGGGTAAGAGGGAATGGTGAGTGTCAGGCACGTTTGGAACGGCCAGTTTGCTGTAGCCAAGCAAGTGTGGGAGAGGAGTTGAGAGACAAGGTCGGCCTTGTAGATTTCAAAGAGAAGGGTGCCTTTTATTTGGAAGGCATGGGAAACGGAGGGCTTGAGCAGAGGCAGGACATGATCTGATGTGTGTGTTAACAGAATGACTCTGGCCAACGTGTTGGGAATAGGCTGAGGAGGGGTAGGTGGGGAAGCAAGGAGCTAGTAGGAAGTTGCTGGAATAATGCAGAGGAGACCAGGATTGCAGACAGCAGGGTTGTGAGACAGGGTCAAATTCAGGACACGTCACAAAAGTAAAGCCTACCGGTTTTGTTAGGGTGGAGACAGAAGATTCACAGGTAACACACCAAATATTTGGTCTGAGCAACTGGGATCATGGTTGCCCTTAACAGATAGGGAGGCTGACGGAGGAGCAGTTTGGGGAAGTGGAGGAAGGAGAGAATATTAGCTCAGTTTTGAACGTGTACAGTTCAAACTATTAGATTTCTCAGTGAAGTGTTGAGTAAGCAGTTGGATATATGAGTCTAGAGTTCAAGACAGAGACACAGACTTGGAGATACAAAGTTGGGAATCATAACGACATAATAATACTTGGCATTTGTAGACTGTAAAATGCTATTCCAATATAAAATATCATTACCAAGCAATTACTCATGAATACAACACAGCAGCAAACATTGGCCAACTTAAACCCTCTGTTTGGAGCACCAAAGATACTCTTTAAAGATATTTTTAGCAGAACACATTTTTTTTTTTTAAGAAAAGGGGGCATGTGTAAGTTTTAGGTTTTTCTTGTTCTAGTTCTCAACTATTTTATTGCTGATTTTAAATACTAAGAAGTTCAGAATTCTTAGTTAACTATAGGCTTGCAAGGTATCATCAGCTAGAAGTTCTAAGACCATGTAATGTCATCTTTTTCGAGAACGTTTATCTTCCTAGAAGTGGAAAAACTCAAATGTGAAATGCACATCGTTAAAGAAGCATGAAGCTGCTGGGTCAGCTACTGTCTTGATAGCAATCACGTACTGAAGGACATTCTGCCAATCTTTGATAAGAAATATGCTGGTAGTTTTAAATCACATACACTATGAAACATTCCTCTCTGTAAGGAGAATTGAAAGACATCTCTATGAAGATTTAACCGCTGAGAGATTGATTATTTGATGATAAAATAATTTATGAAAATCACAAAGATGAAGGTACAGGGTGGAATCCCAAGGATAATGATTACATTAAGCCACTGCAAATCCTGAAGTCATATTGAGGATCAGAATACGTATTTTGCTGTTACATATGTACATATCAAGCTATAAAAATACAAACAGAAATATTTTCGATTGTAAAATGCAATCTTGCTCTGACATATTTGGGGGATCAGTACTTAAAAGTAAATTCTTAAATTTCTGGTTTTGGCAAGGAAGTGGCTTGTATTGAACTAACTCTTCTTCGGGTAATAGTTATGTATTCTGGATAAATATATAATGTAACTATTTAAATGCACTGGGAATTCAACAAAGTTAGGTAGATATTGGAGGGGATTTGACCCTTGAAAGAAAGGAACCACACTGGTTGAGATTCATGTTTATATATTTTCTCCCCCAAGGGCATGCACCAGTCCACAGGGCACGGAGCAGCTGGAACTGGAGCATAAAGCGCAGTGTTTTTGACTTGCTGGAGGACGGAGTCTGGGGCTGCCAAGCAGCTGGAAATTGAGGGGAGGAACCTCAAAAAAGAGGGAGCCACACAGAGAGAGCCCCCAAATCTGTATATAAACACATTAATTTCTGGTGACTCTTAAACTGTGCTTAAATAGGCAAGATTCCAAGGATATCAATGTAAAGTAACAGCTGGAAAGCTCCAAAAACAGAGCAACAATTTCATCTGCTGCCCACTGCAAGGGAAATGGAATCTGGAGTTTGCATATCACTAAAGCCATGCTTTAGGAATAAAGGTTATGTCCCACCCTTAAGGAATTTGTCCTAAAACTAATGGCAAAACTAAAACAAGTGCATCTTTAAAAAGTGTAATACCAAGCATCCATAAGTTGAAGGTGATTAGAAGATAATGTAATTGACTACTTAAAACAAAAATCAGCACTCTGTTAACAGAGATTACAAAATCCAAAGACTCTTCAACATATTATCCATAATGTACAGTACACAAAAAATTACTAGACATGTGAATAGTGGGAAAAGTACCAAAAGGTTAAAAGGGAAGGCAGCCAATAGCAAAAGATCTGAGAGGACTCAGATGTTAGAAGTAGCAGACAGGACCTTTAAAACAGCTATTATAAATATTCAGAGACTTAAGGAAAATATTGTTGTAATGAGTAAAGATATAGGAAATTTCAATGGAAAACTAAAGTGGAAATTCCTTAAAAGAGTTGAAAATAAAAACAATGAAAACAAAACAAAACAAAAAATGGGATATGTTTAACAGCAGATTGGAGATGCTAGAAGAAAGGGTCAGTGAATTTGAAAACATGTTTTAGATTATTCAATCAGAAAAATAAAGAAAAAAATTTTTAAAAATTATACAAATGGCCTCAATGACCTTGGGAAAATATCAAGAAGTCTAACAAACTTGCAAGTAATTGGAATCCTAGAAGTAGACAGAGGGAATGGGGAAGGAAAAAATGAAAGAAACAATGGTCAAAAATTTTCCAAAACTGGTGAAAAAATCAACTGACAGATTTAAAAGCTCTGTACACCTCAAGGATAAATACAAAGAAAATGACAAGTAGGGTCCTTATTGTCAAATTTCTGAAAAATCAAAAATAAAGAGAAAATCTTAAAATCTTCAGACAAATTAAAGAAAAATGATAAGACTCTCATCATAAATAGTGGAAGACAGACACGGAATTCTATATCCAGCAGGAATATTTTTTCAAAAACAAAGGCACAAAAAAGACACATCCTATAGGTATCTAAAGGAAAATAAGGAAATGTTGTGAACAACTGGAAGCCCATAAGTTAGACAACAAAAATGAAATGAGAAAGTTCTTTGAAAAACAAATTTACCACAACTGACACAAAATGAAATAAAAATTATAAATAACCATACAATTACTAAAAAAGGTGAATTTGTAATTAAAAACTTTACCACAAAGAAAACTCCAGTCACTCCAGTCCTAGATGATTTTACTGTTGAATCTTAGTCAAACATTTAAAGAAGAAACAATATGAGCCTTACACAAATCGTTTCACAAAATAAAAGAGGAGGACACTTTCTAATAGTTGTCATGATTCCACCACTGCCCTAATATGATAATTTGACAGCAACATTATAAGGAAAAAAAATCAGATCAACATCCCTCATGAGACAAAGAAGGCCATTATATAATGATAAGGGGAGCTATCCAGCAATCATAACAATCATAAATATATATACACCCAATATCATTATATCATTTATAATGATAAAAGGAGCTATCCAGAAATCATAACAATCATAACAATTGTAAATATATAGGCACCCAACATTGGGGCACCCAGGTATATAAAGCAAACACTATTAGACCTAAAGAAAGAGATAGATCCAAATATGAAAATAGTTGGGGACCTGAACTCCCCTCTCTAAACAATGGACACATCATCCGGGCAACAAATCAACAGAGAAACACAGTATTCAAACCACACATTAGACCAATTGGACTTGGCAGATATCGACAGGCCATTTTATCCAACAACCAAAAAATATACATTATCTCATCAGCACATGGAACATTCTCCAGGACAGCCCATGTGTGAGGTCACAAATCAAGTCTCAACAAAATTTTAAAAATTGGAATAATTTCAAGTATATTTTCAGACCACAACGAATTAAAACTAGAAACCAATAACAAGCAAAACTCTGGAAAATATACAAACACATGGATATTAAATAACATGCTCCTGAACAACCTATGAGTTCAAGAAGAAATTAAATAGGAAATAAAAAATTTCTTGAAACTGATGAAAATAAAGACACATCATGCCAAAACCAGGATACTGCAAAATAAGGATTAAGAGAGGGAAGTTTATTATAATAAATGCTTATATCAAAAGATTAGAAATATTTCAAATTAACAACCTAATGCTTAACCTGAAAGAACTAGAAACTTGAAAACAATCCAATCCCAAAATGAGTAGATGGAAAGAAATAATTAAGATCAAGGCAGAACTAAATGAAATAGAGACCACCCCCCAAAATGATACGAAAGATCAATGAAACAAAAAAGGTGTTTTTTTGAGAAGATAAATGAAAATAAACCACCAACTAGGCTAACTAAAAATAGGAAGAAAGCAGACCCCATAACAAAAGTTAGAAATGAAAAAGGAGACATTACAACCAATACCATAGAAATACAAAGAATCATGAGAGACTCTTATCAAAAACTATATGCCAACAAATTTGAAAAATGGGAGGAAATGGATAAATTTTGGGACACATACAAACTACTGAGACCGAACCAAGAAGAAACAGAAAACCTGAACAAACTAATAACAAGCAACAAGAATGAAGCTATAATCAGCAGTCTCCCAACAAAGAAAAGCCGAGGATCAGATGGTTTTACTGCTGAATTCTACTGAACTTTTGAAGAGGAATTAACACAAATTTTCTTCAAACTTTTCCAAAATATTGAAACAGAGGCCATTCTCTCAAGTGTATTCTATGAGGCTAGCATCACCCTGATGCAAAAACCAGACAAAAATACAACAACAATAAAAGAAAACTACAGACCAATATCTTCAATGAACTTAGCTGCAAAAATCCTCAATAAAATGAATAAAATGTTAGCAAATAGAATACAGAAACACATCAAAAAAAATTATACACCAATATCAAGTGGGATTCATCCCAGGGATGCAAGGATTGTTCAACATACACGTCAATAAATGTGATACAGCACATCAACAAAATCACTCACAAAAACCACATGATTATTTCAATAGATGTAGAAAAAGCATTGGACAAAATTCAACATCCCTTCATGATAAAGACTCTCAGCAAATTAGGTACACAGGGAAAGTATCTCAACACAATAAAAGCCATATGTGACAAACCTACACCAATGTCATTCTGAATGAAGAAAAGCTGAAAGCCGCTCCCTTAAGAACAGGAACAAGACAAGGATGCCCACTACCACCAGTCCTACTTAACACAGCATTGGAAGTACTAGCCAGAGCAATCACACAAGAGAAAGAAATAAAGGACACTGAAATTGGAAAAGATGAAGTCAAATTGTACCTGTTTGCAGATGACATGATTCTATATATAGAAAAACCTAAAGACTATAAGAGAAAACTCTTGGAGTTGACAAACTATTTCAGTAAAGCTGCAGGATACAAAATCAACACACAAAACCAGTAGCGTTTTTATACTCCTACAATTAACCAGCAGGAAAAGAAATCAAGAAAACTAGCCCATTTACATCAAAAAAATAAAATACCTAGGAATAAATTATACCAGGGAGGTAAAAGATCAGTACAGTGAAAACTACAAATTACTGTTGAAAGAAATTAACAAGGACACAAAAATGTGGAAAGATATTCCATGCTCTTGGATTGGAAGAATTAACATTGTGAAAATGTCCATACCACCCAAGATGATCTACAGATCAATGCAATCCCCATCAAAATACCATGACATTCTTCACAGAAACAGGAAAAACAATCCTAACATTCATATGGACCAACAAAAGACCCCAACCAGCCAAAGCAATCCTGAGCAAAAAAAAAAAATAAAGTCAGAGGCATAACAGTACCTGAGTTCAAATTATACTACAAAGCTATAGTAACCAAAAGAGCATGGTACTGGCATAAAAACAGACACTCAGAACAATGGAACAGAGTAGAGCGACCAGAACTTAAGCTAACTGATTTATAACAAAGGCACCAAGAACAAACATTGGGGAAAAGACTGCCGCATCAATAAATGGTTGTGGCAAATCTGGACATCCATATGTAGAAGAACAAAACTAGACCCATGCCTCTCACCATATTCCAAAATCAACTCAAAATGGATTGAAAACTTAAATATAAGACCCAAAACTATACCATTCCTAAAAGAAAACATAGGGGAAACACTTCAGGAAGTAGGACTGGGCAAAGACTTTATGAATATGACCCCAAAGCACATGCAACAAAAGGAAACTAAATAAATGGGATTATATCAAATTAAAAAGCTTCTGCACAGCAAAAGAAACAATTAACAAAGCAAAAAGACAACCTACAGAGTGGGAGAGAATATTTGCAAACTATGTATCTGACAAAGGATTAATATCCAAAATATACAAGGAACTCAAACAACTTAACACTAAAAACAAACAAACACAAAAAAACCCTGATTAAAAAATTGGCAAAGGATCTGAATAGGCATTTCTCAAAGGAGGACATACAAATGGCCAGCAGACTCATGAAAAATGCTCAGTGTTATTCAGCATCAGGGAAGTGCAAATTAAAGCCATATTGAGATATCATCTTACCCCATTTAGACTGGCTATTATCTAAAGGACAGAGAATGACAAATGCTGGAGAGGATGTGGAGAAAGGGGAAATCCTCCTACACTGATGGTGGGACTGTAAATTAGTGCAGCCATTGTGGAAAATGGTATGGAGTTTCCTCAAACAACTACAGATAGAGCTGCCATACAATCCGACAATCCCACTGCTGGGTATATACCCAAAGGAATGGAAATCATCATGTCGAAGGAACCTGCACTCCCATGTTTATTGTAGCCCTATTTACAATCACTTAGAGTTGGAACCAACCTACGTGTCCATTGTTGGATGACTGGATAAGCAAAATGTGGTGTATATCTACACAATGGAATACTATTCTGTCATAAAAAAATGAAATACTGCCATTGGTAGCAACGTGGATGAACTTAGAGAAAATTATGTTAAGTGAAATACGTCAGGCACAGAAAGAGAAATACTGAGTGTCTTCACTAGTAAGTGGGAGCTAAAAAACAAAACAAACCAAAAAATAAAGAAGAAAAGAATGATACAACAATCACAATAACATGTTGAACTTTCAAAAGGAGAGAACAGAACTGAGATTACCAGAAGTGGGAAAGGGGAGGAGGATAAGGGAGGGATTGGAAAAGGGCCACAAAAAATGTTTACATTGTATAATGTTGAATATACTAGTTACCCTGATTGGAGCACCACATATTGCACAGTTATTGATCTTCAGCTCTATACCGCACAGATATGGACAATCAACTATGTTCCAATAAAAATTAAAATAAATAAATAAAAATTTCCCTCATGAGCATAATTTTAAAATCCTTACCAAAATATTATTAAACTGAATCCAGCAATATATAAAGTGGATAATACATCATTTTAAAGTGGGGCTTATTCTAGGAAATCAAGTTTAATTAACATTCAAATACTAATATAATTCAGTAGATATTCACCTAGGACAGATATGAACCTCGATACCTACCTCATCCTACAGACAAAAATTAATTTGTCATGGGTTATAGATCTAAATGTAAACACTAAAACCATTAAGTTTCAGGAAGAAAACATAGAATATCTTTGTGACCTTGTGGTAGGCAAAGATATTTTAGAAAGCACACAAAAAGCACTAATGTCGAAGAAAAAAATTGATAAACGGGACATCATCAAAATCTAAAACTTCTCATCGAAAGACACCATTAAAAAAATGAAAAAGCAGGCCACAGTCAGAAAGAGAATATTTGTAAAATATGTATGTGACAAATGGCTTTTATGCAGAGAATATAAAGAACTCATGCTAATCAATAACGAAAAAACAATCCTATAAAAACTTGAACAGGCACTTCACAAAAGAAAACAAAGAATGGCTAATATGTACATGAGATGTTCAACCTTACTAGTCATCAGGAAAATGTAAATTAAAATGGAGAGACTTTGCACCGGGTGGAGTGGTTAATTGCTTTTTAATGTAGAGCATCAAATATTGGCAAGGACGTGAAACAACTTCAGTTCTCATATGTTGCTCATAGAATTGTTAAATGGTACAACTACTTTGGAAGACTATTTGGCGGTTTCTTTTAAAGTTTAACATGCACCTCTCTTATGATTCAGAAATTTCACTCCTAGTTATCTACCCAAAGGAAATGAAAACATATTTCCACAAAAAGACGTGTACAAGAATTATCAGAGCAGCTTGATTTATATGAACCAAATGTTCAGCAACAGGAAGATGAATAAACAAATACAGGTAAATTCATACAATGGAATACTATTCAGTATTCAAAAGCGAGCTACAGATAAACACGGCAACACAGGTGAATTTCAAAACATTATGTTGAGCAAAAGCAGCCAGGCACAAAAGAGTATATCCTTTATGCTTCCATTTACATGACGTTCAAGAATAGGCAAAACTAATCTATGATAATAGAAACCAGGTGAAGTTTGTCTTTGGGAGGAGAGGAGGACAGGGATTGGCTTGCCAGGGACACAAGGGAGCTTTCTAGGGTGATGGGGATGTTCTGTATATTGATCGGGCTGGTGGTAACACGATTGTATACATTTATAAAACCCATTAAATTATACACTGAAGGTCTGGCATTTCATTGTATGTAAATCTTACTTCAAACTTTCAGCAAGTGAGTTCTTTGGGTTTCCCAGAATAAAATAGTAACCTCTATTTGAATATTCTTCTAGAAATGAAATAACTTTAGAGAGGAAAGTTCTCTAAACGAAGTCCTTTAATCTTACTGAAAGTGTTTTGCTGAGAAACCACTCTCTTCTTAAAGATGAATATCCATTCTTGGGCTGCTCCAAGATACTTTTTAAAAACTTTTTGGGTTTTTGGGAAAAGTATTGATTCAGATCACACACTGTGAATTACTAAATGTCCCACTGCATCTTGGTAGTGCCAAGATCAGAGAAATACTCAGAGATCCTGCACATTTTGATGCTACAACTTTCTCCTAAAATGACCGAACAGGAGAGCGATATCCAGTGATCAAATCTAATTTTATTTATCCTCCAGCATTTGCCATTTGACTTCAGGCATAAGCTAAGTCCATATCTACAAAGGGAGTGTGAAATCTGGAATTGTGTTTGTTGAGGTGGGGGACGGGGGAGCTGTTGAGTTTTCTAGATAGTCTCTTCGTTTCTAACAGCAACAACACATTTTCATTTTTTTTTCTTTTTAACAACACATTTTCAGAACTGTCATTTTTCATAAGTAACTGTTTGTGGGCCACTTTTTTATTTTTTAGCTGTATAATAATCCTTAGCTAACAGAAGCAGCTTAGGCTTGACTTATCTCAGCAGTGCATATTTGCAGTATTCAAATTCTAAACACATCTTAGCTGACTCTAAGATGATTCAAGAAAAAGCCAGACAACATAAAGAATTTATTGGAAAGAGTATTTTGACATAACACAGTCCACAGTGCAATAGGCCATACCAGGGTGCCATTAATTTTGTATATATTTATATAAATATATATACATAAAATTTATATATGCATATAAATATACATGTAAATAGAAATAATACGTATAAATTTTCATATATATATATAATAAGCTTAGCTGTCCCTGGGTTACCCTGCTCTATCGCTGATTCCCGCTGCCCCGAGGCAACCACTTTCAAATCTTCCAGTGTGTCTTCTGGTATTTACCTCCATATTTGTAAACCACATGTTCATGCTGCTATTTCTTCCCTCCAGCATTATACCGGGAATAATGGGAAATTTTTCCTCTTTCCTGTATTAGATTCTCTTTATCCCGGATCCTATGTCTTCTTTCTTGACATATCTCTTCCTTTGGTGGATCACGGGAGTGCTCGTGGGAGAAAAGGTGCACATCTCAAACTCGAGGGTTAGCTTGAGTGTCAGATTCAAGGTGGAAATCATTTTTTCCCTCAGATTGTAAGTACATTGCTCTATTTTTTGTTTCCTGGGGCATTTTCCCAGTTTCCAGCATTTGCTGCCATTGTGGTTCCTATTCATATGTGTGTGATTGGGTTTTCTGTTTTTGTTTTGAGAAGCTTTTAGAATCTTCTATTTTTTACTATTTTTTGAAATTTCACAGTGATGTATCTTCATGTGGGTACCTCACCCCCATTCTTTTACTAGGAATTTAAGTAGGCTCTTTCAATCTGGAAACAAGTGCCCTTCAATTCTGCATTATTCTTGTATTATTTCTTTAATATTTGATCTTCCTGTTTCCTCTTTTTTTCTTCCTCTTCTGCATATTCATGAAGTAGATGAAGAACTTGATCCTCTTATTTTCTTATCTTTTCTCTCGTTTATTTATATAAAACATATGCTGTTTTGTTCCAATTTCGGGGGTTTTCCTTACCTTTATCTCCAACTGTTTTATTAATTTATCTTAAATTTCTGGATATTACTTTCTTTTACAGAATCCTCTTCCTGTTTCATGGATATGATATTTTCTCTTTAGGTCTTGGAGAATATTAATTATGTTTTGGCTTGTTTTGCTTTTTAAAAATATTTTCTGCATTGTTTTTGTTTCCTCTGAGTTATAGAATTTCCTCGGGTGATTTCTGTTCCCTGTTTGGGTGGGGCTTGTCGGCGAGGAGGACTCCACAGTCAGTGTCGACAAGATTTTCTCTTGTTGCTTCCCCAGAGAGGAATGCTAAGCTATTACCTATGGCAGAACCCAGCTGCCATCTTTCTGGAAGCCAAACAGAGAAAGTGGTGCAGGGTCTCACCACTCCACGTGCAGCATCTGTCTTAACCTCTTATTGTCAGAGGGTCCCTCATCTGGCCTTCTGCTGAGCTGGGGAGGGCAGTCACCACTTTGAGTGGGCCAGAGGATAAGACCCAGAGGTCTAGCTGCTTTTTTTTTAATGGACCTTCTGCCAGTCCTCTTTTCAGTCCCTCCCCAGCCACTTTCTGGGGTCTCTAGAAACACCCAACTGCTGAACCTCATCTGCGTTTGGCAGCATGAATCACCTCTTGTTTGCTGGTTAGTCTTTGCAGTCGTGCTTTTACTTTGGAAGGGGGATCATTTATCCTCAGGATAAAGTGCTTTCCTTTTCCTAATTCACCCAAGATTTAGGTCTTGTGTGACTGTTCACAAGTAGACAAAAACCAAGCAGAAGTTATCATTAAAATACATAGTGAATTGGGCTAAGTCCAATTTTTAATTTATATAACCGATAGACTTAACAGAGCAAACATTCTTCTATTAAAAAAACTATAAATCTTGACATTTAAATAAAAATAGATATCTTAATAAATAGGCCTAAAATCTCAGTATGAAGTCATTTAAAAGCTACTCTTACCAATCAAAGGCTTATATAGTGTTTTTAAAATGTGAAGCTTATATTTACTTTCTGTGCTAAAAAATAAGCTGCATGGATTTCCTAAGTTTTAAACACAGATTTCCCCCTGTGACCAAAATCTCCCACAGATGTCCCACTGTGAGCAAAATCAAGAATTATGCATTTTAAGAAATCAAAGTTGAGAATTAAAATAGAAATTTCATTAGTCAGATGTTTTTATTATGTCCTTCTAGTATTTTTAAAATTTTGTTTCAGAGCTCTTGAATTTGATTTTGGGCAGGAACTTGATGATATATCATATTACGATAAAATATTCTAAGTCAGTGAATAAAACACATAAACAAAGTTGCTGGCCCTAGAAACATATTGATAAAGATCAGTTCCACAGAGTCATTTTGACAGGAGCAAACATACTTGAGGTGATATAATTTATTACTTCCTCCTAAGCAGGACAACCTCAAGACTTATTGGTGAAAGGAATGAAGTGAACTTTAGAGCCCGTATGAGCATGACACAGTGAAGTAGCTGCTTATTGACAGACAGCCCAGGTCTCAGGTTCCCAAGCCTGCCCTGTGGTCCTTCAAGACTGTCACAGACATCCATAGGGATGATTTGTGCCTGAAGTTCCAATCTAGTGTTTTGGGTTTGCTGTTTTTTGGTGTTCTGATATGGGCCCTCCCTGGCTTCTGCCTGTAACCCGGGACCTCATGAGGTAGGTGAAGAGGGTCCCGTGCGACAGTGCCATGTGGCCGATGTACTGTTGTTTCTCACTGAATGGCACCAGCATTCTTGTTCTCGTAAAAAGCAACAAGCCGTGGACACTGGTAAAAACCAACACATCCACACATATTCTTACTTTAGTGGCAAACCTATTTACAGGGTGATATAATGTGGTTTCTTTTGTTTAGAGTAAGCTGTTTGGAAAAATTGTGCATATTTATTCTTTGAAACTTTATATGCATTGAACAACAACTCCCCCTTTCTCTTCCTCAACCCCTGGCAACCACCATCAAACTCTCTGAGTCTGATTATTTTAGATGCCTCATTTAAGTGAAATCATGCAGTGTTTGTCTTTCTGTGCCTGGCCTATTTCACTTAGCAATATGTCCTCGAGATTCATCATGGTGTGGCATATGGCACATTTCCCTCTTTTTTATGGCTGGTAAATATTTCATTGTATGTATGTAGCACATTTTCTTTATCCATTCATCTGTTGGTGGACATGTAGGCCGCTTCCATATTTGGCTATTGTGGATAACACTGCAATGAACATGAGAGTGTATATCTCTTTGACATCCTGATTTCAATTCTTTTGGAGATATACCCAGAAGCAGGATTACTCGATCATATGGCAGTTCTGTTTTTCATTTTTTGAGGAAACTTCACACACAACAACTAAACATAATGTGATATTTTGGATGAGATCATGGAACAGAAAATGGACATAAGGTAAATACTAAGGGAAATCTGAATAATGGACTTCAGTTAACAATAATGTATCGATATTAGTTCATTAGTTGTGACAGATGTGCTATACTAATGTAAGATGATTAACAACAAGGGAAACTGGCTGCAGGGTATAAAGCAACTCTGTACTATCTTTGCATTTTTTCTGTAAATCTAAAAACTATTTTAAAGTTAAAAGCTCACTCAAAAATTTAAAATGACATAGAGTAAAATGTTAACAATGGTGAGATATGTAATTTTTGTAATATATTCTAATGTGACATTGTTATGTATTACCTATCAAGTGAAATAATAAAATAGATTAATAAAGTAAAAACCACCTGGCATGCTTTAATATATTGGCTAGTATCTACTTAGCTATTCATTGTTAAAATTGCTCACATATTATTAGGTATAAATAAGAACACAGTGAAACTCAAATGCCTATTCAGGGAAACCATAAATTGTTAAAACACTGATTTTCTTAATATGACAAGCTACTGCGAACTGTTTTCAGAATTACAATATCTAGAACACTGCTACCTTTCGATGACTCATGATATAGCAGGTAAATAATGCTCAGATTCATTTTTTTTTAACTTTTCCTAAAAGATTTTTCTTACACTGACATCTTCTAACTAATAATTCTGACAAACGTATTTAGTCTGAACCAAAGTCAATAAGAATGACAATACTGCTGGCTATTGTACAGAATTGGAAAGGGGCAAGTGTTCTCATACAGGTAAACTATGAGTGTGTGGAGGTTTATTCTTGAAATTATAATCATATAAAACTTGTTTTAATTTTAGGATTAAAATTTGATCATGAGCTTACATTGTTGATAAATTTCTTTGGAAAATATTTAATTTAAATGATAAGGAGGGGGATACTCACAAACACATCATTTGATGTCAGTTGGCTCAGAGTTGGAAGGTGAGAAAACAGGAAGAGAGTGCGGCATAGTCAACAATGTGCTGATCTGAAGATGTTCTGGTACTTCAGTCACTGACGGAATGTCAGATTTACACACTTGGCATTGAGGCTGGGGGAGGAATTCAAATATGGGATGGGAGTCTGGACTCACCCTGCAGTTCTGTGGTTGCAGGGGAAGGCAGGCAGAGACTAACAGCTAACTTCAAATAATGGAAGGGTTAGCACGTGGGTCTGTGCACACGATGTGGCTCATGCTGAACACCTGCTTTCCTTCTGGGAGTCTGGAATTTGGGTACATGGTAGGCAGAGGGCGTCTAAGTCACCTTGGGTTCAAAATCACTCGTGGGCTTCCTTGAGCAGAAACACTGCACACAGACTGCTGTATGTTCATTGCTGGGGGAGGAGAGTACTCTGTGCGACTCCTCGTGGGAGGGAGAGAGCATAAGGTAGCCTGTGCAGGTGTCACTGCAGACTCTGCCTCTGTCCTTCCCTCTAATGATCCAGCTGTGTCTCTGTGTATATCTTAGTTGGGAGTACAACTACGTGCTGAGTCTTGGGGGGCCTTCTACCTGGTCTCTGAATCTCCTAACCCAATCGCTAACCAATGTACTGTCTAGTTTTGCTTGTATTTAAGCTTTGTTAAATGGCAGCACACTACATATAGCTTTGTGTAACATTTGTATTTCACTCAATATTATGTTTCTAAGATGACTCTGAGATGTTTATTTTCATGACTGTAATATTCCTTTGGTGGCTAAACCACAATTGATCCATCCATTCTCCTGCTGAGGACATTTAGGCTGTTTTCACTTTTTGCTACTACAAGTATTGTATATGTGAACCTTTTGGTATATGTCTCCTGGTGCACATATACGCGTACAATGTAAGGAACTGATTCTCAGCCTGGGCTGTACTTTGGATATTTGTACTGGGGATATTTAAATAACACTGATGCCAGTGTCCCATCCTCAGAAATTCTGATTTCATTGGTCTGAGGTGTGGCCTGGGCATGTTTTTTCTTAAATCTCCCTGCAAGTGGATTTGCCAGATCACAGGGTAATTGAGTATCAACTTCAACATTGGCTGTGCCAGTTTACACTCGCCAGCACCCCAATACAGCCCCTATGCCACTATATTCTTGCCAATACCTTTGTCACCCTAGTGGGTTTATTCACCTCTAGTACTTAGAGTGAAATGCATATTCTTTCATTTTTCTATTGGGTTTGTTGTCTTTCTTTTGATATGTAAGATTCATATGCATTCAGAATATTTGTTATATATTGATTAGGACATAAAATATAATTAATTCTTTGATGATTATACCTAATTCAAATATTTTCTCTCCAGTTGTGACTTACCTTTTCCCTCTGTGTCTTTTGGTATATTAATTTTAATATACCCTAATTTATTACTTCTCTTTTAGAGTTGGCACTGTTGTGTCTTGTTTAAAACATCTTCACCTACCCTAAAGCCATAAATGTATTCGATATACTTTTCTAAACATTTAAAGGTTTTGCCTTTTATATGTAAGTCTTTATCCATCAGAAATTGATGAATATTTTAAATTTAATGTGACATAATTTAAAGCTAAATAGTATTCCATTGTATATATATGTATATGCTGTCATTTGTGACAACATGGATGAACCTGGAAGACATTATGTTAAGTAAAATGAGCCAATTTTTTAAAATTGGAATAATTTCAAGTATATTTTCAGACCACAACTGATTAAAACTAGAAAGCAGTAACAGGCAAAAGTCTGGAAAATATACAAACCCATGGATATTAAATAACATGCTCCTGAGCAACCTATGAGTTCAAGTTGGTTGAGATGGGAGGAGTAAGTTCGAGAGATCTATTGTACATCGTGGTGACTTTAGTTAATAGCAATATAGTGTGCACCCGAACAGTGCAGAGTAGATTTTAAGTGTTCTCACCACAAAATGATAAGTATGTGAGGTAAAGCACATGATAAATAGCTTGATTTAGCCATTCCACAATGTATACATATAGCAAAACATCACGTACAACATAAATACATACAATTTTTACTATCAATTTAAAAAATTTTAATGTGAGATAACTTATTGTCATCGTTCTTTTTAATGCTCAAATTATTTCAAATTGGGCAAGTGGAAGCATCTTTAAGCTTACTTAGGAAATGAAGGTCAAATTTCAATTTTTCCATATGGATTACTTATGTTGTTGGTTGAATAGTTTATCTTTTCCCCAGTGGGCTGCAATGACACCTCTGAAATATGTCAAATTCCCCTGTATGCCTGGTTTGGGTCTGAGCTCTTGATTCTATTCCTTCGGACATCTTTTTCTATCCCTGCATCCATACTGTATAATATTATTGCTTTTTAAAAATAATGTCTTGATATATGATAGGGCAGTTGTGCCACTCTATTCTCTTTCTGGAGTATCTTAACTCTTCTTAGGTCTGTGTTCTTCCCTTTAAATTTCAGAATCAGCTTATTCATTCCTAGAAAATCCCTGTTGGGGTTTCCATTGGAATTCATTGAATTTATAGATCACTTTTAGAGAATTTGCATATGCATAGTATTGAGCCTTCTCATACAGAAGCATCCTATTTCTCTTCCTATAGTTTTTTAAAAAATTCATTTTTCTATATTTGTTCTCCTACATAAATGAAAAAAGAAACACTAAAATTGAATACAAATAGAAACAAATGTAACTATAATTTACCTTATTTATATAGGCTAACAACAACAAAAATTTGAAGTAACTTTTGAAAACAGAACTGACAGTATATTTTCAGTGGGATATATTTTAAGGATAAATGAAACTGCAAAGAAATCTTGAAATTTACTTAGCAGATTTATTGTCGATAGTGGATTGCTGAATTCCAACACAATTTGTCTGTATAGTAGAACAGAGTATATACTGATGTTGTTGAAAATTAGGTTTATAGTTCAGGAGAAAAGAGATAAAGATACAGAATGGAGGAAGAAAAGGAAAAAGTCCATGGTGCCAAGTTTACCTTGGAGGTAGCGTGATGAGCACGACTCATTAAAAAACATTTCCTAGATCTGTCCACTGAAAGAGTCTAGAAATAATGACACCACAGTAGCAACGAGCACATTAACACCTAACAAAGGCTAAAGACACCATCTTACAGGCCACCAAATGCTGCAAGGACCTTAGCTGTCTTTAATTCTGATTACTCCTTCAAATCATGTACTAATGTCATCGAATATTTTAGTTCATATTTTCAACTCCATAAATTGGCCTATTATTATTTTACACTGAGAATATACATTTATATATGTAATGATTTCTTTACTCATCTTATCATTTTGTACCCCAGACCCTCCTCCTAAGATCATATTCCTTCATCCTAAAGTATAGCCTTTAGAAGTCTCTTTAGGGAGAAAGGATACAAAAGCTATTTCTGGTAATGGGTATGTCCACAATGTGAATCTGGCCCCCACATCATGGGCAGGAAGGGGGACAATCAGCTTTGTATCTCGTGAATATTCAAAATAAATAAATAAATCACAATGCCACATCTGCACAAACCTGGGGGTAAGGAGAGGGAGAGGGAGGGAGACAGTGATTCATTTTTGAAAATGTAAACTGTTAAAAATATGTGAATCTGAGTAAAGGCTACACTGGAGTTGAATTATTGCTCTTGCAATTTTTCTGAAATTAAAAAAAATTTTCAAAATAAAAAGTTTTTTTTTAAAAAAGAAGTTTCTTTAAGGGCTGGCTGGTGGCTCACTTAGGATAGCGTGGTGCTGGTAACACCAAGGTGATTGGTGCAGATCCGTCTACTGGCCAGCAGCCACAAAAAAAAAAAAAAAAGTTTCTTTGCAGTAGGTCAATTTGTGGTGAATAGTCACCATTTTTGTTTTTTTTTTAAACTCTCTATTTGCCCTTGCTCCTGAAAGATAGTTCTCTTACATATAATTCTAGTACTTTGAGAGTTCTTTCTTCTCATTACTTTAAGGGGACATTTATTTATATTATTTTCATTTGAATAGAGATTTTCATTTCATCTTCTTTTTTTTTTTTTTTTTTTAATTCTTTTCGTGACTGGTAAGGGGATCACAACCCATGGCTTGGTGCTGCCCACACCACGCTCAGCCAGTGAGCGAACCGGCTATCCCTATATAGGATCCGAACCCGCGGCCGGAGCGCTGCTGGGTCCCCAGCGCCGCACTCTCCTGAGTGAGCCACGGGGTCAGCCCTCATTTCATCTTCTGACATCCATTTTTATTATTGAGAAGTCCACCGACAGGCTAATCGCTATTCCTTCGTAGCTCATCTCTCTTTTCTCTCTGCTGCTTTAAAGTTTGCCCTGTTTTGGCATTCTACAGTTTTACGACTGTGTGTCTAGATGGGAATGAATATCTCCTTTTTCTTGCCCTGTTTGGTAATTCTTCACGCTTCCTTTATCTGTGGATTCATGTCTTTAATTGGTTGTAGAAAATACTCAGCCATGATTTTGCAAACACTGCCTCTCCTCCATTCTCTCTATTCTCTACTTCTTAGACTATATCTAGACATATGTTAGACTTTCTCATTCTGCCCATCATCTCTCTTAATCTCTCAGTAGTGTTTCCTATCTTCTTATCTCTTTATGCTACATTCTGGGTGATTTCTGCAGATCTTGTGCCAGTTCCCTAATTTTTTCTTTGGTTCTAATATATTGCTTAACTCATTTTTAAAAATTTTAACAGTTATGATGTTCATTTTTAACAGGTTATTTAATTCTTTTTTCTAATATTCCTCATTGATTTCTGTTCACTTTTGTGATCCCATCTTTTATTTCTGTGTACATTTTATATGCAGCTATTTTATATTCAAGCTGATATTTCCAATTTCTGAAATCCTTGAAAGTCTGAGTATAGTGTTGCTTTTTCTGTTGATTCTCACTCAAGGGGGTTCATTCTTCTGTGGTCATGACCTCATATTTTGTGAAAAACCTGGAGGCCTAAATTGGGGCTGCATTATTCAGAGATGATTTGCGTTTTCTTCTTCTGGGATTCAGGTGGCATTACTGACCTGGAACCACTTTGGCCCCTTCACAGGTCCCCTGGTTAATTTTCTAGTCCCTTGCTCAGCTCAGCCACATTGCCACTGGTGCAAGGCTTAGTCTGCTAGATGCTATGCTAAAATGGGATTTGCCTTTGGGCCAACTTTGTCTTTCATGTATGTTTACTGCTCCTGCTCAGGTACTAGTACCTTTCAAAGGGGTTGGGAGTACTCAGGGACTTTCTCTTCTTCCTGTCACAACAATGTGATAAAAATGATGCTTTTTGCATGATCTAGTTGTTTTGAATCTTCAGATGATATAATGTGCCACCTGTCATCATCTTGTTTCCCCCCTCGTTTCCTGCTTTCCTTTTGAAAGCCCACCTTTTCTCATCCTGAAATACCATTTTTATCAGGGATTTCCTACTACTTCCCTGACTTTACTTTTTCAGTTTTTCTGTCCCTCACCTTCACTCTTCTTTCCCCACCCTTTGGAAGATGCATTTTGCCAGAATCTCAGCCCTCTCTTCTTCTCACAGTTTATCTCATCACATCCATGGCTTCAATCACAGTATCCTAATATATCTGTATTTCCAACTCTGACAGAACCCTAAGTTACAAATCTATATTTTAAACTGCCTTCTTGTAACCTCCATTACCCCCTACCCCCAAATTTCTTTGTTTTCCAATCTTTCCCAGCTTGGTTGTGGGCATGACTACCCACTACTCTTCTAAGCCAGATGGACCTGTCAATTTTAATTCTTAAATGTCCCTTGAATTCTCTCCCCTGGCTGTCCTATTTCCACCATCACTGCTACAACTGGATCCTCATCATTTCTTTTCAATCAATTGCAATAGCCTCCTTTTCTTTCTCTTGCCACCACCAGTCACTGCTCAAATCCACCCTACCCACTGCTGCTCTTGTAATCTTTCTAAAATGCAAATCTGAACATGTCACTCCTCTGTGGGAAGTTCTTCATTGGTTTCCTCTACTGACATAACTTCATAACTGGGCATGTGAGACCTCCACAATCTAACTTATGCTTTGATCTTTGCCTGCCTACTTTACTTTAAGCTGTGAAACAGCCTCAAGCACATCTATCTTGTCTCCCTCGGCACTATTCTCAGTGCCAAGCCCACAGCCTGACTCCTAATAGACAATTACTAAATAGACACACCACTGCCTCGTCTCTTGTGCTTCTGATTCACGGACCCTTTTTGCCTGCCAGTCTGAATTTTTTGCAGTAACACAAGTGTGCCTTCTTCTCACAACTCCAGGCTAGTTTCTGTTTACTTGTTTATTCACACGTTCATTCATTTATCTTGGAATTACCATGATCTAACCCTGTGACTGAGTAGGTTCTCTGAATGAATAATGAAAACGAACTTAGAAGTGCAGCCCAGGAGATCACACATACCTTAGTAATTGACCAATATAAGGAACTGCAATACAAGGGCAGCTTTTCTCAGGCAGTATATACGTAAAAAAGTACAAGTGTGAGGAAAACATGTGCCCTTCTCTTGCCCTGCCCAGTTTGTTAACCAGATTTAATTAATCAAGACTTTGTAGAATGCATGGGGCAAAAACAAAGGGCAAACAAGCCAACTGATAAAGAACGACTGGAAAGATAATCAAGCTCTCCCAAGCCCCAAATCTAACCGGCGGAGAGCACTAGCTCCATAAAATGGAGCAGGTGCCCTGAAGCCCCGCCCACGGGGAGGCGGGGCTTGAGCGGGCGGGCGGGGACTTACCGGCCCTCTCTGAGCAGGGGGTCAGCGGGCGGGCCGGGCGGGAGCTGCCGCGCCCTCGCCGTTTCCTAGGAGATGAAACACACAAGACGCCGGAGCTTCACGAGAGAGCGAGCAAGGTAAGCGGCCGGCGCGGGCAGGTCCTCCCGAGCGCGCTGCGGGGCCGCCGCTCAGCCTCCGACCCAGCCCGCGCTTGTCTTGCGAGGCCGGCCAGGCATGTCCCCTCAGCACCCTGTCCTACCGGGGCCAGTCTCAGCCGAGAGACTGGGCCCGGACGCCGGTAGGCGAAGGACGGGAGGTAGGAGGGTCCCGGGAAGGGGCGGAGCGAGCGGGAGGGGTCCGCCTGCGCGGACTGCGGTCGGTGACCTCCCAGGTCCCCTTGTCAACTTTGCCGCCCTCGTGGGTCTGAGGGGCCTCCCGCCCGGGCCTCCCACCCTTCCCGTCTCCTCCACTCCCCCTGCGGCCTGGCTGGAGAGGAAACTACTTGGAGGAGCGAGGGGCGGGACTGGGTCTCCGGGAGGCGGTGGAATTGAGCGCAGAACGTTAGGAAATTAAAAAGGAGGAAGAAACGGGTCCGACTCCAGCCCTCGTCGGTGCATCCCAAACGACGCGCAGGTGAAAGCGTAATCCGGGCACTGGGTACCCCTAAGGGCCCGCGGCTGGGTGGGTCCTGGAGCCCCGGGGTGCCGGGGGACCCCCCGCCGGCTGCGGCCGGAGACGCGGGGCGCGGGGACGACCCCCTCCCAGCACATCGCTGTGCGCCGGCCCCAGGGGTCTTTTAAGGGTCCTGGTTTGCGGAGAACGATCAGAGGGCGAGTGACGAAAACTTCCTTTACTGTAAACAAGACCTTAATTTAGGGACAGGCGGAGAGTGTCGGGAGCAATAAAAGTGTTTTTTAGCGGTGAGTCATCTCAGTTCTATAAGGAAGGAGATTTATGTAATTGTGTGAGCAGACGTTTGTTTTGGTGACAACGGAATTCTCACGGAGAGAACAAAAAGTTAAAGGACTTATTTTAATCATAAAAACAACCACTGAGTCAAAATAGCGGTGGAAACGAAAGTTATTTTACAGCCTTGATAGGGAAGGAAGAAATTCTCCTGAAGGCGGCCACCTGCTGCCCCCACAAAGCTGGCCTTGGGCAGGATGTTTGATCTCTTTGTCTGGGTGAGGTTTTTTGTTGTTTGCCCGTTTAATTTAGTTTTTAAATAATTTGTGAATATTAGCACAGAGCACTGTACTTTTATTTTTTTTTAAGACAGAATCTTTGTTTTTCCATTGTATTAGCTCCTCTTTTAATTTCTGTAAATATATAACTTGGTTACTTTGAAATGTTCTTTCTGTTTTGCTTTTTAAACAACTTAGCGATTTTTAAAACGTTAATTACTGTTTTGTTTTGTTTTGTTTTACAAACGTTAATGCCAGACTTGGAGTGAGGTTGTTGTAGTTTTACAAAGCCAAGTTGAAGACATCCAAACCTCATCTGTTCAGTGATTGGCAGACATGTTTTACCCTCCATTTGCCCTCTGTGTTTATCTTCTTTAATCCTATCTAAGTCCCTCATTAGCTGGCCAAAGCTGCTGAGAATAAAGCCCAAGTTTACAATAAATGCACTTAGATAAAAATAAGGAAACTAGAATGGGAGATAAATTATAAGGGTATTTATTTAGTGAAAGTCTGTAATTGAGACTCTAAATAAATGTCTTTTTCTTTAAATTGAAATATGTTTTGTTTAATCCATACGAAAATCAATTAATATTGTAGCTTGATTGTAGAATATTCTAAGTTCTTAACAATTCTGTGAAATTGAGGATTGTAGTTATATTACACTTGGATTTTTTTGTTGCATGTATATCATATATATATATATATTCATATACAAAAGAAACCGTGTTAATACATCCCTATTTTGCAGAATCAGTTGTTCAATAGGTCAACAAAGAACAATATCTGTATCCCTTAGAGAAACATTATTGTGTGTGAGTTGGAGTACCACAGGCAGTCTATTTTTTCTTAGTTCCATATACTGCTTTTTGACTAGTAATCAGTTTAGGACCTTGCTATACTACACTATGATTTCAGTGAGTAGGTATGTGGGAATATTGACGTAAAAAAACAAAACAAAACTACCTTTATATCTATGCCTCATTCCATTAGTCCATTGTCCCTATATTTTCAGGGGGATGACCAGCTTCTTACCCTGAAATGACCAGCTTGCTACCCTGGAGAGCTGTTTATGTTGTAATTAATATGGCTCAACAGAGGCCTTTGTTGAATTTTTTGTTTGAGAGCATAGTATGTAAAGTAGTTTTACTTAAAGGTTAGGTAGGTCTAAAAGTGGATAGATTCTCACAGATCCACAAATCTGAGCTTTTTAAAATCTGTCATATTCATAACCTTCACCACTCCACCCCTTGAACAGAAAGAAGCTGGGAAGATGGTCATATTCCTTGTTGATTCTCCCCTAAGTATAAGTATGCCCTATCCTGTAGCCATCCTCAGTTGAAACAAAATTTGTGTTTCCAGTGTTTATGTGGAAGTTGGTTGCTTAGGCTTGGAATGAGGTTTCTACCTTTAACCACTTCCCAAACAGCTAATTTGGGAGTGTCTTCCAGGCCAATGCAGAAAGTCATTGACTGACTGATCTGTTGTCCTAATGCAGATTTAGGGTCATCCTCTCACTTCCTGGTGCTGGTGATGGTGGTGGTTGATGGTCATATTAGTGGAAGAGAGACATGCAATTAATTTCGCTTTTCAGGTTGCTGGGCCAATGCATGGTAAATTTGGCTGATTGTAAATTTGGCTGATTGTTTCTGGCACCTTCTTACCTCTGAATTTCTGTTGGAACATACAACCCCCATCACCCCCAGCATGTTACTGGGGGCACCTCCCTCTCCCATTTCTTTCTCAAGCAATATGTCCTTTTTCAGAATTGCTTCCATTGCTTTTACCTCTCAGATACTCAGTGCTTGTCCTCGGTTAGGGGTTAAGATGAAATCAATTTGGGTAAAAGAAGAAATAATGCTATTAGAACATTACATTTGTGTTAAATAATTTTCATGAGGGGAACTCCAAGTAGACTCCTCCCTTAAACTTCCAAGTTCTAATGTCTCACACTTTCTTTACTTTTCCTGTTTTCTGTTCTTTTTCACAGCATCTTACCGGGGATCTGAATGACCCAGGTGCAGGTGGGGGCAACAGTTTGATTTTTGGGGCCGAGTCTGCAAGTTTTTGGAGCGAAGGGGATGATTCCTTTAGTTGCATCAGTGACTGTAAAAGCTGGCACTGTTTCATAAGAATAGGTTGTTTATAATTTGGAGACTACGCTAAAAAGCCAAACAGCTTCAAACCTAATATATTACACCGATTCCATCATCGATTCTCTGACTAATCATAGACAGGTTCTTTAATCTTCCATGTTTTTATTTTACAATCTTACCAACGTGAGGATCATGATGGCCTTTTGCACAAATACCAGGGTACCTTAAAAAGTTCGTGGAAAAATAGAATTGAAAGATACTGCAAATCTTTCCATGAACTTCTTGAAGTACCCTCATATCTTCTGTATATTGTTACTTAACCAGAAAGGATCAGTAAACCTAGAGAGAGTATATTTCCTTAAAAGAGATAGGTGTTTGTCACCTTAAGTAGGGTAGCTAGAAAAGAATGTATAGCAATTTAATATGCTGGTAATAAATTGCAAAATAATGATTTAATAAAATCCTAAATGATAAATATATTTTAGCGCACGTTTTGTTTAATCACAGCACATAGTACAAAACAAAACAAAACAAAAGATCTTTCAAAATTATATTTACTTATACAGATAAAGTAAAAATTAAGAAAAGCAAATACATGTTTTGGATAGGAACCATGTAGTGAGATTTTGCCTTTCTCTATATTAATACCTTAATGTTTAGAATCAGTGTCTGTGCATAATGTAAAGACCACTTTCAAAAACTATTCTTTTTTAGGCAATTGGGAAACCACCTGCTGGCATTCGTTAAGACCAGCAGCTTGGGTTTAAGCTGAGGAAAATGAAGAGACCTCTAAATAGAAATGGAATCTATTGTCATGGTGTCTTTTTCAACATCCTGGTCATGGAGTTAGCATAGCCTAAATTATTTTACATGTGTCTTTGAAGGGATTATTATCTATATGAAGTAAGATAAATGTTGAATTAATATATACACCTTGTTATTTAAAAGCCCCACAGGCTTCTTCCAAAGTTTCCTGTGAACAAATACATTCCTGTAAATAGGAAACACCACGGTTTTACTGTACTTCTCTATCTGTATTTGTTTCTTTCTCCAGAAAGCCTGCCTTTGGGATCCTTAGGTGGTTAGACAACTACAACATAGCCTTGTTGGTCCTAAATTCCTGCATATAATAGAGAAGCAATTTCCATGATTTTGTTTTGTGGAAATGAAAGTGCTACAGTGAGACAAAAATAATCTTTGAAAGAAGCACTGAATTGTAAACAGCATTTTAAAACAAACTATTTTCGTGGTACCAAACGTTTTGTTACCATCTATAACTAAGCATAAAGCGTAAAGCCTTGTAACAGAATGATAGGGATTTTTAAAAGCAAAATAAGAATGATGAATAAGTGTTTATTCGAAACAGTTCATTGAAATGCAGAACGGAAAATAGGACAAGGGAGGAAATTATTGAACATTGTTGTAATGGAGTTAGACGCTAAGGCGAGTGCTTTGTTTTATTTTCTTTTAAAAGCAGTAAGAAAATCAGAACCTATTGAAACCTTAAAGGTCTTCCTATGACCTTCTAATATATACAGATCAGCAGTTCCTTATCTGTAGTTTTGAAATGCACAAAGCTCTGAAAATGAAATTTAAAAAATAATTGTGTGCAAACTCATTGCAACAGTTATTAAAACGGGACCTAAGTAGTGTGAGGCCTTTTATAGTCTTCATTTATTTTGCTGAGTCTACATTTCATAGTTTTCTGCATCTATGTTAAGATGCTGCTCAGGGGTGTTACAAACATATGGCATACACAGCATACTCCTTTTCTAAATGTGAAAATTTCTGGATTCCAAAACACGTCTGGTCCAGGAGTTTCATGTAAGCGTTCATGGACCTTTGCTAGACTGTGTGTGTCGATACCAATCCTCCTTGATGCTTAACAAATATCATGCTCCTTCCGGATTAGGCAGATAACGGCCAATCCTGATGGCAGGACACAAACCGGAAAATAACTTAGGAAGTTGGAAGCTTTAAATTTGGTGAGTGCGCTGCTCAAAAGGACTCCCCCCAATTCACTTTCCAGGCCAGTTAAGGAAGCCTGGACTTAGAATACCTGAGTTTGAATCTAGACCCTGTCACTTGTTTTTTTAATAATAAATTTTGTTGCTTTTGAAATTCAAAAATACGATATAAAGCAAATTACTTTATTAACTTTTCAAATAATATTTAAAAATAAATTTCTGTTATTTGAGTCAAAATAAAAAATCAGGTATAATTACTATGCATATAAATTGGTATTACTTGGTGCTTTACTTTAAATTTGTAGCTGGCCATGCACTTAAAAACTCTATAGCCACATGACAACTAAAGGCAATATCTGATCTGGAGTCTATCCTGGAGGGGGAAAAGCTATAAAAGGAATGATAGAGTCAGCTGATAAAACTGGAGTAGGAATGGTTCGTTAAAGTATCGTTTTCACCTTCAGTAGGGGAAAAGGGCCATTATGTATGTAAGTTAACCTTAATTGGTTCAGAAAAAAATTATTCGTGTGTGTGTGTGTGTGTGTGTGTGTGTGTGTGTGTGTGTGTGTGTGTGTGTGTGTGTATAGAGTGCTCAAACGATAAAGAAAATGGGTAAAACACTAACAATAGATAAATCTAGGTTCTTTGTGTGTTCTGTGTTCTTTTTACTGTTCTCCTTTTTTGCTACTTATCTGTAAGGTTGAAATGATTTCCAAACAGAAGGTTAAAAAAAATAAAAGGCCTGTATATTACGAGAGAATTAAAAAGAAAAAAGAAACAAAAACATAAAACCACAACTCTGTAGCCCGAGCTCTGCCAATGTTATTGACGATGTTATTTCACAGACAGTAACATAAGCAAATCATTAATTCTTATCTCCATTTGTGATAGATTTGATTAATTTTTATTCAATGGAAAATTCAAAATAGTATAAAAAATGTTATTACAAATATTAGTGAATTTATTTCCAAGATTGTGTTGTTACTAGAACATCTGATCATAATGCCGTATAAAAATGTCATGTCTTCCCTCAGGGGTTTTATTTCTGTCAGTCTTGACCCTGACCAGTGCCAACAGCCTGCCCAAAGACAGAGTGCGATTCTCAGTAAGCAAAGACTAACTGGCGTGGTGTCTTAGTCCGTTTGGGCTGCTATAACAGAGTATCTCAGATCGGGTGGCTTATAAACAACAGACATTTATTTCTCACAGTTCTGTAGGCTGGGAAATCTGCAATCAAGGTGCCAGCTTATTGGGTGTCTGGTGAAGGCCTGCTTCCTAGTTCACAATGGGTGGCTGTCTTCTCGCTGTGTCCTCACATGGTGGAAAGGGCAAAAGAGTTCTCTGAAGCCACTTTTGTAAGGGCTCTAATTCCATTAGTGCAGAGCCCTCATGACTTGGTCACTTTCCGGAGGCCCCATCTCCCAATACCATAACCTTGAGGGTAAGAATTTCAACATGAATCTGGGAGGCGATACAACCTTTCAGACCATAGCACATGACTAATGGGAGGAGCTATGGCAGAATTGGCTTTGACTTAGTTCTTGAACCAACCTCCACTGTGACTCTGGAGTGACTTTAAGCCAGTTAACATTTCTGGGCTTATTAACTACCCTGACGGCCTTACAGAACTGTTGGGAGACTACATGAGAGTAGTCTGGAAAATTATCATGTGCTATGTAATACTGTTATTGGAAAATTAGAAATAACAGAGAGCCTGAAGTGTTTTACTTATACTGTTTAAAGGATAATTGATGCTTGGTGTTATTGTTATAGTACATGTATAGTTGCTGTGTTCTCCACATGTATTATCATCTCATGGTTAATTATCGTAAGTAAATATCAACTAAGTTGTCCTCTCCATGAAGGAAAATGCCCGTGAGCTATTATTACAGCAGCTTACATATCAATTATATGACCTTTTTACAGTTAAAAGAGGAAAAAGGCAACTATGACCCTTGTTATTTTTATTGATCACCGTTACCTTTGGTAATACATAATGCTGCAACACAATGCTTTATTTCTCATTCCCATCACCTTGTAACTACAGTTGGCAGTGGTGCTCTGTCGTCTTCATCTCCAGACCAGGTTGAAGAGCAGCCCCCATATGGGGCGTGCCACACTTATGGCCGAGAGGAGTGCGGGGATGGGATCCTAGCGTAGCTCTTACAGCTTCTATTCAGATGTGGCATGTGTTGCAACTGTTGCAGTTCATTGGCCAGAGCAAGTCACATGGCCAGTTGGGGTGGGGCGTGTGAGCACTCTCCTACCACATGGGCACCAGAAGGCACGTGGCAAGGGCAAGGCAGTATGATTCTCTGTAGGAGGGGTAGAAAATAAGAATACAATCTCTGTCCTATGAGTATTCCATTATTTGTTTGAAGGTACATATGTTAGTTTCAATAAAAATAAACAACAATTTAGAGGAAAGCATTTGCCAACAAATGAGAGTTTTGAGCTTAATGACTTTCAGGGTCCTTAGATGTAATGTTCTGTGATTCGTATTTGGAATACATGGAAAACTATACCATTTTATATAATTGGGTTCCTTTCCTAAAGTTTTTCTGGGGTTTTGTTGTACAAATAGGGATTTCTGTTGACGGTTTCTGTTTGGGTGTGTTGTATTTATGGTGTAAAAGAGCTGGCCTCTTGAGGAAGAGTGCTAGAATAGCCCATCCACTGCCCACTTACCCCCAGGGCCACTACTTAGTTGGAGGACTTGGAACACTGAGAGAAACTGCCACAGGATGACATGGGTCGCTCATTTACCTGGCCCTTGACGTGTTAGTGCCACTCACACCTGTGCCACTGGGGCAAAGAGTAACTGAGATAATGAAGAACTGGTAAGAAAATTGCAATTTCACTAAGCTTTTATTTTAGTTGGTGTTTTGCCCCCTTTTAGTTATAAGAGAGTGTGTGTCTGTGCGTGTCTTTTTTGATGTAATAATTGCAAAACTACTAGGTAAGAGAGAGTATGTGTGAAGATGTTCAAAGTGATTAGTAGATACATGTTCATAGCCTCATGGAATTTTAGAGCCAGAATGCTCTTGTTTTACAGTTATGTAGAGTGAAGTCCAGTAAATTGAAAGCTTTGCCTGTGATATAGGGAGTTGGAATTTGCGCTGAGATTCAAACCTTAATCTCTGTTCTCCTAATCCAGCTTCTTATAGTTCTCACTGAACTTCTTATAGTTCAGTGAGATGTAGCTTTCTACAATTTTATGGTTATGTCTCTTGAACTCCATCTACAGTAATCACATATATTCCCAAATAGACATATATATATGTAATCATAGTTTTACATTTCTTATTTCTTTGAATCTAGTGTAACACTAATTCCTAATTGGTACTTAAAATTTTCTTCGTTTGACATCCAATAAAGTAGCATATTATTTAAATAGGATATGATGTTCTTTTATAATGCTATTCTCTTCATATGAAATGAAAGTTTGCTTTATATTTACCTTTCATAATTGGGGAACTTATATTCTACAGGGAATTTTTTTACAGAGTACAATTTTAAATTTAATATGCTAAATCAAATATGCTGCAAAAATTGATTCAAAGAATGGATATAGTATAGATGTCAGATTCTTCAAGGTCTGATTTGCAATAATATAGATTATATTAAGTAAAAGAAACCATATGAATTATTAAACCAATATTAAACATTCATGGTGTAAATGAACCATGTAAATGAAGCATTCACCAAATGAATATTGTCAGTGTGTTATATGTGAACTACATTCCACATAGCACAAATGATTTACTGACAAATGGCATTTACATTATTTACTGGTACATTGGTATTTACATTATTTATATTTTTTCCTTGTGCTCGTGGTGGCCAGTAAATGTTTTAAAAAGACTCTTTAAAGAAAATTTATTTTATTTGTTTTTTTCTTTTATAGGGTATTCATAAGAATGGAAGCGGTGTTTCCTTGCCAGATTCCTCATTGCTGTATCTCATGAACCTACCTAGTCTTGGGGAAGAGACTTTATTTAATGATGACAAACCTGTTACCCGTGTAGCACCAGCAGTGAGAGGACAAAAACAAATAGAAATAACACATTTAAATTATATTCAACAAGGAAGTCATTTCAGTCAACAACTTCTGCTGCATTATTTTTCCAAGATGAACTGCTACACAACCATGAGACAGTGGGGGATGGCACCTACGGGAGTGTGCTTATGGGCAAGAGTAACGAGTCTGGGGAGCTTGTGGCCATCAAAAGGTACCGTGTGCGACACTGCAAGGTTTACTTTTGAAATTCTGATGTTCGTTTTCTTTTGCCTGCTTGAGAAAATATATATGCACACAGAATGGTCTAGTTTAGATGCCATGCTGCTTTGGCTAATGTGGAATGCCATGCTGGGAAAAAACTGACCAAAAAGGAATATTCTGCTAATCCCATGTATATTAATTTTCTGGTTTATCCAGCTACATTGATGAACAAAAAAACATAAGTTTTTTTTTATGCGTAATGCATTTGGACTGAAACTGAAGGTAATCTTTGGGATGGTTTTACAGTTTAAAAGTTTTAAAAAAATTAAGATGGGTACAAAGTAGAGCTTATTATTTCTTTAAAACAATAGGCCTCAAAATCAGATGGCATTCATAATATCAGATTGAGTTCTGAATAGCATTTGGTATTTTTTCCTGAACTTATCAATTAAATAGAATTAATTATTACTAATTTAATTATTTCTTTTTAATTTACTGTATTTATCTTTTGCTACCTAACAAAATATCACAAAGCTTAGAAACTTAAGAACAAACATTTATTAATTCACACAGTTTCTGTGGATCAGGACTTAGGAGTGGTTTAACTTGGTAGTTCTGACCTAGGGTCTCTCATGAGGTAACAGTCAGATACTGGCCAAGGTTGCCGTCATCTGAAGGCTTGACTGGGGCTGCAGAATCCACTTCCAAGTGGCTCACTCTGTCAGTTTCTAGGGCTGCCATAACAAAGGACAACAGACTGGGTGACTTAAACAACAGAAATTTATTTCCTCACTGTTCTAGAGGCTAGAGGTCTGAGATCAAGGTGTCAGCAGGGTCAGTTTCTTCTGAGCCTTCTCTCCTTGGCTTGTAGATAGCTATCTTCTCTCTCTGTCTTCACATGGTCTTCCCTCTGTGTGTGTCTGTGTCCAAATTTCCTTTTCTTATAGGAAATATGTCCTCCTACAGAGCACTGAGAAACCCCAGCATAAAAAGGATGGGGCCTGGGTTAGAGTCTTACAAAGAAGACTGAGAAAGAACCAGCAGAGAAATAGAGTGAAAACCAGGAGAGTGTAGGAAATGGCTGAACCCAAGGGAAATATCTAAAGAAGGAGGGTGCTCAGCTGGTAGGCAGGTAATAACTAACGACTGAAAAGCATCTGGATTTGTTAGGAACACATCTTGCTGCAAGTAACAAATTCATAGATTAATAGCAAGTAACAAAACCCATGCTTTAAATAAGTAGGCGTTTATTTTTCTGTCATATCAAGAAATCTGGAGTTTGATGTTTCCAGAACATTTTCAGTGGCTCAACAGTGTACCCAAGAAATCCAGACTTTTCTATCTCCTTTATATGAGCCATTAGCATTTTTTTATCCTCAAATGTTTTGTCACCTAATGGCCACGTTATGGCTACTTCACCTCCAGGCATTACATTGATGTTCAAGGTGGGAAGAAGGGAGAATAATACCAGCTCTCGTCGTTTACCAGGAAGGAATATTTCTTTCCCAGAAGCCTCCAAGGACTTCCCCTTACATCTTAATGGCTAGAACTGGGTACTTTACTTCCAAAGGGGGCTGAGAAAGTGAGTGTTCTTCGCTCTTCCAGCCTTTATACTAGGAGGCAAAAGGAACAGGGCTGGAAATGTTCTTGTATCCACGTGATATTATGTGCCAGGGTGTTCTTGGATTGGGGACTATGGCATAACTGATGGCCATGGTGAGCGCTGTTCCAGGAAATAGTGGATGAGACGAGGCAGATTGCAGGAGGGCAGGGAGAGGGAAACATGGCACTGGAGGTGCTGAGCTTTCAGTAGTTGTGAGAAATGTGTTTCTGAGAACGAGGAAAGTCATGAGTATCGTGAAGGGTCTGCCTGAGACTACATGGGATTACTAGGAGTGTGGAGCTGCTGGGAGCATCGCATGACCTTTCCTTCTTCCTTCACCAGACTTCAGGGAAAGCCGAGATGGGAGGACAGCAAGGCGGGAGAGGAGGAGTGTTGAGAGAGGGGCACGTTTAGAACATGTGTGTGATCTTGAGAGTACAGGGGTGAGAGCTGATTATGGGACCCACGCTGGATGTGGCAGCAAGCAGAGCCACACAGGCGATTGCAGGAACAGCAGGAGCTGAACAAGAGGCGTGTGCAGCAGGGCATTCCTGGGTAGTTCTAGTGCAGGGGTAGGAGGTTATGGTCAGAGTCTGGAGTTATATAGGTTCAGGTTTTGGAGAGCAGAACTATTCCTCAGGATGACAAGGTGTGTACGAGCGACTGTGGTGGGATAGAGGTGAACAGCTGTCTGGAGTTAAGGAACTGTGAGGCCAGCTGGCAGGACTATCAATATGAATGTTGACTGTAGCCACTGCTCCTTATGGTTCTGGACAAGGTAGAATCTTAGGATAGTTTTTGTCCTATGAGAGTCACACAAAGAAGGCTTTGTCATTTCTCTGAAGCCTGATGCGAAGGAATAAACTATACCTGAAAATTACAGATACTAGACCCCTTATTCTCCATCCTCACTTTATCCCTATTCGTTACCAACACAACTCGCATCCCATTGTATCCAATCAGGACCATTATCTTATGTTTGTTGGTATGAAATGTTAGGCATTCCCAGTGTCGGCCCCTAAATATTCTAGGTATAACACTTTGGACAACACTTTAAATCCATCCATACTTTAGCCCCCAAATTAAACAAATACCATGTAGGGATGTAGCAGATGAAGAGCTTCCCATCCTTAACGTTCAAAGTGGACAGTAAACATGTCCCCATGAAGGGAAATAGATTATGTGGAAGGTGGTATTTTTTATTCTAAAAGCATTTTGAACAGAAGAACCAGGAGTCAGGTGTTGGGCTGGGGGCTGTTGGAACTAGACGTGCTCAGTGAAGAGTTACGTGGAGGCATGGAACGGACAAGAGGCCGAGCGCCAGCACAGCATGGTCATCCAGAAGCCAGGGGGGTGGCAGCTGGCAACTGGTGGACATGGGGGTGTGACTTGAGAATGTGAACACGGGAAAGAAAGTGTGGACATAGTCCAGCAAGCAGTGAGCTAGGCTTTGGAGCCATCTAGAAATGCAGTCAGAACTCTAGGGTGAGTTGGAGGCTAAGTGGTTAGAAGCTGGAAGAACACTGCGATGACGGACAAAGTAAAAGGTTCCTTTTTGAAAATTTCCTTTGGAAAACTTTAATGTACGGCACTGGTAAGAAACCTTTTGCCATTTTTAAAAAAAGCCATAACATACAATTCATTAGAGGATGGTTGTAAGATTCCCTCACCTCATTAAGTTAAATATTTGTTAAGCCCTTGGAGGACTTGAGAGGCAATTCCATTTCTGAGTCTGCCATGTGGGTGGCAGGTCCTCATGAGCCCACCTGTGGGTATAGAAATCCACCCAGTCATTTAGCAGATATTTATTGGGCACCTACCATGTGCCAAAAACTGGTCTAGGCTTATGGAAGTGTCTTCAAGGAGCTTATGTGTGGCAGGAGGGGAGAAGGGCTAAACTAAAAAATAAGTATATTATATAGCATTGTTAGAAGGTGGTAAATGCTATGGAGAAAAAGCAGAGCAAGAAAGGTGACTGGAAAAGGTACTATCATTTTCTTATGACGAGTAGTTGGGTATAGCCATGCAAATTAGTTTAGGGTATTAAAGAAATAAGGATCAGCCTGAAGTGACCTTTCATTTCCTCTGACCAGCCAGGTCTTTCTAGATGTTTCTGTCTGCCTTGAAACCTTTTTCTGTCTTCACATGCGGCACTTTGTATCTTTCAGGTCGCAGCTGAAATGCTGCCTTAGTGAAAGGACTGTCCATTAAGTCTTTAAAGGATCCCCTTGTTATTCTAGCTTAGGGTTCTTATAACTAATTTGTCCATCTGTTTTGTATTAACCAATCTAAAGTCTACTTCCTCTGTTAGATGAGGAGCACCATGGTGACCATATCTGATCTGTTCATTGCCGTGACGTGTAGCTGATGTTGGATGAATTAATAAATAAAAGAAGATGGCTAGGAACCCAAAAGGCCTTTTTTAAGTTATTCTAGGAAATTGGTTTGTCTTTGAGATAACTATTTTGTAAGGAAATCTCTGTGTTTTTTGCAGATAGATACATACCTCACCTTAGGGAAGTATTGATGAGAAGTGGTAATTTCTGGAAAGTAGCATATTAGTAAGTATGGATGAAGCGAGTACAGATTTTAAGTAGGCTAAAAGTTTCAATTACTGAATTGTGAAAAGCTACTTGAATATATTTTTATCTGGCTTCTAAAAGCTTGGATACTTTTTAAATTCTGAAATTACTTTTTAAGAATCATAGATTGTATGTACAGTTTTGGATGGATGTGATCATTTCATTATACTATTTGTATAGCTTTATTTGCATTGACTTCTATTTTATTTTAAATTCATCATTGTGCTAGATTTACCTTTTTCATTTTAGCAAGACATTTATAAATCTATAGCACTGAAAAATAGCCTTTGGTAAGCCGAAAACCCTCAATTTCATCAAGCTTCTTCATAAATTTCTAGTACCTGAGTGACTACAAATGAAATTCTGATTCACTAAGTGTATTTTAGAAATAATAGCAGTGTTGCCTTCATGTCTTATTATAGTTGATCAAAGATGTTGGTAAAAGTAAGAACATGTATTGAGTGCTGAGCTAAGTGGTTTACAATAAGCTTTTCTTATGCAGTAGTTTCTACTTTATGGCTAGCTGAGGAATTTGAAACACAGAGAGGCCATTAGGGTACTTGTCCAAGGTCATACAATCAGTGGGCAGCTGGACAGGGATTTGAATCCAGGCTGATTTTTGCAGCCCATGCTCTTGAGCGTTATGTTGAGCTGCCAAATGTTTATTCGTTTCCTTACCTGTGTAGTACACCCTCATAGAGGCTCTGCAGTATAAGAATTATTCTACCTCTAAGCTTTCTAAGGATCATCTAGAACATCTCAATAGGAGATTACAATACTAAATGAAAACAGTAGGGCGTATTTGGTTTTTCTTTTTCATAGTTTGCTCAAAGGGAACCAATAATAGAGTAAGAAAGCCACCAGTGTGATTTGTATCTTCAGATCCTCAGTTCCTGTACACTAAACTTGTCCTTATTTATTTCAGGATGAAGAGAAAGTTCTATTCTTGGGACGAATGTTTGAACTTGAGAGAAGTTAAGGTAAAATGCTAAAGATGAACAGAACCTGAGAAGGCCTTAACTCTACCTCACACCTGAGGACTGTAGCCAGGGACATGATTCTGTTCTCTGTGGGAAGCATTCCAAAGATACCTGTGTTTATATTTTTCCTTTATCTTCCTAAAGTAATTTCTCATTTCTTCTTGTTCTGATGTTAGTGGAGAACAGAAAATAATTATACCCTCATATTTGAAAGTTTACTCTCACTTTTCAAAGAGCATTTTAATTCATATTATCAAAGGAAAGAATTTTTTTAATTGCTGCATGTCACTTTTAAAATATTTTATGTTGTATGACTTGTGTAAACTTTTGGAGACTTTTATGGAATTCACATGGTTAAGTCAGACAAAAGTTAGACCTATCTCACAGACGGAGAGAAGAAGCAACAGATTGAAATGTTCCGTAGCTATTGCTGACTTGGTTTATTTTGCACTTAACATTCATTACTTAAAACAATTACTGCTTGCTTTCAATAGATGTTCTAAGATGTTTTTAGATTATGTAGATATTAAAATGTAATTTGTTAATGAATCCAGAAGAAATGGAAAATTACTTAAGGTATTTATCATTGATGAGATTTGACCAACTTCTAAAATTTTTCTTTAAAAATTTCAATGCTTTGTTGTTTTGCAGTCTCTGAAGAAACTTAATCATGCCAATGTGATTAAACTGAAAGATGTTATCAGAGAAAATGACCATCTTTATTTTATATTTGAATATATAAAAGAAAACCTCTATCAATTAATGAAAGACAGGTATGTCTTTATTCTAAAAAACTAATTTCCTCCATGAGTTCTTCGGATCTTTTCAATGTGTCATACTTTGCTATATACAGATTTATCACTTAAGAGATAGATTTAAATTAATTAGTTCTCTTTTCTTAACACTGAGGAAGAACCGGCTATGACATAGCCACCACTTTTCTGTTATAATTTCTTAAAAATCAAAGTAGTACTCATATTTCATATAAACACACATAGTATCCAGTTATACTTTTTCTTTTATTTTTAAATTTTATTTTGTTGATATACAATGTGGTTGATTATTGTGGCCCATTACCAAAACCTCCCTCCCTCCTCCCTCTCCCCCCTCCCACCCAACAATGTCCTTTCTGTATGCTTGTCATGTCAACTTCAAGTAATTGTAATTGTTATGTCTTCTTCTCACCCCCGGTTTTTTTTTTGTGTGTGTGTGTGTGTGTGTGTGTGTGTGTGTGTGTGTGTGTGTGAGAGTGTGAGTGTGTGTGTGAATTTATTTATTTATTTTTATCTCCCACCAATAAGTGAGAACATGTGGTATTTCTCTTTCTGTGCCTGACTTGTTTCACTTAATATAATTCTCTCAAGGTCCATCCATTTTGTTGCAAATGGCAGTATTTCATTCGTTTTTATAACTGAGTAGTATTCCATTGCATAGATATACCACATTTTGCGTATCCACTCATCTGATGATGGACATTTGGGCTGGTTCCAACTCTTGGCTATTGTAAAGAGTGCTGTGATGAACATTGGGGAACAGGTATACCTTCGACTTGATGATTTCCATTCCTCTGGGTATATTCCCAGCAGTGGGATAGCTGGGTCATATGGTAGATCTATCTGCAATTGTTTGAGGAACCTCCATACCATTTTCCATAGAGGCTGCACCATTTTGCAGTTCCACCAACAATGTATGAGAGTTCCTTTTTCTCCACAACCTCACCAGCATTTATCATTCAGAGTCTTTTGGATTTTAGCCATCCTAACTGGGGTGAGATGGTATCTCAGTGTAGTTTTGATTTGCATTTCCTGGATGCTGAGTGATGTTGAACATTCTTTCATATGTCTGTTGGCCATTTGTATATCTTCCTTAGAGAAATGCCTACTTAGCTCTTTTGCCCATTTTTTAATTGGGTTGCTTGTTTTATTCTTGTAAAGTTGTGTGAGTTCCTTGTATATTCTGGATATTAATCCTTTGTCAGATGTATATTTTGCAAATATTTTCTCCCACTCTGTTGGTTGTCTTTTAACTCTGTTAATTGTTTCTTTTGCTGTGCAGAAGCTCTTTAGTTTGATATAATCCCATTTGTTTATTTTTCCTTTGGTTGCCCGTTCTTTTGGGGTCATATTCATGAAGTCTGTGTCCAGTCCTATTTTCTGAAGTGTTTCTCCTATGTTTTCTTTAAGAAGTTTTATTGTTTCAGGGTGTATATTTAATTCTTTAATCCATTTTGAGTTGACTTTAGTGTATGTTGAAAGGTATGGGTCTAGTTTCATTCTCCTGCATATTGATATCCAGTTCTCCCAGCACCATTTGCTAAAGAGGCAGTCTCTTCCCCAGTGTATAGGCTTGGTGCCTTTGTCAAAGATTAGATGACTGTAGGTGTGTGGGTTGATTTCTGGATTCTCTATTCTATTCCATTGATCAGTGTGTCTGTTTTTATGCCAGTACCATACTGTTTTGGTTATTATAGCTTTGTAGTATAGTTTAAAGTCAGGTAGTATTATACCTCCAGCTTTATTTTTTTTGCTCAGCATTGCTTTGGCTATGCACGGTCTTTTGTTATTCCATATAAATGTCTGGATAGTTCTTTCCATTTCTGAGAAAAATGTCATTGGAATTCTGATGGGCATTGCATTGAATTTGTTTATCACTTTGGGTAGTATGGACATTTTCACTATGTTGATTCTTCCAATCCAAGAGCATGGGATATCATTCCATTCTCTTGTATCCTCTCTAATTTCTCTCAGCAGTGGTTTGTAGTTCTCGTTATAGAGATTTTTCACATCCTTGGTTAACTCAATTCCTAAGTATTTTATTTTTTTGGTGGCTATTGTAAATGGGCAGGCTTTTTTGATTTCTCTTTCTGCATGTTCACTATTGGAGAATAGAAATGCTACTGATTTGGGGGTGTTGATTTTGTATCCTGCTACTGTACTGAAATCATTTATCACCTCCATGAGTTTTTTTGTAGAGGCTTTAGGCTGTTTGATATATAGGATCATGTCATCTGCAAACAGGGACAGTTTGACTTCATCTTTTCCAATCTGGATGCCCTTTATTTCCTTCTCTTCTCTGATTGCTCTGGCTAGTACTTCCAACACTATGTTGAATAGGAGTGGTGAGAGTGGGCATCCTTGTCTAGTTCCTGTTCTTAAAGGAAAAGCTTTCAGCTTTTCCCCATTCAGGATGATATTGGCAGTGGGTTTGTCACATATGGCTTTAATTATGTTGAGATACTTTCCATCTATACCTGACTTACCAAGGGTCTTTTGTCATCAATGAATGCTGAATTTTATCAAATGCTTTTTCAGCATCTATAGAGATGATCATATGGTTCTTATGTTTGATTTTATTAATATGGTGTATCACATTTATTGATTTGCATATCTTGAACCAACCTTGCATCCCTGGGATGAATCCCACTTGATCATGGTGAATAATTTTACTTATGTGTTGCTGTATTCTGTTTGTTACTATTTTAGTGAGGATTTTTGCATCTATATTCATCAAGGATATTGGCCTGTAGTTTTCCTTTTTGGTTATGTCTTTACCTGGTTTTGGTATCAGGATGATGTTTGCATCATAGAATGAGTTTGGGAGATTTGCGTCTGTTTCCATCTTTTGGAATAGTTTGTAAAGAATCGGTGTCAATTCCTCTTTGAATGTTTGGTAAAATTCTGCTGTGAATCCACCTGGTCCTGGGCTTTTCTTTGTTGGGAGCCTTCTGATAACAGCTTCAATCTCCTTTATTGTTATTGGTCTGTTCAAATTTTCTACGTCTTCATGGTTCAGTTTTGGGAGCTTGTGTGTGTCCAGAAATTTATCCAATTCCTCCAGATTTTCAAATTTGTTGGTGTATAGTTGCTTCTAGTAGTCTCGAATGATTCCTTGTATTTCAGATGAATCATTTGTAATATCACCTTTTTCATTACTAATTTTTGTTATTTGAATCTTCTCTCCTCTTTTTTTTGTTAGCCATGCTAATGGTTTGTCAATGTTATTTATCTTTTCAAGAAACCAACTTTTTGATTCATTGATCTTTTGTATTGTTTTTTGGGTTTCAATTTCATTAAGTTCTGCTCTGATCTTAATGATTTCTTTCCATCTGCTAACTGTAGGTTTGGATTGTTCTTGTTTTTCTAGTTCTTTAAGGTGAAGTGTTAGGTTGTTCACTTGCCATCTTTCCATTCTTCTGAGGTGAGCATTTTATGCAATAAATTTCCCCCTTAGCACTGCTTTTGCAGTATCCCACAGGTTTTGATATGATGTACCATTGTTTTCATTAGTTTCAACAAATGTTTTGATTTCCTGTTTGATTTCTTCTTGGACTCATATGTCATTAAGTAGATTGCTGTTTAATTTCCATGTGTTTGTATAGTTTCCAGAATTTCGTTTGTTACTGATTTCTAATTTTAATCCTTTGTGGTCTGGAAAAATACATGGAATTATTTTTTTTAAATTATTTTAAAAAAATAATTCCATTTTTTAAAAAAATTTTTTGAGACTTGATTTGTGACCTAACATGTGATCCATCCTGGAGAATGATCCATGTGCTGATGAGAAGAATGAATATTCTGAGGTTGTTGGATGGAATGTTCTGTAGATACCTGCCAAGTCCAATTGGTCTAGGGTGTTGTTTAGATCTTGTGTTTCTCTGCTGATTCTTTGCCTAGATGATCTGTCTAATATTGACAGTGGGGTGTTCAGGTCCCCTTCTATTATGGTATTAGTGTCTATTTCCTTCTTTAAGTCTAATAGAGTTGCTTTATAAATCTGGCTGCTGCGACATTGGGTGTGTATATATTTATGATTGTTATGTGTTCTTGATGGATGAATCCTTTTATCATTATGTAGTGGCCCTCGTTATCTCTTTTTATAATTTTTAGTTTAAAGTCTATTTTATCAGATATAAGAATAGCTACTCCAGCTCGATTTTTATTTCTGTTTGCGTGATAAATCTTTTCTATCCTTTCACTCTTAGTCTGTATGAGTCTTTATAGGTGAGGTTGGTCTCTTGAAGGCAGCATATAGTTGGGTCCTCCTTTTTAATCCAGTCAGCCAGTCTGTGTCTTATGATTGGAGAATTTAATCCTTTTACATTAAGAGTTGTTATCAAAAAGTGTTGATTTACTCCTAGCATTTTACTGATTTTTGTTTGGATGTCTTAAGTGTCTTTTGTTCCTTTCTTCCTGATTTACTGTTTGTCTTCTGTATTTGTTGGTTTCTTGGGTTATAGATAAACTTTTTTTTCTCTTCATTGTTGGTGTTTTTATTTTACTAGTGGGTTTTTATTTTTCTTGAGTTTTTATGGCAGTGGTAGTTATTTTTCAGGAACCAAGCCCAGTACTCCCTTGAGAATTTCTTGTAAGGGTGGTCGTGTGGTGGTGAACTCCTGCAGTTTTTGTTTCTTTGAGAATGTACTATTTGCCCTTCATTTTGGAAGGATAGCCTTGTGGGGTAGAGTATTCTTGGCTGGCAATCTCTGTCTTTTAGTATTTTGACTATATCATCCCATTCCTTTCTGCCTTTTAGGGTTTGTGATGAAAAGTCTGATGTTAACCTGATTGGGGCTCCCTTATAGGTGATTTGATGCTTCTCTCTTGCAGCTTTTAAGATTCTCTCTTTTTCTTTCAGTTTTGCCAATTTGACTACAACGTGTCTTGGAGAAGACCTTTTTGGGTTGAATACATTTGGGGATTTTTGAGCTTCCTGGATCTGAAGATCCGTGTCTTTTCCTTTACCTGGGAAGTTTTCTGCCACTATTTTGTTGAATATGTTTTCAATGCTATCTCCTTTTTCCTCACTTTCTGGAATACCCATGACTTTGATATTTGAGAGCTCAACGTTGTCTGATATCTCTCTTAGATTTTCTTCAATGTTTTTAATTCTTTTTTTTTTTTGGTCTGCCTGTGTTTTTTCAAACAGCCCATCTTCAAAGTCGGAAGTTCTCTCTTCTGCTTCTTCAAGCCTGCTGGCTAAACTCTCTGTTGTGTTTTCTATTTTGTTGAATGAATTCTTCAGCTCGGCAAGCTCTGCTACATTCTTTTTTCAGGGCCATTGATTTCCTTGTACATTTCTTCTTTCAGGTCCTGTATACTTTTCCTCCTTTCATCATGTTGTCTAGCTGAGTTTTCTTGTATCTCATTTGGTTTCCTTAGAATTATCACTTGACATTTCTTGTCAGACATTTCAAGGGCTTCTTGTTCTATAGGATCTAGAGCTTGAGAGTTTTTACCCTTTGGTGGTGTGCTTTCTTGATTTTTCATATTTCTGGTATCTTTCTTTTGATGTTCAGTCATTGTGGCAGGGGATTTCACAGTCCACTGGTTCGACACTATTGTCTGGCTAGGATCCTGCTGGACTCATATGTCATTTGACCCAATTTGGCATGGCTGCCTCAGTGTCTGCTTGGTTGCCTGCTGGTGCCTCAGGCGTGTGGTTGCCTTGGGTCTTGGGCCTCTCTGGGGGGGTGTCTCTCTGGTCAGCGCACACTCTGCTGGGCTGCGGATGGGGTCTGGGGGTTGCAAGGCCTTCCTGCTAGGTCACATGCTGGTGCCAAGGGGCGCATGGTCTCCACTGGACTCGGGCCTCTCTGGGGGGATGCCTCTCTGGTTGGTGTGCAGTCGGCTGGGCTGGGGATGGGGTCTGGCAGCAGTGAGGCCTACCTGCTTGGTTGCGCACTGGTGCCAGAGGGTGCATGGTCTCCACGGATCTCGGGCCTCTTCAGGTAGGTGACTCTCTGGTCAGCATCCACTTGGCTGGGCTGGGGATGGGGTCCGGCAGCAGCGAGGCCTACCTGCTCGGTTGCATGCTGGTGCTGAGGGGTGCATGGCCTCTGTGTGACTCAGGCCTCTCCAGTGGGGTACCTCTCTGGTCAGTGTGTACTCAGCCGGGCTAGGGATGGAATCCAGCAGTGGTAAGGCCCACCTGCTCAGTCACATGCTGTCACCGCAGGGCGCATGGTCTCCATGGATCTTGGGCCTCTCCAGCAGGGCGCCTCTCTGGTCCGTGTGCACTCGGCCGGGCTGGGAATCCAGTCTATATCATTTAAGTGGGGAATTTAGTCCATTTATGTTCTGGGTTGTTACTGAAAGGCAAAGCCTCTTCCTGCCATTTTGTTAATTTCTCTATATTTGTTTTATATTTCTTATGTTCCTTTCTTTCCCTTTTATTGCTTGTCTTTGCTATTGGGTGTTTTTTTTGTAATGATAAAATGCATTTTCTTTCTCTTTCTCATTTATGTATTGGTTCTACTAGCAGTTTTTATTCCTTCTCATGTATTTGTGATGACATATCTTTCTCTTTTTATTCCAGATGTAGGACCTCCTTGAGGATTTGTTGAAGGGCTTGTCATGTGGTAGTGAATTCCCACGGTTTTTGATTGTGTGGGAGAGGTACTATTTCTCCTTCACTTCTGAAGGAAAGTTTTGCTGGATATAGTATTCTTAGTTGGCATTTTTTCCTTTTTTTAGTACTTCGAATATGTCATCCCATTCTCTTCTGGCCTGTAGGGTTTCTGTTGAGAAGTCTTATGTTAGCCTGGTGGGGCCGCCCCTATAGGTGATTTGATGGTTTTCTCTTGCTGTTTTTAGAATTATTTATTTGTCTTTGACTTTTGATAATTTTGACTATGATATATCTCAGGGAAGTCCTGTTTGGGTTCAATTTGTTTGGAGACCTTTGAGTTTCTTGGATCTGTAAGACCATATCTTTCCAAATATTTGGGAGGTTTTCAGCTATCATTTCATTAAATAGGCTTTCAATGCTTTTTTCTTTCTCTTCCCCTTCTGGTACAACTATAATACAGATGTTTGTATGCTTAAGATTACCATAAAGATTTTGCAGGTTTTCATTATTCTTTAAATTCTTTTATTTTCTTTTTGGTCCAACTGTATTTCAAAAAGCCTGTCTTGTAGTTCAGAGATTCTTTCTTTTGCTTGTTCTAGCTTGCTGTTTATGCTCTTTGTTGTATTTTCTATTTTTTTGAATGAATTTTTCAATTCTAGGATTTCTGCTTGATTGTTTTTATTGTTTTTATCTCTTTGTTGAATTTCTCATACATGTCCTCAAATTTATTTCTTTTTATCTAATTTTTATCCATCATTTTGAGTTTCCTTAGTATTGCCCTTTGGGATTCCTCCTCAGGCAATTCATCAATCTCCTGTTGTATACTCCCAACTCAACTTACAGATGAAAGTTTTGTAGCCCAGGGAAAGAGAGTGGTTTTCTCCAAGACACACAGCTATTTAGGGGGCTGCAGTAACAGGGTGACCAATTGCCCTGGCACTGAGGGGTTTTCCAAGCACTGAGGGGCTTTCCAGGATGCAGGACTTTAAAAGCTAAAACCTGGGCAATCCTAGGCAAACCAAAATGGCCTAGTCACCATAGGCAGTACTGAGACAAGGTCCTTGTCTCCTGATTTCCAGCCAGAACACTAGCCTTTTCACTTATGAAACAAATGCTCTATACCAAGTGCCCTTCCCCCAGTCCTTATTGTGCTCACAGTCCTGGGTGACCCCTGGGACTATGTTAAGGTCACTGTGCAGCTCAGGGCTAGAGCACAAGGACTGGGTGAATTGGCATCTGTCTGCCAATAGCCACATTGCATCTGGGTGTGCTGCTTGGGTACCCGTATTCAGGCCACATGGAGGTGAGGAAGGATAAGAAATATTAGTGGGAGCCTGGGCTGATCATAGACAGAATGGGACAAGTGAATTCAGCTCTAAAATAAAGTTGGGAGATGGGTGGGAGAAAGAGTAAGGAGTTGAGGTTGGTGGTATGAACTTTGCAAATGACACATCACATCTTCTGCCTGGATGCATATAAACAACAAAGAACCTGTATCCAGAATATATGAAGAACTCCTACAAATCAATGAGAGAAGACAGATCACCTAGGAGGAAAAATAGGCAAAAGACTTAACGAACAATGTACAAATAAATGATCAGTAACATATGAAAAGGTGCCAACCTTTAGTAATCAGAAAAAATGCAAATTAAAACCATATAAACTTACCAAAGTGACTAAAATAAACACCAAGTGTTGTTGGGAATGTGGAACAACTGGAACTCTCATATTCTGCTGGTGGGAGAATAAATTGGTACAACCACTTTGGAAAATTGCTTGGCAGTGTCTATTAAAGCTGACTGTACACATACCCCATGAGCATGCAGTTCTGCTCTGAGGTATGTGCTCAAACAGAAGTGAATGTTTATGTGCACTGAGACAGAAAGAATGTTCTTAGTAGCATTATTTACAAGAGCCCCAAACTGGAAATAACTGTCTATCAATAGAATGATGGATAAATAATTGTGATATAATCGAACAATGGAATGCCATACAACAACAAAAATGAATGACATTGCCATATCTAACAACATAAATTAGATACAGAAAGGAACATGTTATATACATGATTCCATTTATATAAAGTTCAAAAGTAGGCAGAACTGATGCCTAGTTTTGGAAATGAAGATACTAATGCCTTTCAGGGAGTTGGTGAGTAGGATGGAGTGTGAGCAGAGCTTCTTGGAATGTTCTTTTCCTTGATCTCGGTGGTGTTTACATGAGTGAGTTCACCTTGTGAAAATTTATTGAGATGAGCCCTTGTAATTTGAGTTCTTTTCTGTATGTAGGTAATTCTTTAATATGTACATTTATTTAAGAAATGGAGGCAATGTTTCATCTAGTGCCTTTCCTCCATGTTCTGAGTCACTGTGCAGCTATGAGCAAAAAATCTGGGCCTTAGTTTCCCCAGGACAATATCCTACTACTGTCCATAGTTATGGTGGGAAAGAAAGGTACTTATTTGTGCCTTCCCCTTGGGTTCTGTCCTGTAGGCTGGGAGACCCTTGCCATCTGCCTTCCCTGTCTGGCATGAAGGTTCCCATGTGCAATGGTGCAATCAGCCCCAGAACACCTTTACTTCTCTGGAGGAAGTTCTGGGCCCCAAACCATACCGAGCCACCTGTTCTAGAACTTTATCAAATTGGCTCCTGTCAATCTCCTCTCTCCCTCCAGCCATTCCACTTCATTTTCAGGCCATTTAGTCCATTTTTTTTTTTCTCGTTTGTCCTTGGTTTTCAAGACAGCCCATTTGGGCTGAACCGTATTTGATGACAAATTGTCAGAACAGCTCAGGCCTTAGTTCTGTTGTGTGATTTAAGCAAAAAATAAAAAAATTTTTTTTTGACTGGGGAAATTAGATGAAGGTGATTGCAGCTAAAGTGCCTTTTATTGAAGCTTTTGGAAAATGTAAATGTCATCAGTCTTGTCAAAGCCGGACACAGGAGAAAATAACAGAACTAAAGGCGGGCCAGGATACATGCTGGGCCTGCACAGACTTAGAATTAGCCTTCCTATTTGTTATTATTTTTTCCTCACAGGTAGTGAGGTGGAAGGGGGAGGAGAGGAGAAGATAAATAGAAGGGGAAAGGGGGGCACGGCAGGGATCTAGGTGAAAAATGCTAAACCTGAGAAGTCTTATTTATTTTTTTTAATTCCTCTAGAGTGCTGACAACATCCTAGTGACTTCTGAGCAACCGAGATGCGAGCTGCGAAGGGTTGAAAGCTTCATCCTTGGCCCGGACTTGGAGTTGAGGACAGTGGGCCAGGCTGGGCGGGTTGGGGAGACATGGCCATCAGGTCCCTGTGCCGTCATCTCAGCAGCTAGAGATTGACACCTTGGGAAGTGTACCCACATGGGAAGAACCGACCCATCAATCAAAGACCCACTGAGCACTCTTGGGTGTGAGAACCTGGATATAACATGAAGACCATGTCTCAGCCTTGTCCTAGAAGAGCGTGTTGGTAAGAATCTAGAACTGGGACTCTGATGAAGGGTTGGTGTTAACTATGGATCTGTACTTGTTTTTTTTCTTTTCCTTGGTGGCTGGCATTAGTTATAAGGTGGCACTCTTACCAATTGAGCCAACCAGCCACCCCTGGATGTGTAACTGGAGGAAAAGCTATCTATGGAAATCAATTGCAACTTGAGTCTGAAACCAGTAGATTAGTGGATGAGGGTAAAGAACAGGTGACACATGAGTTATTTAACCAGAAATTCAAGCAGAGACTGAGGTTGGGGCATAGCAGACAAGCCTCAGAGAGCTGACCCTTAGTGCAAAGGTCCAGACTGGTGATGGTCAGCTCTAGTAAGGGCAGGCAGGAGGCAACAGGTAACCATACACAGGAGGTGGGAGTTGAGGGGAGGGAAATTTAGCCCTTCGGTTCTGGGCCAGGGCATAGTCAATGGAACCGAGTCTTAGGTTATGGGGAACAAGGTATGACTTTAAAGAGCAAAAGCTGGAGCCCAGTCTCAGAGAGGAGAAAGTTCAAGTTTAGAGTGGGAGTCCAGTAGCAAGATTACGTTAAAGAAGATCTCTGGCCTATGACTGAGGGCTGCTCACAGTTCACCTGAGGATAATGTAATTCCTTATTCTATAGCGGGATGAGACTCTACTTGGGAGTTGAGTATCTGGAGTTCCTACGGTTGGCAAGATATAGGGAGCCTAACAGCTCTTCATGGAAGAGCTGTGTCTCATCAGCACATATCTGTCCAGACATGCATGTTGGGTCTCAGCAAGCTGGCCAAGAGCTTTGACTTTAGAGAAGGGAGAAATTGTTTCAGGCTGGCATAATTGGTAAAGGTTTTTTGGAAGAGATGAGAGCCAGACTCAGGAGTTCCCATCTCCTCCCTGGTTCTCAAGGATGGAGCGAGCCAGATGGCAGCTCCTGAAAGCACCTTCAACACTTGGCATCAGCATTAAATTAACTAAATTCCCCTTTCAAAGACTTGCTTTCCTTATTCGTGAAATCAGAGTTTGTAATGATGTTTAAGATCACTTTCTCATCCTACGTCTGTGACATGTCATCATTGCCTGGTGTCAGTATGCTTGAAAATGTCACTCACAATCTTTTGTAATTCCTGGTTTAATATCTGTTTTTGCAGATCTCTGAGGGCAGTAAATTTGTCTCTCTTTTTCATGGCATATATATGCCAGAGAAACTGTCATAAAGGGCATTCAATAAATATTTGTTGAATGAATGAAGAGCAGCCAATATTCTTTAATACCTGCCCAGATGTTTGAGACGTAAGGCTATCAGGAGAGTCAAAACACCCTTCCTGCCCCCTGCCCCCTGCGCCCTGCCATCTCTTCCTCTTTGATGCTCTATAGTATCTGAACTGTCTTTCTTGGGACAGATGCTTTTTAAAGATATTGATTCCTCATTTCAAGCATGGTAAATCCAGAAGTAGATAACCTACAGCCTGAGATGTCCACAGAGAGCAATCCAGCTTCAGCAACATAGCCTGCATGACTTCAACCCTCTTCCAGCAGCAGGGAGGAGACCACCAGAATGTGCTGTCCCTGGACAGTGGACAGGGACTGTCCCAGCATCAGGCACAATGTCTCTGGCAGCAGAGGCAATACCACCTGAGGGCACTGAACACTTCTCTCGCCTGACCCACCATCAGTCTCCAAGGAAGCATCCTCCACCGGGATGTCCTCACTCACTCCCAGATCCTGGGCCAGATTTCAGTTCTGTCTTATAGTCTCACCCTTCCTAGAATTGAAGCCAAAGCAAATTCCCAGAACCTTCCCTTCTATGGTCTGCATTTCCAATCTGGGGAAATCTGGGAGTCTGAGCTCAGGGATTGGGGTAGTTCCTCTACTTCCCAGGGGTTCTGAAAAAGCGTTCATTTCTTTTTTCTTTTAAAATTCTCAGCCCCCAGGGCAGTACTATCTTAAGGCAGATGGCCCGGGCTGCAGTCCTTGGGGACTGGTCCCTTGCAGATGCTGCCATCCATCTAAGTCTACCTGATTCCCCTTCCCTGCCTGGCCAGAGACCAATAGAGTTTGTCTGGGAGCTAGTTCTGTCAGACCCTTTGTGCCAAAGAGAAAAAGAGAAAACAAATCTTGGGGCTTTAAATGGGTTTGGGAGAGTTCTCTAGCCCATCTCCACGCACAGTACCTACTATACTCTTCTTTCCTTACTCTTGCCTGACTTCTCTTCCCCAGCCGTGGCTACTCACTTCCTGCAGTGAGTATCTCAGCTGTCCAGTCCTGCAGCTTCTCCAGTGCCTTCACCTCCAACTCACCTCCTGCCAGTAGACTCCTGTCTCCCAGGCCACCCACCCGCACTCTTTGTACCTGCACATTTGACACCCACTGGTAAACGCATATTTTCCTTAGGGTGCCATCTCCCATGCCCAGACTGACCATGACCCTCAGGACAGAATAAGAAACTGTGATGAGTTCTGATGACATTCGTTTACTTTTCACCAGTGCCCTGAGGTCAGTTCTCCTAGTTTCACTTTCCAGGTGAGCAAACTGAGAGGGAGGTAGTAACTTTCCAGAGTCAACCTACTTATAAACAACAGTCTGGGTTCCATATCAAGAACTTCCTAGTCTGAGTTTAATGCCCTTACCATTATATAACAGCTGCCAAGGGCCACGGAGATATTGTGGCCAGACAGTCATGAGCTTTCACTTAGAAGGAAAAGTCAAAGATTGTGCCCCAAGTAGCAATTTCTATCTGACTTAATATTATGAGTCATTCTCTCCCAGGCAGCTCCTTTCCTGTCCATTTGGCATTCCCCTTAGACAGAGGCAGCTACAGTAGGGGCTAAGTGAGGCAGGGGCCCTGCTATCCTACTTTACCTTGGCACAATGGGGAGAGCTGCCTGTCAGATAGGAGAGAGGAGATGACCTGCCCTGCAGGCACCTCAATTAGTAAATGCATTTTGGACTTGAATTCATTACTGCAGATTAATTGAAAACTACGAGTGAGGGTGGATAGACTAGCATAATTCCACAATTGGAAAAACCAACCTTCTGGCCTGAGAAATGCAGGAAGCTCCTGAGGCTGCAGTCCAAAACCCTCTTTTTTTCTCTTTAATCTGCTCGTGAATTCATGAACCTCAGGTTTTGCAAGCCCAACAGAAAGGTGCTTCCTTTAATGCCTTTCTTCTCCAGCATTTGGTCATTTAAACCAAGCCCCCTTGAAGGTGGATCTGTATGAGTCCAGCTTTCATTTCAGAGAGCCCATTTCAAATGACCTCTGTGTTTGCATGGCATTTACCTCTTTCATTAGTGACTTGTTTCATCACAGGCATCCTGTCCCATAAGCATCATGGTTTGGCTCAATTTCAGCATAGAATCAGAGGTGTCAAAGGTTAAATGCTTCCATCAGAAAGAGCAAGGACATTAGAACCAGTCCAACTCAAGGTTGAATCCTAGCTCTGTTGCCTACAAACTGTGAGATCTCACTTCTTAGAGCATCAATTCTTAATTATATATGAAGAAAATAATATGTATCTTTAGGATTACCTTTAGGATATTGAGAAAGAATGAGAAAACAGATGTAAATTGCTTATTCCTTACACTTACATATAACAGTCCTTAGCAAAAGCCCCTTCTCTTCCTCCCAACCTTTTTGACCCACACCAGGTTTGTTCCAAATACACATTTGAATATTACCTTTCAACTCTTGTTTATTTCTCCTGTTTTGTCATCATTCCTTCTTGCTTTTTCCTGTCAATACACACACTTCAAATGCCTTAGGAACGTGGTGGCCAATTTGTGACAGCTTGATTCCATGACTTTGTTATTTGTGGTTAACATTACCCTGCAATTTAAGAAATAGATTGATAGGAGGAGGCAGCATAGTTCCAGAGTCCCATGGCCTCAAATTCACAGAAGTGCATGTTTCATGACACTAGGTGACAATTACTTCATGTGAATGATCTCACTCACTCCTCACCACGGTTTTGGGAGGTATGTATTAGTATAAGCAATGCTTAATCTTCTGCAATAGATGATCCCTGTGGTTTAACACTACACCTTTATTTCCTGCAAAGGAAAAATCCAGTCTATGGGGACTGGGATCAGGAGGTTCTTCGCCGTGAAGACATTCAAGGACCTTAGCTGATGGGGATCATTCAGTTTTAACACGTGGCTTCCAAGGTGGTCTCAGGTGTGGAAAATGGTTGTAGAAAAGGGAGAAGAGAAAAAGGGTGATCACTCAGAGTTTGTTTCTTTGTTTTATTTTTGCTTTTTAATCTTTGTTTTATCTTCCAGGCTAGAAGAGGCATCAATTTTTCCCATGTCTTATTCCTTTGGCCAGAACTCAGTCACATGGCCATATCTGGCCATGTAGGAACCTGGGAAATGTAGTCTAGCTACACTCTCAGAAAGAAGGAAAAGGATCTGGTGAACAGGTAGACAGGTCTCTGCCAGGGATTGGTATTAATATCCTCATTTTACAGATGATAACATGAATGGGCACACAAAGCAAACAGAAGAACCAAGTTCTGAATTTGGACACTTGTTTCATTTCTCTTCAAATCTTCTGAGAATTAGGTTTTTGAATTTCTAAGTACATATCAGAAATACATATTTTTACTAAATAATCAAATCCAGGCAAAATTTGAGTCAAGAAAGGATAATTATAGCAATTCTTCTCAAAATGGAAAAATTCCTTTTCTCTTTGAATTCTATTTTTTCACAACCTTTTTAAAATACCCTATTATGTGTTCATAAGCCAGAGGATGTGAGACTATGGATAAGCATGACACACCCAAACCATTAGTTTTTGCTTAAGAGTAAATTATTTAAAATTTTTTCCCTTTGAAACAAACCTGAATATATACATAGCAGTATGTAAAATTTGTATACATTTTTAAGATTAAAAATGGGGCTTCAAATAAAAATCTTGCTTGTGGTAAGCCACTGCCATGCCCTGGGATGCCTAGAGGTTCAAGGTCACTCCTCTTAGTTTCAGTGGTAGAAAAGTTTGAGATGGATGGTTTAGAATTTTTTTTTATAGAAAAAAACAAAAAAACCCGACTATATGATACATTTGTATGTAGTGATTTCTGACTAACCCTTACTGTAATCATTCTAAATATCAACTTATGTTTTGCAACACCCCTCAAATTTGATTTTGGTTGTTAGTGTTCTACCAATTTCCAAAGCTTAGTTTTGTGAGCTGGGATTCTAAAGTCTTTTGAAGTATATTTCTCAGTTGACCGTTTACCTCACCCTTCAGGGATAGTCTCTCTGTTCCTTCCCCAAACCAAGGAATATACTGTCTTATCAGTATTTCTCTCGTTTGGCGTTTCAGCTTTCTTTTAGCCAGAAATCTCTTTCTAGTCCACTGGGAACAATGAAAACCTTATATGTTTTTCTTACCATCTCAAGAGAACATCATTACAACTCTTCTTATCTGCCTTCTGTAGTGAGTTAAGCCATTTAATCTGCATATAATGACTGGGGCTAATTAATAGTTTTCCCACAGCTGGTTCCCTTTAGAAACATTTAGCAACTGCCTTCTAGTAGAAGCTGCCCTAGAAACAAGAGTTCAGCCTAACAATATCTCTTTATAATAGAACAGAGCATTTTCACGCTAACTGGTTTGATCATGAAGGGCGAGAATGACTCACTGGGGTTGTGAATCATGCAAACATCTTGTACATGTGACCCCAAAATGATGGTGAAACACCTTTCACAGCTGTTATTTATTTACTTTTAACTTATTTAATTATTTATTTGATTTTACTCTTTCAATGTTTCCTTTATTCTCAGCAAGTGACCTCACATGTGATATCTTCACCAAATTGCCTTTAAACATTTTTTTTCCTCTATTTTTTAAACTCTCTGTGGACCTTAGGTGCACAGAACTGTATTAATTCTATCTTTGATACATCACTCACTTTCATCATTGGAATTTATTCAGTTATTTTTAATAACGTAATGAGCATTCACAAAACCACCAATGCAAATAAAACCTCAGCCACTGATGATAAGTAATCATATGGTTTCCCCCATCCCTTCAAATTTTCTGGTTTCCTCCATCTGAGACAAACATTACCATGAATCCTGTATTCATCCTTTTCTTGCTTTATTTTTAATTCTTTTATTTCACTCCTATGTAGTCCTAAAAAGTCTATTTTGATTTTAGTTATTTTGGACTCTATAAAGATGATATCAAGATCTATGCAAGCTTTGGGAGTTACTTTCCCACTTAACATGAAATTGCTAATATTTATTTGTATTATTGCAAGTTAAAACAGTTTATTTACTTCATCTGCTTATAATATGTTATCCTGTAACCATTCTGCCCTTGGTTCATCCATTCTCCCATTGATAAGCATTTGGGTAGTTTCCACCCAATAAGGAACAGTGACAATATGAATTTTCTTGTATGTCTTTCTTGTATTACATGCTCAGAAATTTCTTTTAGGTATATAATTAGGAGTGAAAATGGTGGGTTATAGGGTTTATAAATGATTAAATTTAGGAAATATTATCAAAGTGTTGTTCAAAGTGGTTGCACCAATTTATCACATCAATTCCAGAAGCAACATGATTATGTGGATTCATGTCTTTTCCAATACTTGATTTTGTCAGACTTTTAAATATTTCACCAGTTAATTAACTATAAAATGGTATCCCACTGTGGTTTTAGTTTTCATTTCTATGATTAAAGTCATCTTATGATTCTTGGCCATGCATTGCTTCTGCGAAATGCCTATTTAAGCATTTGTTTGTTTTTCAATAAGTTGTGCTTTTTCCATTGATTTGAAACAGTCTTTTTATTTTCTCTGTATAATTGTTTGTTGGAGCTGAGTAATAGAAATATCTTCTCTCAATTTTCAACTTTCTTTTTCACTTTTCTTGAAAACTATGTTGAAGAATAAGAATATAATTTTGTTTATTTTATGTTCAAATCTATCGATCTCTCCATTTATTTAATTCATTAAAAATATCTAATAAAGTTTTAAAATTGCCCTCTTAGGGTCCTGCATGTGTTTTGTTAGATGTATTTGTAGATATTCTCTGATACTATTATAAATGCTGTTCTCTTTTTATATTGTCTGGTTGTTTCCTGATATATTTTAGATTATCTTATATCCAGCTACTTTACTAAGTTCTCCTATTCTAGTAATTTATCTGTAGATTCTTCTAGGCTGCCTATTTAAAGGACCAATATCATCTACAACTCCTTATGAGTCTAAATTCTTTTCTTGGTTTATTTTACTTCCAATACAATCTGTAATGTAAGTGGTAGTTGTAACTACTCTACAATTAGAAAGATAGTATAGGATTATATTTTCTCTAGATGTAAAAATATTCTTTATAAAGTTCCTGTTTATTACTAACTTAATAAGAATTTATTAAGAATGGGTGTTGAATTTCATCAAATTCTTTCCCTGTATTTAGTGAAAAATTATGTTTTTTTCTATTAATCTCTTAATAGGGTGAATTATGTTTTTTGGACTTTAAAGTATTAATTTATCCTTCTATACTTGGGATAAAACCAATTTTGTCAAGGTGTATTATCTTTTAAATATGTTTTTAAGTTAGTTAGATTTACTAATATTTTAAAGGATATTTACATTTATATTTAAAATGGAATGGCATGAGTTTTTCTTTTCCTAAAATGCCTTTGTGTTGTTTTAGTGTTGGGGCTATGCTGGCCTCACAAGCAAGCTGGGGAATATGCTCCCTATTCTATTTTCTGGGTGTATTTGCATAAAATTGGGATAATCTATTACTTAAAATTTGAAAAAATATCACCTGTAAAATCAGGTCCCTTGTATTTGTGGGAAGATTTTAAGTCACAGCTTCAATTTCTTTAACACTTACAAGACTATTTAATGTTTTTATTTCTTCCTGAGTTGGTCTAGTAAGTTATATTTTTTCCTAGTTTATTCACTTTAACTAAATTTTCAAAATTATTAGCAAATCGTTGTTGATAGCATTATTTAATTATCACTTAAACTTTTTTTTCTCCAGTTTTTTATTATGGTAACATAGACATAACTAAACTTACCATCTTAACCCTTTTCAAGTGTACAGTTCAGTGGAATTAAATACATTTAGAGTTTTGTGCAACCATCACAACCACCCACCTCCATAACTCTTTTCATCTTGTAAAACTGAAATTCTAGAACCATTAAACAATAACCCCCCTAATTCCCCCTCAGTCTCTGGCAACTACATTGTACTTTGTGTCTCTGATTTTGACTACCCTAGGTACCTCATATAAATGGAATTATACACATTTGTCTTTTTGTGACTGGCTTATTTAGTTTAGCATAATGTCCTTAAGGTTCATCCATGTCATAGGATATATTAGAGTTTTCTTCCTTTTTAAGATTGGATAATATTCTGTTATATGTACATACCGCATTTTGCTTATCCATTCACCTGTTGATGAGTGCTTGGGTTGCTTCTACTATTTAGCTATTGTGAATAACTCTGATATGAACTTGGACATATTGCTTAATTTTTTATCTGAAGTTTTTTGTTTTTTGGTAGATTGTCAGTTGTTTTCATTCACAATTTTTTTTTTTTTTTTTTTGTCTTTTTCGTGACCTGCACTCAGCCAGTGAGTGCACCGGCCATTCCCATATAGGATCCGAACCCGGGGCGGGAGCGTTACCACGCTCCCAGCGCCGCACTCTCCCGAGTGCGCCACCGGGCTCGGCCCATTCACAATATTTTTTATTTATGTTTCCTCTTCTCTCTTTGTTAGTGTTCAACAGTTTCTTGGTTTTTTTTTTTTTTTAACAAGTCAACTTTTGACTGTTGATATGCTGTTTTATAACTTTGTTTCCTATTTTGTTAATTTCCACTCATGTTTTTATTGTCTCTTTCCTTTTATTTATTATTTTTGGCTTATTCTTTTGTTTATTAAGATGAAGAACAATTAACTCAGTAATTTAAAGCTTTGTTATTCTCCAGCATAGGTGTTTATAGCCATAAACATCTCTTGAACCACTATTTTGGCTGTGCCCTACAGGTTTTGATTATCATTATCATATTTTCATATGTTATCAATTATTAATACATTACCAGGTGTTTTTATTATCATTCAGGTCTAAGTATTTTAAAATTTTATTGTGGAGCATAGATACAAAAATCCTCAAGAAAATACTAACAAACTAAATTCAACAATGCATTAAAATCCCACCATGATCGAGTAGGATATATCCCTGAGATGCAAAGATGGCTCAACATACACAAATCAATGAAGGACAAAAACCGTATGACCATCTCATTAGATGCAGAAAAAACATTTGACAAAATTCGACATCCTTTCATGATAAAAACTCCCAACAAACTAGGTTTAGAAGGAATGTACCTCAGCACAATCAAGACCGTATAAGATAATCCCACAGCTAACATTATACTCAATGGTAATAAATTGAAACCCTTTTCTCTAAGATCCAGAATGAGACAAAAATGCCCACTCTTGCCACTTCTAGGCAACATAGTATTAGAGGCCCTTGCCAGAGCAATTAGGTAAGACAAAGAAATAAAAGGCATTGAAATAGGAAGGGAGGAAGTGAAATTGTCACTGTTTGTTGATGACATGATTTTATATAGAGAAAACCCTAAAAATCCCAACAAAAATCTGTTAGAACTAATAAGTGAATACAATAAAGCTGCAGGGTGCAAAATCAACACACAAAAATTGGTAGCATTGCTATGCATTAACAGCAAAATTTTCAAGTGAACAATCCCATTTATAATAGCTAGAAAAAAAAATTAGGGATAAATTCATCCAAGGCAGTGAAAGACCTGTACACTGAAAACTGAAACATTAATGAAATAAATTGAAGAGACAAATAAATGGAAAAATATCCATCTTCATGGATGAGAAGAATTAATATTGTTAAAATGTCCATTCAACCCCAAGTAATGTTTAGATTCAATGCAACCCCTATCAAAATTCCAATGTTCTTTTTAAAAATAAAATTAGAGAAAACAATCCTAAAGTGTATATGAAACCCAAAGAAACTCCAAAAAGCCAAGGCAGTCATGAGCAAAAAGAACAAAGCTGGAGGCATGATACTACGTGATTTCAAATTATACCACAAAGTGATAGTAATTAAAACAACATGGCACTGGCATAAAAATAGACTCACCAGCCAATGGAACAGAATAGAGAGCCCAGAAATGAATTCATGCATGTATGGTCAATTGATTTTTGACAAAGGTGCCAAGAATACACAATGGGAAAAAGGAGAGCCTCTTCAATAAATGGTGTTAGGAAAACTGGGTACTTACATAAAGAATGAAGTTGGATCCTAATCTCACACCATACAGAAAAATCAATTCAAAATGGATTAAAGACTTAAACATATGACCTAAAACTACAGAATAATTAGAAGAAAACATAGGAAAAAGAACTCTGCAATGTTGGTCTGGGTCACGAGTTTTTAGATTTACCCCCAAAAGTACAGACAACAAAAGCAAAAATAGACAAATGGGATTACATCGAAATAAAAAGTTTCTGCACAACAAAGGAAGCAATTAACAGAGTAAATAGACAACCTATAAATTGGGAAAAAATATTTCTGTTCAAAATATATAAGAAACTCAAACAACTCTATAGAAAGAAAGCAAACAATCCTATTAAAAAATGGGCAAGAGATGCACATTTCTTAAAAGAAGACATACAAATGGCCAACAGATTTGTGAAAAAATGCTCAGCATCACTAGTCATCGGGGAACTGCAAATTAAAACCACACCATGAGATATCACCTCATGCCTGTGAGCATGGCTGGTGTCAAGAAGAAAGATAACAATTGTTGGTGAGGATGTGGAGAAAAGGGAACCCTGGTACACTGTTGGTGGGAATGTAAATTAGTACAGCCATTATGGAAAACTGTATGGAGATTCCTCAAAAAACTAAAAATAGAATTATCTTATGATCCAACAATCCCCCTTTTGGATATTTCCCCCAAAGATTTGAAATCAGTATGCCAAAGTGATGTCAGTTCTCACGCTCGTTGCAGCATTACTCACAGTAGCCAGGTTATGGGAGACAAGTACCTCATGCTCTCACATATGTGTGGAATCTAAAACAATCAAACTCAAAGAAGCAGAGGGTAGAATGGTGGTTACCTGAGGCTGGGGTTAGGAGTATTGGGGGTACTGGGGAGATGTTGGTCAAAAGCTACAAAGCCTCAATTAGACAGGAGAAATAAGTTATTTTTTTCCTCTGGGGTGAATTACACAGTTTGCTGAATATAGTAAATTACAATGTACTGTACATTTCAAAATAGCTAAGGATAAGTTTCAAATGTTCTCACCACAAAAAATGACATTTGAGGGATGAATACGTTAATTAGCTTGGTTTAATTATTCAACATTGTATTTATAAATCATAACATGATTTTTACCCCATAAAGAGAAACAAATTTGTCAATTTATAATTTAAAAAATTATAAAACCTCTACTAGAAATATTTTTTTATTTTAATTCCTTCTTTAACATAAACTAAGCACAGTGCATTTTTAAACTTACAAATTGTGGGATTTATTTTTTGTTGTTAATATTAAACTTAAATGAGGTATGGTCACAAACCAAGGTGTGTTTGATACAGTTTGTTTTTCATATGTTATGTGCTCTTTCTCTTCATAAGTTTTTTACAATTTCTCTCTCTATATATGTATCCTTAAATTTCTGTATAGTGTGTTTGAATGTGGATTTCTCTTTGGCACTTTACAGGTTTTTTCTATCTGAGATCTTCATCCTTTTTTAATTCCAAAAAATATATCCCCACTATTCAAATATTCAGATATTTTCTCCTTTCTATGTTTCTCTCTCTTTCTGGGACTTCTTTTTAATCTAAATATGAGTATTTTAACTTCTATTCTCCACTTCTCTTAACTTTTCTATTTTCTGTTCATTTGCTTTTTTTATTCTTTATTTTGAGAAATTTCCTCGATCTGGTCTTTCAAATCACAAATTCCTTTTGTAGCTGAATTCCTTCTGCTATTCAGTCCTCTGTGTTATTTAACAACACTTAATGTATTTGATAGCAAATATTTCTGTTTTGTACATTTTTGTATTTTCTTACTCCGCTTCATATTGCTAAAATCTTCTTTGATTTCTCTTAAGAAAAATTGTTCAAAACTTGGAACCAAAGAAAAGGATAAGTGCAGGTTGTTTTAATGTCATTCTGGAGCATTGTCTAGTTCCATTCCAGGATTACCCAACTCTCTCAGATAATGTGCTTCTGACTTACTATTTATAACTGCTTAGGGGTTTACACTGAGTGAAGCTACAGGTTAACTTATATATGATTGATAAATACAAACTAACATTTGTCTGGTAGAAAAAGAAACTGTGAAAGGCTATAGTTTTGTTTTGTTTTGTTTTTTTTCTCTGTAAGACATTAACCAGTTTTGTGACTGATTTGGCAATTATATTCCAGTCATCTTTCTTCCATTAATTACACATACCCCATCTTCCAAGTTCTCTTTTGAACCAACTTTACCTTCCTGTTGGATTTACTGAAGTAAGTAAATCTGAGTTAAAATATGTGTTCACTAAGATTTGTATGAGAATTATATTTTTAACTTTTGAAAATTATTTTTTGCAACCTCTTTTAAATTTGCTCAAACTAATTTAAAATAATTAGTTTTTCTCTGCTAATTATTCTATTTTTAGTGTACACCATAACCCCAAATATTATTATTGCTTTTTAAAAATGGTTATATGCCTCCAATGTCTTCTTATTTTGGTGTATTTGTCTCCCGCCACCCTGAGATATTGGGTGTTTTGTCAGGAAATGAGTCTGGGGGGAGTCTAACCTCCATACCTGAGTCCCTTTGGGCGTGGGGTGGATGGAGTGCAGAGAATAAGCCCTGGGGTGGAGTTTCCAGGCTCCAGAGAACTGGAGTCACACCTCCACCCCACCACATAATGCTCAAGTCAGCCCTTCCCCTCATCTGTGTCCACCTTGGGTAGAAGAGGCCTGCGGAGGTGTATTAGTCTGTTGCTTTTGTTTATAACAAAACACTTGGAAATAGGTGATTTATAAGAAAATGAAATTTATTGCTTACAGTTTCAGAGGCTGGAAGTCCAAAGTCCAGGGAACATATCTGATGAGGATCTTGGTAGTGACGACAGTGACCCAGGGGTCTCACATGGCAGAAAATGGCAGAGCATAGATACAGAGAGACAGTTCCTCACACATTTTCCTTTTAAAGCCCTCAGAGTCACGCCCGTGACCACCATCGTTAATCTATTCATTAGGGCATGATCCTAAGAGTCTAATCTAATGACCTCTTTAAGGCCCCATCTTTCAATAACCATAATAGGATTTCCTACCTTCAACAATGACAATGGGGACTAGGCTCAATGAGTTTGGGTGGGGCATTAGATCTGCTGCAGGAGGGAACACTCCTCACCTTCTACCTCGCGGCTCTGAGGGTGCAGATGGGGGCAATGGTGGGGAGGAGGAGGAGCAGACTCCAGCAGGTCTTTTTCTTCTTCCTCTCCTTCCCCCAGCCATGCCTGGCTGTCTTGTGCCCTGTGTTTCTCCTCTGTAGCTCCTCCAGGGTTGACCTTGGTGGAGGGACCCAGTTGTCTTATTGGTACCATCTCAGAAGGAACCAGAATCAGCACTAGACCCTCAAGGTGATTTCTTGCTGTCCCGCTGCCTTCATAAGAGATCTTCCTGAGACAGTATCTGTCCCCTGGTCCTGGGATGTGGTCTCTTTGTTATAGCTCTGGGTTGTCTCTGCTGATCCTTTCACTTCTGATGTCCTTCCTTGTGAGACCTCCACTGTGCCCAGCTGTCCCCTGCTCGGGCTGCTATCTCATAACTCTGGCTTTAGGGGTGGGGACACTACTTTCCACTAGTCCACTTCATTTCCAAGATGGCACAGTTTCTGTCTTTAATTCCCCACACCACACTGTAGCAGGTCAAATGGTCCCCACTCAAACAAACAAACAAAACAACCAAAAACTGGAAGACATGAATGTGACCTTATTTAGAAAAAGGATCTTTGCAAGGTAATTACATTAAGGATCTTGAAATGAGACCATCCTAGATTATGGGTGAGCCCTAAGTCCAATGGCAGGTTTCTTTTTTTATTTTTGGGGTGGCTGGCCAGTACAGGGATCTGAACCTGTGACCTTGGTGTTATAAAGCTGTGCTTTAACCAACTGAGCAGGTGTTCTTATAAGAGACAGAAGAGAGGAGACACAGGCACAGAGGAGAGAGCCCTGTGAAGATGCAGACAGAGGAGAGTGTGTAGCTGCCATCCACGGAACATCTGGAACCAGAAGCTGGAAGACATGAGGAAGGATTCCCCCTGAGCCTTTGGAAGAAGCACAGTCCTGCTGACACTTGATTTTGGACTTCTGGCCTCCAGAACTATGAGAGAATAAATTTCTGTTGTGTTAAGCCAAGTTCGTGCTAATTTGTTTCAGCAGCTGTAGGAAACTAATTCAGGTCACCACGACCAGGCTGTAACCTTTAAGTGTCTTCACTAACAGTTTGGGGACAACAGAAGGAAAGAATAACATGGACAATAATTGGTAACTACGGCATAGGCTGGTCCGCCCCAGGCACATGTCCTGCCTCCTTGGGTCCAGGAGCAGCACTTCAAAGTCACAGTGTGGAGATCGGCTGATTTCACCCCAGGCTAGAGAGAGTAGGAAGTTCTTTTCTTCACAGCTGTCTAAGGCAGGCTGTTTAGTCTTTCCCAGTCCTAGCACTGACTTTTCTCTCTTTTCATAAGAAATCCTCTCCCACCCACAGGCTGTGAGCTCCAAAATCATCACTCATCAAATTGTCCAGCAGTGCTTTTCCCATGGTCTGGGTCTTTCTGTCCTAAATAGTAACATCCATGAGCCACCAACAGTTCTGTGTAGGGGGGGCTGCTCCAAGTCCAGCCACTGCTTTCTGTGCTTTGAGGTTTCAAAAAACAGTCTTAGAATCAGGGTTCCTCAGGATCGTGTTACACCGAGTTTATTTTACAATGCCTTAAGCTTGAGTTGTTTATGGGAAAGACTTCATGAAGTAAGTTTTACTAATGATTCCAACTATGTGAAGTCAATGCATATGAATGGAGACCGGGTTAGGCTGATGAGAGTATGTAAGGTGAGATTATGGGTGAGATTTTTGCTCTTTAAATATGTCTTTTAATGTTTCTTTCAGAGAGTCCATGCTGTTTTTACAGTAAATAAGTACTGTCGTAAAGTTCTGACGCTATGAGAAAAGAAATATATTCCTTTGCCTCTCTGCTCATCACTTTGGGGGAGAAAAAGATGCCGGTTGCCAGGGACCAATTTCTCTGCAGAGAGAAACTCTTACAGTTTATGTGCATTTCACATAGTCATAGATCTCTTTGGGAAGAGAAATGCTTTCCTCTCTTGTTCATAGGGAGAAAATGTTTTCTCCCATGTTATTAAAAAATATCAGTCATGAAGTATCATTTAGATTGGGTGAGGTGAGAGAAGGAGAGGGAGTGGGAGAGGGAGAAGGAGGGAGAGAGGGAGAGAAAGAGAGAGAGGAAAAGGGAGAGGGAGAGGGAGAGGGAGAAGGAGGGAGAGAGAGAGGAAGAGAGAGAGAGAGGGAGGGGGGAAGAGAGAGAGAGGGAGGGGGAAGAGAGAGAGAGGGAGGGGGGAGAGAGAGAGAGGGAGAGAGAGAATCAGGCCAAGACATGGAAGAGGATAGGGACTTAAAACAAGAAGACAGCAGAGGATCCAGAAGGCACATCAAGGCTGCCCCCTTAATTAGATGCAGCCACAGCTGGGCCCAGACAGAGGCCAGCTGCTTGCAGGAAACTGCAAAGACTGGTGAAGACACCCTGGGTGTGTCCCTAAAGCTCTGCCAGTCTGCTTTCTGCATCTGGACAGCACGTCTCCATCTCCACTTGCTGGCATCCAAATTCACCTCAAATGGCAGATTTTCTATAAAACCTTTATTGATCACTCCAACCCCACCAAGCACTTGGTTTACAAGTGTCTTAAAAGGTTTATTATATTTTGCCTAAATTTGCCTTTTGCTTGCCTCAGCCTCTCCTTTCCAACCCTCCACATGTTCTCCTCACATTACACTATGAGATTCTTAAGGGCAGCAAATGCGTACATTCTCAGAGTCTACCTTGTGTCTTCCATGCTGTCAAGAAAAATCTGTTTATGTAAACTCACTGGAAGCCCAGTGATAAAATGAAAGTTGGTTAGATTATGTTGCAATAGTAACAGAAATCAGTGAAGAGTATCACGTTATACTCCTCTTTTCATTTTTAACCACTGGTTTTAATGTAGATGCTTCAAAAATTAGTTGCAATTTAGACACAGCTGTATTTTGTGTAAAAAAGAAATACAAACGAGATTGAAAAGCTCTGCTACTCCTATTATTCATGCCTTTTGTCAGAATCTGCTGTTTAGACCACACAGCCATAATCTCATCACCAACACGTGTAGATTGTGTTTTAACAATAGCCAATAAGAGGTGCATTAAATGATTACAGAGAGTTTAAACACTCTCATGTCATGTTGAAAATCAACATTGTCTATCTGTGAATGGGTGGTTACAAGGATTAAATGAGTTAACATGTGTAAAGCATTGCTGTAGATTGGATGCCCCCCAACCTCATTGAGGCTTAATGGCCACTGTTACTGAGGGTGGGAAATCCTATTATGGTAATTGGAAGGTGAGGCCTTAAAAAGGTGATTAGATTGTAGGACTATGCCTAGTGAATGGATTAATAATGGTGGTCAGGGGCATGGTTCTGAGGGCTTTAAAAGGAGAGTGAGTGAAGAGGTTGGTCTCTCTCTGCTTCTACCATCTTGCAATGTGAGACCCCTAGGTCATTGTCACCACCAGCAGATGTGTTCCCTGGACTCTGGACTTCCCAGCCTCAGAAACTGTGAGCAATAAATTTCGTTTTCTTTATAAATTAGCCAGTTACAAGAATCAACATAGTGAAAATGTCCATACTACCCAAAGTGATATACAAATTCAATGCAATCCCCATCAAAATTCCAAAGACATTTTTCTCAGAAATGGAAAGAACTATCCAGACATTTATATGGAATAATAAAAGACCACACATAGCCAAAGCAATGCTGAGCAAAAAATACAAAGCTGGAGGCATAACACTACCTGACTTTAAGCTATACTACAAAGCTATAATAACCAAAACAGTATGGTACTGGCATAAAAACAGACACACTGACCAATGGAATAGAATAGAGAATCCAGAAATCAACCCACACACTTACTGCCATCTGATCTTTGACAAAGGCACCAAGTCTATTCACTGGGGAAGGGACTGCCTCTTCCGCAAATGGTGCTGGGATAACTGGATATCCATATGCAGGAGAATGAAACTAGATCCATACCTCTCACCGTATACTAAAATGAACTCAAAATGCATTAAGTATTTAAATATACACCCTGAAACAATAAAACTTCTTAAAGAAAACATAGGAGAAACACTTCAGGAAATAGGACTGGGCACAGACTTCATGAATACAACCCCAAAAGCACGGGCAACCAAAGAAAAAACAAACAAATGGGATTATATCAAACTAAAAAGCTTCTGCACAGCAAAAGAAACAATTAACAGAGTTAAAAGACAACCAACAGAGTGGGAGAAAATATTTGCAAAATATACATCTGACAAAGGATTAATATCCAGAATATATAAGGAACTCAAACAACTTTACAAGAAGAAAACAAGCAACCCAATTAAAAAATGGGCAAAAGAGCTAAGTAGGCATTTCTCTAACGAAGATATCCAAATGGCCAACAGACATATGAAAAAATGCTCAACATCACTCAGCATCCGGGAAATGCAAATCAAAACCACACTGAGATACCATCTAACCCCAGTTAGGATGGCTAAAATCCAAAAGACCCTGAACGATAAATGCTGGCAAGGTTGCGGAGAAAAAGGAACTCTGATACATTGTTGGTGGGACTGCAAAATGGTGCAGCCTCTATGGAAAATGGTATGGAGGTTCCTCAAACAATTGCAGATAGATCTACCATACGACCCAGCTATCCCACTGTTGGGAATATACCCAGAGGAATGGAAATCATCAAGTCGAAGGTATACCTGTTCCCCAATGTTCATCGCAGCACTCTTTACAATAGCCAAGAGTTGGAACCAGCCCAAATGTCCATCATCAGATGAGTGGATATGGAAAATGTGGTACATCTACACAATGGAATACTACTCAGCTATAAAAACGAATGAAATACTGCCATTTGCAACAACATGGATGGACCTTGAGAGAATTATATTAAGTGAAACAAGTCAGGCACAGAAAGAGAAATACCACATGTTCTCACTTATTGGTGGGAGCTAAAAATTAATATATAAATTCACACACACACACACACACACACACACACACACACACACACACACACACACACACACACACACAAACCGGGGGGGGGGAAGAAGATATAACAACCACAATTACTTGAAGTTGATACGACAAGCAAACAGAAAGGACATTGTTGGGGGGGAGGGGGGGAGGGAGGAGGGAGGGAGGTTTTGGTGATGGGGAGCAATAATCAGCCACAATGTATATCGACAAAAGAAAATTAAAAAAAAAAAATCCTGGCTCTGTAGCTTCCCGGCTATGAGTTGCTGGGTAAGCAATTTAGATCCTGTGCCTTAGCTTCCCCATCTATAAAGCAGGGGTAATAATAGTACTTACAGTGTGTGGTAAGGATTAAACAAGTTAATGTGTGTAGAGTTCCTTCTGTAAGTGAGTACTGTAGAAAGAAACCTAATTATAATTTTTAAAAGGTTGGCAATGAAAAGGGTTTTCATTACCTACCACATAGGTAGAAAAACAACTCTAAAATTCAATTAGATGTTCCTGTGCTCTCCAGAAGTCTCCTCTCTATCGCCTGGCATCAGAGTTGGCTTAGGATTGGGGATAAGTCCTCTAGTTTATTCTCTCACATAAGCCTAGTCTCCCAGGAGTAGATTGATGAATTAGAGGGGCCTATAGATCATCTAAAGGGAAATTCAAATACAGGTCAAAGGATAGGTAAAGAGGCCAGGGCTAAATATAGAAATGTGGTAATAATTTGTGTGGAAAAATTGGAGAAATCTCAACAGTGACAGCGAAGAGTAAGGATGAGCAGGCAAAAGGAGAAGAGGCTGGGAAAAACCTCTAAAGATAACCAAATTAGTAAAATTTTAAACATGAAATGTGTACTTCCAACATAAGATGCCAGACTAAGCACACTCTATTTAAGAAAGTTCATTAAAATTATAGTAAAAGATGTAAACCTACAACAATGGAAAGAAAGTGTGGTGGGTATCAGAGGATACAGAAGGCAAACTCTTGAAAAAGTGCTGACAAGGGCAGCTGAGCTTAAAATCTTCACAGAGAGGCTGCAGCAGAGGAGAGAGAAGCTAGGCTGACCAGCAGACCCTGGGGACAGGCTGGGTTCCTGACCATCAGGCCAGATGCATTAGATAGTAGGTTGGAAAAAGTAGGGCTGAAAGTAGGAAGTAATTATAGGTTCTATATGGAACTTTTGACAATGGATCCCAGAAGACAGTGGAGCATTCCTTCACAGTTGAGGGAAAATGCCATTAACCTGAAATTCTATACCTAAATCATTATTCCGTGTTAGAATTGAATATAGACATTTTGTAAACATGCCATGGGTGGAAAAGTTTGTTTCTCGCATACCTTTTCTAAAGGAATTATTTGAGGATGTGTTCCAAGAAAGCAAAGAACTAAACTAGGATAGAGTAAAGTACAGGATTCAGAAGACAGTGTAACCAACTCAGGGGGGCAGTAGAAAGTAGCTCTAGTGTGAGCACAAGGCAGCAGGGCCCGTGGGGAGACTGGACTGGAGAAGAGGCTGAAGGGACGACCAGAGACCAGATGGTGTGAGAGAGTGCTAGAAGAACGGAAGGATAAGCAAATGGCAGAGTGCGCAGAGGATGAGAGGAGTGATGAGGAACTCCAGGTCAA